>NW_028273682.1:0-305909 GCF_024610735.1 Ursus americanus
CTCCTGCGCCAAAATGCAGGGGCCCATGCTCCCGATCGCCAGCGCCTTTACCTCGGGCCGCCCACCTCTCACCGCCCAGCCAGAGGATTGGGCCTGCTGGCCTCCTGGGTGCTAACTCTAAACCTAGGTCCGCCCAAGAGGAGCCCCTCCCAAGAAGCCTGGCCCCACAACGCTGGGGATTGGGGATCCCCGAGCCACAGCATGGACTCACCCTGCCGCTCCGCCGCCAAGGGAGCTGCTAAGGGCGCCTCTGGTTCTTCAGGGCAGGAGAACGGGCAGGGCCCTTTGAGCCATGGCAACAGTCGAAGGCCCAGGGCGCCAAAACGCTGGGGACCACGCTCCCGCTCTGCATCACCCTCAACTCGGCCCGCACCTCCGCTCTTCGCAGAGCCAGCGACTCGGGCCTGCCGGCCTCCTGGGAGCTCACCCTAACCCTAGGACAGCCCCTGAAGGTCCCTTCCTAAGGGGCCTGGCGTCGCAACGCCAGGGATTGGGGGCCCCCAAGCCCCAGCGCCGGATGCACGCTGCCACCCCAACCCACACAGGCCGCTAGGGGTGCCGCCATTCATTCAGGGTGGGAGAAGTGGCAGGGCCCTCCGAACCCCTGCCGACCTTCGAAGGCGCACCGAACCAAAACGCTTGGGCCCAGGCTCATGTTCACCAGCACCCTCACCTCGGCCCAACTCTCCGCTCGACGCACAGGTGGTGTATCGGGCCTGCGGGGCTCCTGGAGGCTAACCCTAACCATAGGTCGGCCACCGAGGGGCACTTCCCAAGGGGCCTGGCGTCGCAACGCTGGGGATGGGGACCCCGAGCTCATGTGCCGCACTCACCCTGCTGCCCTTCAGCCACCCGAGCCGCTAGAGGCCCCGCCGGTCAATCAGGGCAAGAGATCAGGCAGGGCCCTCCGAGCCCACGCTGACCTTTGAAGGCTCCCCGCGCAAAAACGTTGGCTCCCAGGATCCTGCTCGCCAGCGCCCTCACCTAGGCCCACCCCACCGCTTGCTTGAGAGCCGGTGGATAGGGCCTGCCGGGCTCCTGGCAGCTAACCAAAACCCTAGGTCGGCCCTGAGGGGACATCCCAAGCGGCCTGGCTCTGCAATGCTGGGGATTGGTGACTCAGAGCCCCAGAGCCGGACTCACCCTGCCGCACTGTCCCCACCTGGGCCGCTAGGGGCGCCGCGGGTCATAGAGGGCGAGAGAAGGGCAGGGCCTTCTGAGTCCCCGGTGACCTTCAAAGGCTCCCTGTGCCAAAACGCTGGTGCCCACGCTCCCGCTCCCCAGCGCCTTCACCTCGGGCCGCACCTCAGCTCGCCGCACAGTGTGCGGTTGGGCCTGACGGTCTCCTGGGGGCTAACCCTAACCCTAGGTCGGCCCCCCAGGGGCCCCTCCCAAGGGTTTTGGTGCCACTACGCCAGGGATCTGGAACCCCAAGCCCCAAAGCCAGACTCACCCTCCCACAACGCTGCCCCCCGGGCCGCGAGGGGCACCGCCGGTCATTCAGGGCGGGAGAACTGACAGGGCCCTGGAGAAACCGGCGACATTTGAAGCCTCCCACCCCAAAATGCAGGGGCCCACAATCCCGCACCCCAGCGCTTTTACCTCGGCCCGCCCACCTCTCACCGCCCAGCCAGAGGATCTGGCCTGCCGGCCTTATGGGGGCTAACTCTAACCCTGGGTTGGCCCACGAGGAGCCCCTCCCAAGGGGCCTGGCACCACAACGCCGGGGATTGGGGATCCCCGAACCGCAGCCTGGGATTCACCCTGCCGCCCCACTGCCAACGGAGCCGCTAGGGGCCTTGCTGGTTATTCATTGCAGGAGAAAGGGCAGGGCCCTCCGAGCCATGGCAACATTCAAAGGCCCAGGATGCCAAATCGCTGGGGCCCAGCTCCCGCTCGCCATCGCCCTCAACTCGGCCTGCATCTCCACTCCTCGCACAGCCGGCGGATCGGGCCTGCCGGCCTCCTGGGCGCTAACCCTAACCCTAGGACGGCCCCGAGGGTCGCTTCCTAAGGGGCCTGGCGCCGCAACGCCGGGGATTGGGAACCCCCAAGCCCCAGCGCTGGATGCACCCTGCCGCCCTGCCCCACACGTGCCGCTAGGGGCGCCGCCATTCATTCAGGGTGGGAGAACGGGCAGGGCCCTTCGAACCCCCGCCGACCTTCGAAGGCGCCCCGAACCAAAACGCTTGGGCCCGGGCTCATGTTCACCAGCACCCTCACCTCGGCCCAACTCTCCGCTCGACGCACAGGCGGTGTATCGGGCCTGCTGGCCTCCTGGGGGCTAACCCTAACTGTAGGTCGGCCACGGAGGGGCCCTTCCCAAGTGGCCTGGCGCCACAACGCCGGGAATGGGGACCCCAACCCAAGTGCCGGTCTCACCCTGCTGCCCTTCAGGCACCGGAGCCTCTAGGGGCCCCGCCGGTCATTCAGAGCGGGGAGAACGGGCAGGTCCCTCCGAGCCCCCACTGACCTTCGAAGGCCCCCCGCACTAAAACGCTTGGGCTCATGCTCAGTCTCGCCAGCGCCCTCACCTCGGCCCAACCCTCCGCGTGCCGCACAGCCGCAGATCGGGTCCACCGGCCTCCTGGGGGCTAACCGCAACCCTAGATCGACCCCCGAGGGGCCCCTCCCAAGGGATCTGGCGCCGCAACGCTGGGGATTGGGGACCCCCGAGCCTCAGCACTGGACTCACCCTGCCACCCAGCCGCCACCCGGGGGCTTGGGGTGGTGCCGTTCATTCAGGGCGGGAGCACGGGCAGGGCCCTCCAAGACACGGCGACCTTCAAAGGCCCCCCGCGCCAAAACACCCGGGCCCACGCCCCCGCTCACCAGTGCCCTCACCTCGGTCCGCCACTCCAGTCTCCACACGGCTGGCGAATAGGGCCTGCCGGCATCCTAGGGGCTAAACCTCACCCTAGGTCAGCCTCCGAGGGGCCCCTCCCAAGGGGCCTGGCGCCGCAACGCGGTGGACTGGGGACCCCCGAGCCCTATGCCCGGACTTACATGCCGCCCCGCCGCCACCTGGGCTGCTAGGGGCGCCGCCGGTCATTCAGGGAGGAGAATGGGCAGGGCCCGCCGAGTCCCCGGAGACATTCGAAGGCCCCCGGTGCCAAAACGCTTGGGCCCAGGCTCTTGCTCGCCAGCGCCCTCACCTCGGCCCGCCCCTCCGCTCCACGCACAGCGGGCGGATCCCGCCTGCCGGCCTCCCGGGTGCTAACCCTAACCCTAGGTCGGCCACCCAGGGGCCCCTCCCAAGGGTCCTGGTGCCGCTTCGCCGGGGATCGGGAACCTCAAGCCCCAGAGCCACACTCACCCTACCGCAACGCCGCCACCCGGGCCGCTAGGAGCACTGCGGGTCATTCAGGGCGAGAGAAGGGGCAGGGCCTTCCGAGCCCCCGGTGGCCTTCAAAGGCTCCCCGTGCCAAAACGCTGGTGCCCACGCTCCCGCTCCCCAACGCCCTCACCTCGGCCCCGCCCTCCGCTCCCTGGACAGTGGCCTGATCCCACCTGCCGGCCTCCTGGGGGCTAACCCTAACCCTAGGTCAGCCACCCAGGGGCCCCTCCCAAGGGTCCTGGTGCCGCTACACTGGGGATCAGGGACCCCAAGACCCAGAGCCAGACTCACCGTACCGCCACGTCGCCACCCGGGCTGCTAGTGGCGCCGCCCGTCATTCAGGGCGGGAGAAGGGACAGGGCCCTGGAGAAACCGGCGATATTTGAAGCCTCCTGCGCCAAAATGCAGGGGCCCATGCTGCCGATCGCCAGCGCCTTTACCTCGGGCCGCCCACCTCTCACCGCCCAGCCAGAGGATTGGGCCTGCTGGCCTCCTGGGTGCTAACTCTAAACCTAGGTCCGCCCAAGAGGAGCCCCTCCCAAGAAGCCTGGCCCCACAACGCTGGGGATTGGGGATCCCCGAGCCGCAGCATGGACTCACCCTGCCGCTCCGCCGCCAAGGGAGCTGCTAAGGGCGCCTCTGGTTCTTCAGGGCAGGAGAACGGGCAGGGCCCTTTGAGCCATGGCAACAGTCGAAGGCCCAGGGCGCCAAAACGCTGGGGACCACGCTCCCACTCTGCATCACCCTCAACTCGGCCCGCACCTCCGCGCTTCGCAGAGCCAGCGACTCGGGCCTGCCGGCCTCCTGGGAGCTCACCCTAACCCTAGGACAGCCCCTGAAGGTCCCTTCCTAAGGGGCCTGGCGTCGCAACGCCAGGGATTGGGGGCCCCCAAGCCCCAGCGCCGGATGCACGCTGCCACCCCAACCCACACAGGCCGCTAGGGGCGCCGCCATTCATTCAGGGTGGGAGAACTGGCAGGGCCCTCCGAACCCCTGCCGACCTTCGAAGGCGCACCGAACCAAAACGCTTGGGCCCAGGCTCATGTTCACCAGCACCCTCACCTCGGCCCAACTCTCCGCTCGACGCACAGGTGGTGTATCGGGCCTGCGGGGCTCCTGGAGGCTAACCCTAACCATAGGTCGGCCACCGAGGGGCACTTCCCAAGGGGCCTGGCGTCGCAACGCTGGGGATGGGGACCCCGAGCTCATGTGCCGCACTCACCCTGCTGCCCTTCAGCCACCCGAGCCGCTAGAGGCCCCGCCGGTCAATCAGGGCAAGAGATCGGGCAGGGCCCTCCGAGCCCACGCTGACCTTTGAAGGCTCCCCGCGCAAAAACGTTGGCTCCCAGGATCCTGCTCGCCAGCGCCCTCACCTAGGCCCACCCCACCGCTTGCTTGAGAGCCGGTGGATAGGGCCTGCCGGGCTCCTGGCAGCTAACCAAAACCCTAGGTCGGCCCTGAGGGGACATCCCAAGCGGCCTGGCTCTGCAATGCTGGGGATTGGTGACTCAGAGCCCCAGAGCCGGACTCACCCTGCCGCACTGTCCCCACCTGGGCCGCTAGGGGCGCCGCGGGTCATAGAGGGCGAGAGAAGGGCAGGGCCTTCTGAGTCCCCGATGACCTTCAAAGGCTCCCTGTGCCAAAACGCTGGTGCCCACGCTCCCGCTCCCCAGCGCCTTCACCTCGGGCCGCACCTCAGCTCGCCGCACAGTGTGCGGTTGGGCCTGACGGTCTCCTGGGGGCTAACCCTAACCCTAGGTCGGCCCCCCAGGGGCCCCTCCCAAGGGTTTTGGTGCCACTACGCCAGGGATCTGGAACCCCAAGCCCCAAAGCCAGACTCACCCTCCCACAACGCTGCCCCCCGGGCCGCGAGGGGCACCGCCGGTCATTCAGGGCGGGAGAACTGACAGGGCCCTGGAGAAACCGGCGACATTTGAAGCCTCCCACCCCAAAATGCAGGGGCCCACAATCCCGCACCCCAGCGCTTTTACCTCGGCCCGCCCACCTCTCACCGCCCAGCCAGAGGATCTGGCCTGCCGGCCTTATGGGGGCTAACTCTAACCCTGGGTTGGCCCACGAGGAGCCCCTCCCAAGGGGCCTGGCACCACAACGCCGGGGATTGGGGATCCCCGAACCGCAGCCTGGGATTCACCCTGCCGCCCCACTGCCAACGGAGCCGCTAGGGGCCTTGCTGGTTATTCATTGCAGGAGAAAGGGCAGGGCCCTCCGAGCCATGGCAACATTCAAAGGCCCAGGATGCCAAATCGCTGGGGCCCAGCTCCCGCTCGCCATCGCCCTCAACTCGGCCTGCATCTCCACTCCTCGCACAGCCGGCGGATCGGGCCTGCCGGCCTCCTGGGCGCTAACCCTAACCCTAGGACGGCCCCGAGGGTCGCTTCCTAAGGGGCCTGGCGCCGCAACGCCGGGGATTGGGAACCCCCAAGCCCCAGCGCTGGATGCACCCTGCCGCCCTGCCCCACACGTGCCGCTAGGGGCGCCGCCATTCATTCAGGGTGGGAGAACGGGCAGGGCCCTTCGAACCCCCGCCGACCTTCGAAGGCGCCCCGAACCAAAACGCTTGGGCCCGGGCTCATGTTCACCAGCACCCTCACCTCGGCCCAACTCTCCGCTCGACGCACAGGCGGTGTATCGGGCCTGCTGGCCTCCTGGGGGCTAACCCTAACTGTAGGTCGGCCACGGAGGGGCCCTTCCCAAGTGGCCTGGCGCCACAACGCCGGGAATGGGGACCCCAACCCAAGTGCCGGTCTCACCCTGCTGCCCTTCAGGCACCGGAGCCTCTAGGGGCCCCGCCGGTCATTCAGAGCGGGAGAACGGGCAGGTCCCTCCGAGCCCCCACTGACCTTCGAAGGCCCCCCGCACTAAAACGCTTGGGCTCATGCTCAGTCTCGCCAGCGCCCTCACCTCGGCCCAACCCTCCGCGTGCCGCACAGCCGCAGATCGGGTCCACCGGCCTCCTGGGGGCTAACCGCAACCCTAGATCGACCCCCGAGGGGCCCCTCCCAAGGGATCTGGCGCCGCAACGCTGGGGATTGGGGACCCCCGAGCCTCAGCACTGGACTCACCCTGCCACCCAGCCGCCACCCGGGGGCTTGGGGTGGTGCCGTTCATTCAGGGCGGGAGCACGGGCAGGGCCCTCCAAGACACGGCGACCTTCAAAGGCCCCCCGCGCCAAAACACCCGGGCCCACGCCCCCGCTCACCAGTGCCCTCACCTCGGTCCGCCACTCCAGTCTCCACACGGCTGGCGAATAGGGCCTGCCGGCATCCTAGGGGCTAAACCTCACCCTAGGTCAGCCTCCGAGGGGCCCCTCCCAAGGGGCCTGGCGCCGCAACGCGGTGGACTGGGGACCCCCGAGCCCTATGCCCGGACTTACATGCCGCCCCGCCGCCACCTGGGCTGCTAGGGGCGCCGCCGGTCATTCAGGGAGGAGAATGGGCAGGGCCCGCCGAGTCCCCGGAGACATTCGAAGGCCCCCGGTGCCAAAACGCTTGGGCCCAGGCTCTTGCTCGCCAGCGCCCTCACCTCGGCCCGCCCCTCCGCTCCACGCACAGCGGGCGGATCCCGCCTGCCGGCCTCCCGGGTGCTAACCCTAACCCTAGGTCGGCCACCCAGGGGCCCCTCCCAAGGGTCCTGGTGCCGCTTCGCCGGGGATCGGGAACCTCAAGCCCCAGAGCCACACTCACCCTACCGCAACGCCGCCACCCGGGCCGCTAGGAGCACTGCGGGTCATTCAGGGCGAGAGAAGGGGCAGGGCCTTCCGAGCCCCCGGTGGCCTTCAAAGGCTCCCCGTGCCAAAACGCTGGTGCCCACGCTCCCGCTCCCCAACGCCCTCACCTCGGCCCCGCCCTCCGCTCCCTGGACAGTGGCCTGATCCCACCTGCCGGCCTCCTGGGGGCTAACCCTAACCCTAGGTCAGCCACCCAGGGGCCCCTCCCAAGGGTCCTGGTGCCGCTACACTGGGGATCAGGGACCCCAAGACCCAGAGCCAGACTCACCGTACCGCCACGTCGCCACCCGGGCTGCTAGTGGCGCCGCCCGTCATTCAGGGCGGGAGAAGGGACAGGGCCCTGGAGAAACCGGCGATATTTGAAGCCTCCTGCGCCAAAATGCAGGGGCCCATGCTGCCGATCGCCAGCGCCTTTACCTCGGGCCGCCCACCTCTCACCGCCCAGCCAGAGGATTGGGCCTGCTGGCCTCCTGGGTGCTAACTCTAAACCTAGGTCCGCCCAAGAGGAGCCCCTCCCAAGAAGCCTGGCCCCACAACGCTGGGGATTGGGGATCCCCGAGCCGCAGCATGGACTCACCCTGCCGCTCCGCCGCCAAGGGAGCTGCTAAGGGCGCCTCTGGTTCTTCAGGGCAGGAGAACGGGCAGGGCCCTTTGAGCCATGGCAACAGTCGAAGGCCCAGGGCGCCAAAACGCTGGGGACCACGCTCCCGCTCTGCATCACCCTCAACTCGGCCCGCACCTCCGCTCTTCGCAGAGCCAGCGACTCGGGCCTGCCGGCCTCCTGGGAGCTCACCCTAACCCTAGGACAGCCCCTGAAGGTCCCTTCCTAAGGGGCCTGGCGTCGCAACGCCAGGGATTGGGGGCCCCCAAGCCCCAGCGCCGGATGCACGCTGCCACCCCAACCCACACAGGCCGCTAGGGGCGCCGCCATTCATTCAGGGTGGGAGAACTGGCAGGGCCCTCCGAACCCCTGCCGACCTTCGAAGGCGCACCGAACCAAAACGCTTGGGCCCAGGCTCATGTTCACCAGCACCCTCACCTCGGCCCAACTCTCCGCTCGACGCACAGGTGGTGTATCGGGCCTGCGGGGCTCCTGGAGGCTAACCCTAACCATAGGTCGGCCACCGAGGGGCACTTCCCAAGGGGCCTGGCGTCGCAACGCTGGGGATGGGGACCCCGAGCTCATGTGCCGCACTCACCCTGCTGCCCTTCAGCCACCCGAGCCGCTAGAGGCCCCGCCGGTCAATCAGGGCAAGAGATCGGGCAGGGCCCTCCGAGCCCACGCTGACCTTTGAAGGCTCCCCGCGCAAAAACGTTGGCTCCCAGGATCCTGCTCGCCAGCGCCCTCACCTAGGCCCACCCCACCGCTTGCTTCAGAGCCGGTGGATAGGGCCTGCCGGGCTCCTGGCAGCTAACCAAAACCCTAGGTCGGCCCTGAGGGGACATCCCAAGCGGCCTGGCTCTGCAATGCTGGGGATTGGTGACTCAGAGCCCCAGAGCCGGACTCACCCTGCCGCACTGTCCCCACCTGGGCCGCTAGGGGCGCCGCGGGTCATAGAGGGCGAGAGAAGGGCAGGGCCTTCTGAGTCCCCGGTGACCTTCAAAGGCTCCCTGTGCCAAAACGCTGGTGCCCACGCTCCCGCTCCCCAGCGCCTTCACCTCGGGCCGCACCTCAGCTCGCCGCACAGTGTGCGGTTGGGCCTGACGGTCTCCTGGGGGCTAACCCTAACCCTAGGTCGGCCCCCCAGGGGCCCCTCCCAAGGGTTTTGGTGCCACTACGCCAGGGATCTGGAACCCCAAGCCCCAAAGCCAGACTCACCCTCCCACAACGCTGCCCCCCGGGCCGCGAGGGGCACCGCCGGTCATTCAGGGCGGGAGAACTGACAGGGCCCTGGAGAAACCGGCGACATTTGAAGCCTCCCACCCCAAAATGCAGGGGCCCACAATCCCGCACCCCAGCGCTTTTACCTCGGCCCGCCCACCTCTCACCGCCCAGCCAGAGGATCTGGCCTGCCGGCCTTATGGGGGCTAACTCTAACCCTGGGTTGGCCCACGAGGAGCCCCTCCCAAGGGGCCTGGCACCACAACGCCGGGGATTGGGGATCCCCGAACCGCAGCCTGGGATTCACCCTGCCGCCCCACTGCCAACGGAGCCGCTAGGGGCCTTGCTGGTTATTCATTGCAGGAGAAAGGGCAGGGCCCTCCGAGCCATGGCAACATTCAAAGGCCCAGGATGCCAAATCGCTGGGGCCCAGCTCCCGCTCGCCATCGCCCTCAACTCGGCCTGCATCTCCACTCCTCGCACAGCCGGCGGATCGGGCCTGCCGGCCTCCTGGGCGCTAACCCTAACCCTAGGACGGCCCCGAGGGTCGCTTCCTAAGGGGCCTGGCGCCGCAACGCCGGGGATTGGGAACCCCCAAGCCCCAGCGCTGGATGCACCCTGCCGCCCTGCCCCACACGTGCCGCTAGGGGCGCCGCCATTCATTCAGGGTGGGAGAACGGGCAGGGCCCTTCGAACCCCCGCCGACCTTCGAAGGCGCCCCGAACCAAAACGCTTGGGCCCGGGCTCATGTTCACCAGCACCCTCACCTCGGCCCAACTCTCCGCTCGACGCACAGGCGGTGTATCGGGCCTGCTGGCCTCCTGGGGGCTAACCCTAACTGTAGGTCGGCCACGGAGGGGCCCTTCCCAAGTGGCCTGGCGCCACAACGCCGGGAATGGGGACCCCAACCCAAGTGCCGGTCTCACCCTGCTGCCCTTCAGGCACCGGAGCCTCTAGGGGCCCCGCCGGTCATTCAGAGCGGGAGAACGGGCAGGTCCCTCCGAGCCCCCACTGACCTTCGAAGGCCCCCCGCACTAAAACGCTTGGGCTCATGCTCAGTCTCGCCAGCGCCCTCACCTCGGCCCAACCCTCCGCGTGCCGCACAGCCGCAGATCGGGTCCACCGGCCTCCTGGGGGCTAACCGCAACCCTAGATCGACCCCCGAGGGGCCCCTCCCAAGGGATCTGGCGCCGCAACGCTGGGGATTGGGGACCCCCGAGCCTCAGCACTGGACTCACCCTGCCACCCAGCCGCCACCCGGGGGGCTTGGGGTGGTGCCGTTCATTCAGGGCGGGAGCACGGGCAGGGCCCTCCAAGACACGGCGACCTTCAAAGGCCCCCCGCGCCAAAACACCCGGGCCCACGCTCCCGCTCACCAGTGCCCTCACCTCGGTCCGCCACTCCAGTCTCCACACGGCTGGCGAATAGGGCCTGCCGGCATCCTAGGGGCTAAACCTCACCCTAGGTCAGCCTCCGAGGGGCCCCTCCCAAGGGGCCTGGCGCCGCAACGCGGTGGACTGGGGACCCCCGAGCCCTATGCCCGGACTTACATGCCGCCCCGCCGCCACCTGGGCTGCTAGGGGCGCCGCCGGTCATTCAGGGAGGAGAATGGGCAGGGCCCGCCGAGTCCCCGGAGACATTCGAAGGCCCCCGGTGCCAAAACGCTTGGGCCCAGGCTCTTGCTCGCCAGCGCCCTCACCTCGGCCCGCCCCTCCGCTCCACGCACAGCGGGCGGATCCCGCCTGCCGGCCTCCCGGGTGCTAACCCTAACCCTAGGTCGGCCACCCAGGGGCCCCTCCCAAGGGTCCTGGTGCCGCTTCGCCGGGGATCGGGAACCTCAAGCCCCAGAGCCACACTCACCCTACCGCAATGCCGCCACCCGGGCCGCTAGGAGCACTGCGGGTCATTCAGGGCGAGAGAAGGGGCAGGGCCTTCCGAGCCCCCGGTGGCCTTCAAAGGCTCCCCGTGCCAAAACGCTGGTGCCCACGCTCCCGCTCCCCAACGCCCTCACCTCGGCCCCGCCCTCCGCTCCCTGGACAGTGGCCTGATCCCACCTGCCGGCCTCCTGGGGGCTAACCCTAACCCTAGGTCAGCCACCCAGGGGCCCCTCCCAAGGGTCCTGGTGCCGCTACACTGGGGATCAGGGACCCCAAGACCCAGAGCCAGACTCACCGTACCGCCACGTCGCCACCCGGGCTGCTAGTGGCGCCGCCCGTCATTCAGGGCGGGAGAAGGGACAGGGTCCTGGAGAAACCGGCGATATTTGAAGCCTCCTGCGCCAAAATGCAGGGGCCCATGCTGCCGATCGCCAGCGCCTTTACCTCGGGCCGCCCACCTCTCACCGCCCAGCCAGAGGATTGGGCCTGCTGGCCTCCTGGGTGCTAACTCTAAACCTAGGTCCGCCCAAGAGGAGCCCCTCCCAAGAAGCCTGGCCCCACAACGCTGGGGATTGGGGATCCCCGAGCCGCAGCATGGACTCACCCTGCCGCTCCGCCGCCAAGGGAGCTGCTAAGGGCGCCTCTGGTTCTTCAGGGCAGGAGAACGGGCAGGGCCCTTTGAGCCATGGCAACAGTCGAAGGCCCAGGGCGCCAAAACGCTGGGGACCACGCTCCCGCTCTGCATCACCCTCAACTCGGCCCGCACCTCCGCTCTTCGCAGAGCCAGCGACTCGGGCCTGCCGGCCTCCTGGGAGCTCACCCTAACCCTAGGACAGCCCCTGAAGGTCCCTTCCTAAGGGGCCTGGCGTCGCAACGCCAGGGATTGGGGGCCCCCAAGCCCCAGCGCCGGATGCACGCTGCCACCCCAACCCACACAGGCCGCTAGGGGCGCCGCCATTCATTCAGGGTGGGAGAACTGGCAGGGCCCTCCGAACCCCTGCCGACCTTCGAAGGCGCACCGAACCAAAACGCTTGGGCCCAGGCTCATGTTCACCAGCACCCTCACCTCGGCCCAACTCTCCGCTCGACGCACAGGTGGTGTATCGGGCCTGCGGGGCTCCTGGAGGCTAACCCTAACCATAGGTCGGCCACCGAGGGGCACTTCCCAAGGGGCCTGGCGTCGCAACGCTGGGGATGGGGACCCCGAGCTCATGTGCCGCACTCACCCTGCTGCCCTTCAGCCACCCGAGCCGCTAGAGGCCCCGCCGGTCAATCAGGGCAAGAGATCGGGCAGGGCCCTCCGAGCCCACGCTGACCTTTGAAGGCTCCCCGCGCAAAAACGTTGGCTCCCAGGATCCTGCTCGCCAGCGCCCTCACCTAGGCCCACCCCACCGCTTGCTTGAGAGCCGGTGGATAGGGCCTGCCGGGCTCCTGGCAGCTAACCAAAACCCTAGGTCGGCCCTGAGGGGACATCCCAAGCGGCCTGGCTCTGCAATGCTGGGGATTGGTGACTCAGAGCCCCAGAGCCGGACTCACCCTGCCGCACTGTCCCCACCTGGGCCGCTAGGGGCGCCGCGGGTCATAGAGGGCGAGAGAAGGGCAGGGCCTTCTGAGTCCCCGATGACCTTCAAAGGCTCCCTGTGCCAAAACGCTGGTGCCCACGCTCCCGCTCCCCAGCGCCTTCACCTCGGGCCGCACCTCAGCTCGCCGCACAGTGTGCGGTTGGGCCTGACGGTCTCCTGGGGGCTAACCCTAACCCTAGGTCGGCCCCCCAGGGGCCCCTCCCAAGGGTTTTGGTGCCACTACGCCAGGGATCTGGAACCCCAAGCCCCAAAGCCAGACTCACCCTCCCACAACGCTGCCCCCCGGGCCGCGAGGGGCACCGCCGGTCATTCAGGGCGGGAGAACTGACAGGGCCCTGGAGAAACCGGCGACATTTGAAGCCTCCCACCCCAAAATGCAGGGGCCCACAATCCCGCACCCCAGCGCTTTTACCTCGGCCCGCCCACCTCTCACCGCCCAGCCAGAGGATCTGGCCTGCCGGCCTTATGGGGGCTAACTCTAACCCTGGGTTGGCCCACGAGGAGCCCCTCCCAAGGGGCCTGGCACCACAACGCCGGGGATTGGGGATCCCCGAACCGCAGCCTGGGATTCACCCTGCCGCCCCACTGCCAACGGAGCCGCTAGGGGCCTTGCTGGTTATTCATTGCAGGAGAAAGGGCAGGGCCCTCCGAGCCATGGCAACATTCAAAGGCCCAGGATGCCAAATCGCTGGGGCCCAGCTCCCGCTCGCCATCGCCCTCAACTCGGCCTGCATCTCCACTCCTCGCACAGCCGGCGGATCGGGCCTGCCGGCCTCCTGGGCGCTAACCCTAACCCTAGGACGGCCCCGAGGGTCGCTTCCTAAGGGGCCTGGCGCCGCAACGCCGGGGATTGGGAACCCCCAAGCCCCAGCGCTGGATGCACCCTGCCGCCCTGCCCCACACGTGCCGCTAGGGGCGCCGCCATTCATTCAGGGTGGGAGAACGGGCAGGGCCCTTCGAACCCCCGCCGACCTTCGAAGGCGCCCCGAACCAAAACGCTTGGGCCCGGGCTCATGTTCACCAGCACCCTCACCTCGGCCCAACTCTCCGCTCGACGCACAGGCGGTGTATCGGGCCTGCTGGCCTCCTGGGGGCTAACCCTAACTGTAGGTCGGCCACGGAGGGGCCCTTCCCAAGTGGCCTGGCGCCACAACGCCGGGAATGGGGACCCCAACCCAAGTGCCGGTCTCACCCTGCTGCCCTTCAGGCACCGGAGCCTCTAGGGGCCCCGCCGGTCATTCAGAGCGGGAGAACGGGCAGGTCCCTCCGAGCCCCCACTGACCTTCGAAGGCCCCCCGCACTAAAACGCTTGGGCTCATGCTCAGTCTCGCCAGCGCCCTCACCTCGGCCCAACCCTCCGCGTGCCGCACAGCCGCAGATCGGGTCCACCGGCCTCCTGGGGGCTAACCGCAACCCTAGATCGACCCCCGAGGGGCCCCTCCCAAGGGATCTGGCGCCGCAACGCTGGGGATTGGGGACCCCCGAGCCTCAGCACTGGACTCACCCTGCCACCCAGCCGCCACCCGGGGGCTTGGGGTGGTGCCGTTCATTCAGGGCGGGAGCACGGGCAGGGCCCTCCAAGACACGGCGACCTTCAAAGGCCCCCCGCGCCAAAACACCCGGGCCCACGCTCCCGCTCACCAGTGCCCTCACCTCGGTCCGCCACTCCAGTCTCCACACGGCTGGCGAATAGGGCCTGCCGGCATCCTAGGGGCTAAACCTCACCCTAGGTCAGCCTCCCAGGGGCCCCTCCCAAGGGGCCTGGCGCCGCAACGCGGTGGACTGGGGACCCCCGAGCCCTATGCCCGGACTTACATGCCGCCCCGCCGCCACCTGGGCTGCTAGGGGCGCCGCCGGTCATTCAGGGAGGAGAATGGGCAGGGCCCGCCAAGTCCCCGGAGACATTCGAAGGCCCCCGGTGCCAAAACGCTTGGGCCCAGGCTCTTGCTCGCCAGCGCCCTCACCTCGGCCCGCCCCTCCGCTCCACGCACAGCGGGCGGATCCCGCCTGCCGGCCTCCCGGGTGCTAACCC
Organism: Ursus americanus; assembly: GCF_024610735.1. NCBI lineage: Eukaryota > Metazoa > Chordata > Mammalia > Carnivora > Ursidae > Ursus > Ursus americanus. Next base: position 14,400 of record NW_028273682.1, read on the forward strand.
TAACCCTAGGTCGGCCACCCAGGGGCCCCTCCCAAGGGTCCTGGTGCCGCTTCGCCGGGGATCGGGAACCTCAAGCCCCAGAGCCACACTCACCCTACCGCAACGCCGCCACCCGGGCCGCTAGGAGCACTGCGGGTCATTCAGGGCGAGAGAAGGGGCAGGGCCTTCCGAGCCCCCGGTGGCCTTCCAAGGCTCCCCGTGCCAAAACGCTGGTGCCCACGCTCCCGCTCCCCAACGCCCTCACCTCGGCCCCGCCCTCCGCTCCCTGGACAGTGGCCTGATCCCACCTGCCGGCCTCCTGGGGGCTAACCCTAACCCTAGGTCAGCCACCCAGGGGCCCCTCCCAAGGGTCCTGGTGCCGCTACACTGGGGATCAGGGACCCCAAGACCCAGAGCCAGACTCACCGTACCGCCACGTCGCCACCCGGGCTGCTAGTGGCGCCGCCCGTCATTCAGGGCGGGAGAAGGGACAGGGCCCTGGAGAAACCGGCGATATTTGAAGCCTCCTGCGCCAAAATGCAGGGGCCCATGCTGCCGATCGCCAGCGCCTTTACCTCGGGCCGCCCACCTCTCACCGCCCAGCCAGAGGATTGGGCCTGCTGGCCTCCTGGGTGCTAACTCTAAACCTAGGTCCGCCCAAGAGGAGCCCCTCCCAAGAAGCCTGGCCCCACAACGCTGGGGATTGGGGATCCCCGAGCCGCAGCATGGACTCACCCTGCCGCTCCGCCGCCAAGGGAGCTGCTAAGGGCGCCTCTGGTTCTTCAGGGCAGGAGAACGGGCAGGGCCCTTTGAGCCATGGCAACAGTCGAAGGCCCAGGGCGCCAAAACGCTGGGGACCACGCTCCCGCTCTGCATCACCCTCAACTCGGCCCGCACCTCCGCTCTTCGCAGAGCCAGCGACTCGGGCCTGCCGGCCTCCTGGGAGCTCACCCTAACCCTAGGACAGCCCCTGAAGGTCCCTTCCTAAGGGGCCTGGCGTCGCAACGCCAGGGATTGGGGGCCCCCAAGCCCCAGCGCCGGATGCACGCTGCCACCCCAACCCACACAGGCCGCTAGGGGCGCCACCATTCATTCAGGGTGGGAGAACTGGCAGGGCCCTCCGAACCCCTGCCGACCTTCGAAGGCGCACCGAACCAAAACGCTTGGGCCCAGGCTCATGTTCACCAGCACCCTCACCTCGGCCCAACTCTCCGCTCGACGCACAGGTGGTGTATCGGGCCTGCGGGGCTCCTGGAGGCTAACCCTAACCATAGGTCGGCCACCGAGGGGCACTTCCCAAGGGGCCTGGCGTCGCAACGCTGGGGATGGGGACCCCGAGCTCATGTGCCGCACTCACCCTGCTGCCCTTCAGCCACCCGAGCCGCTAGAGGCCCCGCCGGTCAATCAGGGCAAGAGATCGGGCAGGGCCCTCCGAGCCCACGCTGACCTTTGAAGGCTCCCCGCGCAAAAACGTTGGCTCCCAGGATCCTGCTCGCCAGCGCCCTCACCTAGGCCCACCCCACCGCTTGCTTCAGAGCCGGTGGATAGGGCCTGCCGGGCTCCTGGCAGCTAACCAAAACCCTAGGTCGGCCCTGAGGGGACATCCCAAGCGGCCTGGCTCTGCAATGCTGGGGATTGGTGACTCAGAGCCCCAGAGCCGGACTCACCCTGCCGCACTGTCCCCACCTGGGCCGCTAGGGGCGCCGCGGGTCATAGAGGGCGAGAGAAGGGCAGGGCCTTCTGAGTCCCCGGTGACCTTCAAAGGCTCCCTGTGCCAAAACGCTGGTGCCCACGCTCCCGCTCCCCAGCGCCTTCACCTCGGGCCGCACCTCAGCTCGCCGCACAGTGTGCGGTTGGGCCTGACGGTCTCCTGGGGGCTAACCCTAACCCTAGGTCGGCCCCCCAGGGGCCCCTCCCAAGGGTTTTGGTGCCACTACGCCAGGGATCTGGAACCCCAAGCCCCAAAGCCAGACTCACCCTCCCACAACGCTGCCCCCCGGGCCGCGAGGGGCACCGCCGGTCATTCAGGGCGGGAGAACTGACAGGGCCCTGGAGAAACCGGCGACATTTGAAGCCTCCCACCCCAAAATGCAGGGGCCCACAATCCCGCACCCCAGCGCTTTTACCTCGGCCCGCCCACCTCTCACCGCCCAGCCAGAGGATCTGGCCTGCCGGCCTTATGGGGGCTAACTCTAACCCTGGGTTGGCCCACGAGGAGCCCCTCCCAAGGGGCCTGGCACCACAACGCCGGGGATTGGGGATCCCCGAACCGCAGCCTGGGATTCACCCTGCCGCCCCACTGCCAACGGAGCCGCTAGGGGCCTTGCTGGTTATTCATTGCAGGAGAAAGGGCAGGGCCCTCCGAGCCATGGCAACATTCAAAGGCCCAGGATGCCAAATCGCTGGGGCCCAGCTCCCGCTCGCCATCGCCCTCAACTCGGCCTGCATCTCCACTCCTCGCACAGCCGGCGGATCGGGCCTGCCGGCCTCCTGGGCGCTAACCCTAACCCTAGGACGGCCCCGAGGGTCGCTTCCTAAGGGGCCTGGCGCCGCAACGCCGGGGATTGGGAACCCCCAAGCCCCAGCGCTGGATGCACCCTGCCGCCCTGCCCCACACGTGCCGCTAGGGGCGCCGCCATTCATTCAGGGTGGGAGAACGGGCAGGGCCCTTCGAACCCCCGCCGACCTTCGAAGGCGCCCCGAACCAAAACGCTTGGGCCCGGGCTCATGTTCACCAGCACCCTCACCTCGGCCCAACTCTCCGCTCGACGCACAGGCGGTGTATCGGGCCTGCTGGCCTCCTGGGGGCTAACCCTAACTGTAGGTCGGCCACGGAGGGGCCCTTCCCAAGTGGCCTGGCGCCACAACGCCGGGAATGGGGACCCCAACCCAAGTGCCGGTCTCACCCTGCTGCCCTTCAGGCACCGGAGCCTCTAGGGGCCCCGCCGGTCATTCAGAGCGGGAGAACGGGCAGGTCCCTCCGAGCCCCCACTGACCTTCGAAGGCCCCCCGCACTAAAACGCTTGGGCTCATGCTCAGTCTCGCCAGCGCCCTCACCTCGGCCCAACCCTCCGCGTGCCGCACAGCCGCAGATCGGGTCCACCGGCCTCCTGGGGGCTAACCGCAACCCTAGATCGACCCCCGAGGGGCCCCTCCCAAGGGATCTGGCGCCGCAACGCTGGGGATTGGGGACCCCCGAGCCTCAGCACTGGACTCACCCTGCCACCCAGCCGCCACCCGGGGGCTTGGGGTGGTGCCGTTCATTCAGGGCGGGAGCACGGGCAGGGCCCTCCAAGACACGGCGACCTTCAAAGGCCCCCCGCGCCAAAACACCCGGGCCCACGCTCCCGCTCACCAGTGCCCTCACCTCGGTCCGCCACTCCAGTCTCCACACGGCTGGCGAATAGGGCCTGCCGGCATCCTAGGGGCTAAACCTCACCCTAGGTCAGCCTCCGAGGGGCCCCTCCCAAGGGGCCTGGCGCCGCAACGCGGTGGACTGGGGACCCCCGAGCCCTATGCCCGGACTTACATGCCGCCCCGCCGCCACCTGGGCTGCTAGGGGCGCCGCCGGTCATTCAGGGAGGAGAATGGGCAGGGCCCGCCGAGTCCCCGGAGACATTCGAAGGCCCCCGGTGCCAAAACGCTTGGGCCCAGGCTCTTGCTCGCCAGCGCCCTCACCTCGGCCCGCCCCTCCGCTCCACGCACAGCGGGCGGATCCCGCCTGCCGGCCTCCCGGGTGCTAACCCTAACCCTAGGTCGGCCACCCAGGGGCCCCTCCCAAGGGTCCTGGTGCCGCTTCGCCGGGGATCGGGAACCTCAAGCCCCAGAGCCACACTCACCCTACCGCAACGCCGCCACCCGGGCCGCTAGGAGCACTGCGGGTCATTCAGGGCGAGAGAAGGGGCAGGGCCTTCCGAGCCCCCGGTGGCCTTCAAAGGCTCCCCGTGCCAAAACGCTGGTGCCCACGCTCCCGCTCCCCAACGCCCTCACCTCGGCCCCGCCCTCCGCTCCCTGGACAGTGGCCTGATCCCACCTGCCGGCCTCCTGGGGGCTAACCCTAACCCTAGGTCAGCCACCCAGGGGCCCCTCCCAAGGGTCCTGGTGCCGCTACACTGGGGATCAGGGACCCCAAGACCCAGAGCCAGACTCACCGTACCGCCACGTCGCCACCCGGGCTGCTAGTGGCGCCGCCCGTCATTCAGGGCGGGAGAAGGGACAGGGCCCTGGAGAAACCGGCGATATTTGAAGCCTCCTGCGCCAAAATGCAGGGGCCCATGCTGCCGATCGCCAGCGCCTTTACCTCGGGCCGCCCACCTCTCACCGCCCAGCCAGAGGATTGGGCCTGCTGGCCTCCTGGGTGCTAACTCTAAACCTAGGTCCGCCCAAGAGGAGCCCCTCCCAAGAAGCCTGGCCCCACAACGCTGGGGATTGGGGATCCCCGAGCCGCAGCATGGACTCACCCTGCCGCTCCGCCGCCAAGGGAGCTGCTAAGGGCGCCTCTGGTTCTTCAGGGCAGGAGAACGGGCAGGGCCCTTTGAGCCATGGCAACAGTCGAAGGCCCAGGGCGCCAAAACGCTGGGGACCACGCTCCCGCTCTGCATCACCCTCAACTCGGCCCGCACCTCCGCTCTTCGCAGAGCCAGCGACTCGGGCCTGCCGGCCTCCTGGGAGCTCACCCTAACCCTAGGACAGCCCCTGAAGGTCCCTTCCTAAGGGGCCTGGCGTCGCAACGCCAGGGATTGGGGGCCCCCAAGCCCCAGCGCCGGATGCACGCTGCCACCCCAACCCACACAGGCCGCTAGGGGCGCCGCCATTCATTCAGGGTGGGAGAACTGGCAGGGCCCTCCGAACCCCTGCCGACCTTCGAAGGCGCACCGAACCAAAACGCTTGGGCCCAGGCTCATGTTCACCAGCACCCTCACCTCGGCCCAACTCTCCGCTCGACGCACAGGTGGTGTATCGGGCCTGCGGGGCTCCTGGAGGCTAACCCTAACCATAGGTCGGCCACCGAGGGGCACTTCCCAAGGGGCCTGGCGTCGCAACGCTGGGGATGGGGACCCCGAGCTCATGTGCCGCACTCACCCTGCTGCCCTTCAGCCACCCGAGCCGCTAGAGGCCCCGCCGGTCAATCAGGGCAAGAGATCGGGCAGGGCCCTCCGAGCCCACGCTGACCTTTGAAGGCTCCCCGCGCAAAAACGTTGGCTCCCAGGATCCTGCTCGCCAGCGCCCTCACCTAGGCCCACCCCACCGCTTGCTTCAGAGCCGGTGGATAGGGCCTGCCGGGCTCCTGGCAGCTAACCAAAACCCTAGGTCGGCCCTGAGGGGACATCCCAAGCGGCCTGGCTCTGCAATGCTGGGGATTGGTGACTCAGAGCCCCAGAGCCGGACTCACCCTGCCGCACTGTCCCCACCTGGGCCGCTAGGGGCGCCGCGGGTCATAGAGGGCGAGAGAAGGGCAGGGCCTTCTGAGTCCCCGGTGACCTTCAAAGGCTCCCTGTGCCAAAACGCTGGTGCCCACGCTCCCGCTCCCCAGCGCCTTCACCTCGGGCCGCACCTCAGCTCGCCGCACAGTGTGCGGTTGGGCCTGACGGTCTCCTGGGGGCTAACCCTAACCCTAGGTCGGCCCCCCAGGGGCCCCTCCCAAGGGTTTTGGTGCCACTACGCCAGGGATCTGGAACCCCAAGCCCCAAAGCCAGACTCACCCTCCCACAACGCTGCCCCCCGGGCCGCGAGGGGCACCGCCGGTCATTCAGGGCGGGAGAACTGACAGGGCCCTGGAGAAACCGGCGACATTTGAAGCCTCCCACCCCAAAATGCAGGGGCCCACAATCCCGCACCCCAGCGCTTTTACCTCGGCCCGCCCACCTCTCACCGCCCAGCCAGAGGATCTGGCCTGCCGGCCTTATGGGGGCTAACTCTAACCCTGGGTTGGCCCACGAGGAGCCCCTCCCAAGGGGCCTGGCACCACAACGCCGGGGATTGGGGATCCCCGAACCGCAGCCTGGGATTCACCCTGCCGCCCCACTGCCAACGGAGCCGCTAGGGGCCTTGCTGGTTATTCATTGCAGGAGAAAGGGCAGGGCCCTCCGAGCCATGGCAACATTCAAAGGCCCAGGATGCCAAATCGCTGGGGCCCAGCTCCCGCTCGCCATCGCCCTCAACTCGGCCTGCATCTCCACTCCTCGCACAGCCGGCGGATCGGGCCTGCCGGCCTCCTGGGCGCTAACCCTAACCCTAGGACGGCCCCGAGGGTCGCTTCCTAAGGGGCCTGGCGCCGCAACGCCGGGGATTGGGAACCCCCAAGCCCCAGCGCTGGATGCACCCTGCCGCCCTGCCCCACACGTGCCGCTAGGGGCGCCGCCATTCATTCAGGGTGGGAGAACGGGCAGGGCCCTTCGAACCCCCGCCGACCTTCGAAGGCGCCCCGAACCAAAACGCTTGGGCCCGGGCTCATGTTCACCAGCACCCTCACCTCGGCCCAACTCTCCGCTCGACGCACAGGCGGTGTATCGGGCCTGCTGGCCTCCTGGGGGCTAACCCTAACTGTAGGTCGGCCACGGAGGGGCCCTTCCCAAGTGGCCTGGCGCCACAACGCCGGGAATGGGGACCCCAACCCAAGTGCCGGTCTCACCCTGCTGCCCTTCAGGCACCGGAGCCTCTAGGGGCCCCGCCGGTCATTCAGAGCGGGAGAACGGGCAGGTCCCTCCGAGCCCCCACTGACCTTCGAAGGCCCCCCGCACTAAAACGCTTGGGCTCATGCTCAGTCTCGCCAGCGCCCTCACCTCGGCCCAACCCTCCGCGTGCCGCACAGCCGCAGATCGGGTCCACCGGCCTCCTGGGGGCTAACCGCAACCCTAGATCGACCCCCGAGGGGCCCCTCCCAAGGGATCTGGCGCCGCAACGCTGGGGATTGGGGACCCCCGAGCCTCAGCACTGGACTCACCCTGCCACCCAGCCGCCACCCGGGGGCTTGGGGTGGTGCCGTTCATTCAGGGCGGGAGCACGGGCAGGGCCCTCCAAGACACGGCGACCTTCAAAGGCCCCCCGCGCCAAAACACCCGGGCCCACGCTCCCGCTCACCAGTGCCCTCACCTCGGTCCGCCACTCCAGTCTCCACACGGCTGGCGAATAGGGCCTGCCGGCATCCTAGGGGCTAAACCTAACCCTAGGTCAGCCTCCGAGGGGCCCCTCCCAAGGGGCCTGGCGCCGCAACGCGGTGGACTGGGGACCCCCGAGCCCTATGCCCGGACTTACATGCCGCCCCGCCGCCACCTGGGCTGCTAGGGGCGCCGCCGGTCATTCAGGGAGGAGAATGGGCAGGGCCCGCCGAGTCCCCGGAGACATTCGAAGGCCCCCGGTGCCAAAACGCTTGGGCCCAGGCTCTTGCTCGCCAGCGCCCTCACCTCGGCCCGCCCCTCCGCTCCACGCACAGCGGGCGGATCCCGCCTGCCGGCCTCCCGGGTGCTAACCCTAACCCTAGGTCGGCCACCCAGGGGCCCCTCCCAAGGGTCCTGGTGCCTCTTCGCCAGGGATCGGGAACCTCAAGCCCCAGAGCCACACTCACCCTACCGCAACGCCGCCACCCGGGCCGCTAGGAGCACTGCGGGTCATTCAGGGCGAGAGAAGGGGCAGGGCCTTCCGAGCCCCCGGTGGCCTTCAAAGGCTCCCAGTGCCAAAACGCTGGTGCCCACGCTCCCGCTCCCCAACGCCCTCACCTCGGCCCCGCCCTCCGCTCCCTGGACAGTGGCCGGATCCCACCTGCCGGCCTCCTGGGGGCTAACCCTAACCCTAGGTCAGCCACCCAGGGGCCCCTCCCAAGGGTCCTGGTGCCGCTACACTGGGGATCAGGGACCCCAAGACCCAGAGCCAGACTCACCCTGCCGCCACGTCGCCACCCCGGGCTGCTAGTGGCGCCGCCCGTCATTCAGGGCGGGAGAAGGGACAGGGCCCTGGAGAAACCGGCGATATTTGAAGCCTCCTGCGCCAAAATGCAGGGGCCCATGCTCCCGATCGCCAGCGCCTTTACCTCGGGCCGCCCACCTCTCGCCGCCCAGCCAGAGGATTGGGCCTGCTGGCCTCCTGGGTGCTAACTCTAAACCTAGGTCCGCCCACGAGAAGCCCCTCCCAAGAGGCCTGGCCCCACAACGCTGGGGATTGGGGATCCCCGAGCCGCAGCATGGACTCACCCTGCCGCTCCACCGCCAAGGGAGCTGCTAAGGGCGCCGCTGGTTCTTCAGGGCAGGAGAACGGGCAGGGCCCTTTGAGCCATGGCAACAGTCGAAGGCCCAGGGCGCCAAAGCGCTGGGGACCACGCTCCCGCTCTGCATCACCCTCAACTCGGCCCGCACCTCCGCTCTTCGCAGAGCCAGCGACTCGGGCCTGCCGGCCTCCTGGGAGCTCACCCTAACCCTAGGACAGCCCCTGAAGGTCCCTTCCTAAGGGGCCTGGCGCCGCAATGCCAGGGATTGGGGCCCCCAAGCCCCAGCGCCGGATGCACGCTGCCACCCCAACCCACACAGGCCGCTAGGGGCGCCGCCATTCATTCAGGGTGGGAGAACTGGCAGGGCCCTCCGAACCCCTGCCAACCTTCGAAGGCGCACCGAACCAAAACGCTTGGGCCCAGGCTCATGTTCACCAGCACCCTCACCTCGGCCCAACTCTCTGCTCAATGCACAGGTGGTGTATCGGGCCTGCGGGGCTCCTGGAGGCTAACCCTAAGCATAGGTCGGCCACCGAGGGGCACTTCCCAAGGGGCCTGGCGTCGCAACGCTGGGGATGGGGACCCCGAGCTCATGTGCCGCACTCACCCTGCTGCCCTTCAGCCACCCGAGCCGCTAGAGGTCCTGCCGGTCAATCAGGGCAAGAGATCGGGCAGGGCCCTCCGAGCCCACGCTGACCTTTGAAGGCTCCCCGCGCAAAAACGTTGGCTCCCAGGATCCTGCTCGCCAGCGCCCTCACCTAGGCCCACCCCACCGCTTGCTTCAGAGCCGGTGGATAGGGCCTGCCGGGCTCCTGGCAGCTAACCAAAACCCTAGGTCGGCCCTGAGGGGACATCCCAAGCGGCCTGGCTCTGCAATGCTGGGGATTGGTGACTCAGAGCCCCAGAGCCGGACTCACCCTGCCGCACTGTCCCCACCTGGGCCGCTAGGGGCGCCGCGGGTCATAGAGGGCGAGAGAAGGGCAGGGCCTTCTGAGTCCCCGGTGACCTTCAAAGGCTCCCCGTGCCAAAACGCTGGTGCCCACGCTCCCGCTCCCCAGCGCCTTCACCTCGGGCCGCACCTCAGCTCGCCGCACAGTGTGCGGTTGGGCCTGACGGTCTCCTGGGGGCTAACCCTAACCCTAGGTCGGCCCCCCAGGGGCCCCTCCCAAGGGTTTTGGTGCCACTACGCCAGGGATCTGGAACCCCAAGCCCCAAAGCCAGACTCACCCTCCCACAACGCTGCCCCCCGGGCCGCGAGGGGCACCGCCGGTCATTCAGGGCGGGAGAACTGACAGGGCCCTGGAGAAACCGGCGACATTTGAAGCCTCCCACCCCAAAATGCAGGGGCCCACAATCCCGCACCCCAGCGCTTTTACCTCGGCCCGCCCACCTCTCACCGCCCAGCCAGAGGATCTGGCCTGCCGGCCTTATGGGGGCTAACTCTAACCCTGGGTTGGCCCACGAGGAGCCCCTCCCAAGGGGCCTGGCACCACAACGCCGGGGATTGGGGATCCCCGAACCGCAGCCTGGGATTCACCCTGCCGCCCCACTGCCAACGGAGCCGCTAGGGGCCTTGCTGGTTATTCATTGCAGGAGAAAGGGCAGGGCCCTCCGAGCCATGGCAACATTCAAAGGCCCAGGATGCCAAATCGCTGGGGCCCAGCTCCCGCTCGCCATCGCCCTCAACTCGGCCTGCATCTCCACTCCTCGCACAGCCGGCGGATCGGGCCTGCCGGCCTCCTGGGCGCTAACCCTAACCCTAGGACGGCCCCGAGGGTCGCTTCCTAAGGGGCCTGGCGCCGCAACGCCGGGGATTGGGAACCCCCAAGCCCCAGCGCTGGATGCACCCTGCCGCCCTGCCCCACACGTGCCGCTAGGGGCGCCGCCATTCATTCAGGGTGGGAGAACGGGCAGGGCCCTTCGAACCCCCGCCGACCTTCGAAGGCGCCCCGAACCAAAACGCTTGGGCCCGGGCTCATGTTCACCAGCACCCTCACCTCGGCCCAACTCTCCGCTCGACGCACAGGCGGTGTATCGGGCCTGCTGGCCTCCTGGGGGCTAACCCTAACTGTAGGTCGGCCACGGAGGGGCCCTTCCCAAGTGGCCTGGCGCCACAACGCCGGGAATGGGGACCCCAACCCAAGTGCCGGTCTCACCCTGCTGCCCTTCAGGCACCGGAGCCTCTAGGGGCCCCGCCGGTCATTCAGAGCGGGAGAACGGGCAGGTCCCTCCGAGCCCCCACTGACCTTCGAAGGCCCCCCGCACTAAAACGCTTGGGCTCATGCTCAGTCTCGCCAGCGCCCTCACCTCGGCCCAACCCTCCGCGTGCCGCACAGCCGCAGATCGGGTCCACCGGCCTCCTGGGGGCTAACCGCAACCCTAGATCGACCCCCGAGGGGCCCCTCCCAAGGGATCTGGCGCCGCAACGCTGGGGATTGGGGACCCCCGAGCCTCAGCACTGGACTCACCCTGCCACCCAGCCGCCACCCGGGGGCTTGGGGTGGTGCCGTTCATTCAGGGCGGGAGCACGGGCAGGGCCCTCCAAGACACGGCGACCTTCAAAGGCCCCCCGCGCCAAAACACCCGGGCCCACGCTCCCGCTCACCAGTGCCCTCACCTCGGTCCGCCACTCCAGTCTCCACACGGCTGGCGAATAGGGCCTGCCGGCATCCTAGGGGCTAAACCTCACCCTAGGTCAGCCTCCGAGGGGCCCCTCCCAAGGGGCCTGGCGCCGCAACGCGGTGGACTGGGGACCCCCGAGCCCTATGCCCGGACTTACATGCCGCCCCGCCGCCACCTGGGCTGCTAGGGGCGCCGCCGGTCATTCAGGGAGGAGAATGGGCAGGGCCCGCCGAGTCCCCGGAGACATTCGAAGGCCCCCGGTGCCAAAACGCTTGGGCCCAGGCTCTTGCTCGCCAGCGCCCTCACCTCGGCCCGCCCCTCCGCTCCACGCACAGCGGGCGGATCCCGCCTGCCGGCCTCCCGGGTGCTAACCCTAACCCTAGGTCGGCCACCCAGGGGCCCCTCCCAAGGGTCCTGGTGCCGCTTCGCCGGGGATCGGGAACCTCAAGCCCCAGAGCCACACTCACCCTACCGCAACGCCGCCACCCGGGCCGCTAGGAGCACTGCGGGTCATTCAGGGCGAGAGAAGGGGCAGGGCCTTCCGAGCCCCCGGTGGCCTTCAAAGGCTCCCCGTGCCAAAACGCTGGTGCCCACGCTCCCGCTCCCCAACGCCCTCACCTCGGCCCCGCCCTCCGCTCCCTGGACAGTGGCCTGATCCCACCTGCCGGCCTCCTGGGGGCTAACCCTAACCCTAGGTCAGCCACCCAGGGGCCCCTCCCAAGGGTCCTGGTGCCGCTACACTGGGGATCAGGGACCCCAAGACCCAGAGCCAGACTCACCGTACCGCCACGTCGCCACCCGGGCTGCTAGTGGCGCCGCCCGTCATTCAGGGCGGGAGAAGGGACAGGGCCCTGGAGAAACCGGCGATATTTGAAGCCTCCTGCGCCAAAATGCAGGGGCCCATGCTGCCGATCGCCAGCGCCTTTACCTCGGGCCGCCCACCTCTCACCGCCCAGCCAGAGGATTGGGCCTGCTGGCCTCCTGGGTGCTAACTCTAAACCTAGGTCCGCCCAAGAGGAGCCCCTCCCAAGAAGCCTGGCCCCACAACGCTGGGGATTGGGGATCCCCGAGCCGCAGCATGGACTCACCCTGCCGCTCCGCCGCCAAGGGAGCTGCTAAGGGCGCCTCTGGTTCTTCAGGGCAGGAGAACGGGCAGGGCCCTTTGAGCCATGGCAACAGTCGAAGGCCCAGGGCGCCAAAACGCTGGGGACCACGCTCCCGCTCTGCATCACCCTCAACTCGGCCCGCACCTCCGCTCTTCGCAGAGCCAGCGACTCGGGCCTGCCGGCCTCCTGGGAGCTCACCCTAACCCTAGGACAGCCCCTGAAGGTCCCTTCCTAAGGGGCCTGGCGTCGCAACGCCAGGGATTGGGGGCCCCCAAGCCCCAGCGCCGGATGCACGCTGCCACCCCAACCCACACAGGCCGCTAGGGGCGCCGCCATTCATTCAGGGTGGGAGAACTGGCAGGGCCCTCCGAACCCCTGCCGACCTTCGAAGGCGCACCGAACCAAAACGCTTGGGCCCAGGCTCATGTTCACCAGCACCCTCACCTCGGCCCAACTCTCCGCTCGACGCACAGGTGGTGTATCGGGCCTGCGGGGCTCCTGGAGGCTAACCCTAACCATAGGTCGGCCACCGAGGGGCACTTCCCAAGGGGCCTGGCGTCGCAACGCTGGGGATGGGGACCCCGAGCTCATGTGCCGCACTCACCCTGCTGCCCTTCAGCCACCCGAGCCGCTAGAGGCCCCGCCGGTCAATCAGGGCAAGAGATCGGGCAGGGCCCTCCGAGCCCACGCTGACCTTTGAAGGCTCCCCGCGCAAAAACGTTGGCTCCCAGGATCCTGCTCGCCAGCGCCCTCACCTAGGCCCACCCCACCGCTTGCTTCAGAGCCGGTGGATAGGGCCTGCCGGGCTCCTGGCAGCTAACCAAAACCCTAGGTCGGCCCTGAGGGGACATCCCAAGCGGCCTGGCTCTGCAATGCTGGGGATTGGTGACTCAGAGCCCCAGAGCCGGACTCACCCTGCCGCACTGTCCCCACCTGGGCCGCTAGGGGCGCCGCGGGTCATAGAGGGCGAGAGAAGGGCAGGGCCTTCTGAGTCCCCGGTGACCTTCAAAGGCTCCCTGTGCCAAAACGCTGGTGCCCACGCTCCCGCTCCCCAGCGCCTTCACCTCGGGCCGCACCTCAGCTCGCCGCACAGTGTGCGGTTGGGCCTGACGGTCTCCTGGGGGCTAACCCTAACCCTAGGTCGGCCCCCCAGGGGCCCCTCCCAAGGGTTTTGGTGCCACTACGCCAGGGATCTGGAACCCCAAGCCCCAAAGCCAGACTCACCCTCCCACAACGCTGCCCCCCGGGCCGCGAGGGGCACCGCCGGTCATTCAGGGCGGGAGAACTGACAGGGCCCTGGAGAAACCGGCGACATTTGAAGCCTCCCACCCCAAAATGCAGGGGCCCACAATCCCGCACCCCAGCGCTTTTACCTCGGCCCGCCCACCTCTCACCGCCCAGCCAGAGGATCTGGCCTGCCGGCCTTATGGGGGCTAACTCTAACCCTGGGTTGGCCCACGAGGAGCCCCTCCCAAGGGGCCTGGCACCACAACGCCGGGGATTGGGGATCCCCGAACCGCAGCCTGGGATTCACCCTGCCGCCCCACTGCCAACGGAGCCGCTAGGGGCCTTGCTGGTTATTCATTGCAGGAGAAAGGGCAGGGCCCTCCGAGCCATGGCAACATTCAAAGGCCCAGGATGCCAAATCGCTGGGGCCCAGCTCCCGCTCGCCATCGCCCTCAACTCGGCCTGCATCTCCACTCCTCGCACAGCCGGCGGATCGGGCCTGCCGGCCTCCTGGGCGCTAACCCTAACCCTAGGACGGCCCCGAGGGTCGCTTCCTAAGGGGCCTGGCGCCGCAACGCCGGGGATTGGGAACCCCCAAGCCCCAGCGCTGGATGCACCCTGCCGCCCTGCCCCACACGTGCCGCTAGGGGCGCCGCCATTCATTCAGGGTGGGAGAACGGGCAGGGCCCTTCGAACCCCCGCCGACCTTCGAAGGCGCCCCGAACCAAAACGCTTGGGCCCGGGCTCATGTTCACCAGCACCCTCACCTCGGCCCAACTCTCCGCTCGACGCACAGGCGGTGTATCGGGCCTGCTGGCCTCCTGGGGGCTAACCCTAACTGTAGGTCGGCCACGGAGGGGCCCTTCCCAAGTGGCCTGGCGCCACAACGCCGGGAATGGGGACCCCAACCCAAGTGCCGGTCTCACCCTGCTGCCCTTCAGGCACCGGAGCCTCTAGGGGCCCCGCCGGTCATTCAGAGCGGGAGAACGGGCAGGTCCCTCCGAGCCCCCACTGACCTTCGAAGGCCCCCCGCACTAAAACGCTTGGGCTCATGCTCAGTCTCGCCAGCGCCCTCACCTCGGCCCAACCCTCCGCGTGCCGCACAGCCGCAGATCGGGTCCACCGGCCTCCTGGGGGCTAACCGCAACCCTAGATCGACCCCCGAGGGGCCCCTCCCAAGGGATCTGGCGCCGCAACGCTGGGGATTGGGGACCCCCGAGCCTCAGCACTGGACTCACCCTGCCACCCAGCCGCCACCCGGGGGCTTGGGGTGGTGCCGTTCATTCAGGGCGGGAGCACGGGCAGGGCCCTCCAAGACACGGCGACCTTCAAAGGCCCCCCGCGCCAAAACACCCGGGCCCACGCTCCCGCTCACCAGTGCCCTCACCTCGGTCCGCCACTCCAGTCTCCACACGGCTGGCGAATAGGGCCTGCCGGCATCCTAGGGGCTAAACCTCACCCTAGGTCAGCCTCCGAGGGGCCCCTCCCAAGGGGCCTGGCGCCGCAACGCGGTGGACTGGGGACCCCCGAGCCCTATGCCCGGACTTACATGCCGCCCCGCCGCCACCTGGGCTGCTAGGGGCGCCGCCGGTCATTCAGGGAGGAGAATGGGCAGGGCCCGCCGAGTCCCCGGAGACATTCGAAGGCCCCCGGTGCCAAAACGCTTGGGCCCAGGCTCTTGCTCGCCAGCGCCCTCACCTCGGCCCGCCCCTCCGCTCCACGCACAGCGGGCGGATCCCGCCTGCCGGCCTCCCGGGTGCTAACCCTAACCCTAGGTCGGCCACCCAGGGGCCCCTCCCAAGGGTCCTGGTGCCGCTTCGCCGGGGATCGGGAACCTCAAGCCCCAGAGCCACACTCACCCTACCGCAACGCCGCCACCCGGGCCGCTAGGAGCACTGCGGGTCATTCAGGGCGAGAGAAGGGGCAGGGCCTTCCGAGCCCCCGGTGGCCTTCAAAGGCTCCCCGTGCCAAAACGCTGGTGCCCACGCTCCCGCTCCCCAACGCCCTCACCTCGGCCCCGCCCTCCGCTCCCTGGACAGTGGCCTGATCCCACCTGCCGGCCTCCTGGGGGCTAACCCTAACCCTAGGTCAGCCACCCAGGGGCCCCTCCCAAGGGTCCTGGTGCCGCTACACTGGGGATCAGGGACCCCAAGACCCAGAGCCAGACTCACCGTACCGCCACGTCGCCACCCGGGCTGCTAGTGGCGCCGCCCGTCATTCAGGGCGGGAGAAGGGACAGGGCCCTGGAGAAACCGGCGATATTTGAAGCCTCCTGCGCCAAAATGCAGGGGCCCATGCTCCCGATCGCCAGCGCCTTTACCTCGGGCCGCCCACCTCTCACCGCCCAGCCAGAGGATTGGGCCTGCTGGCCTCCTGGGTGCTAACTCTAAACCTAGGTCCGCCCAAGAGGAGCCCCTCCCAAGAAGCCTGGCCCCACAACGCTGGGGATTGGGGATCCCCGAGCCGCAGCATGGACTCACCCTGCCGCTCCGCCGCCAAGGGAGCTGCTAAGGGCGCCTCTGGTTCTTCAGGGCAGGAGAACGGGCAGGGCCCTTTGAGCCATGGCAACAGTCGAAGGCCCAGGGCGCCAAAACGCTGGGGACCACGCTCCCGCTCTGCATCACCCTCAACTCGGCCCGCACCTCCGCTCTTCGCAGAGCCAGCGACTCGGGCCTGCCGGCCTCCTGGGAGCTCACCCTAACCCTAGGACAGCCCCTGAAGGTCCCTTCCTAAGGGGCCTGGCGTCGCAACGCCAGGGATTGGGGGCCCCCAAGCCCCAGCGCCGGATGCACGCTGCCACCCCAACCCACACAGGCCGCTAGGGGCGCCGCCATTCATTCAGGGTGGGAGAACTGGCAGGGCCCTCCGAACCCCTGCCGACCTTCGAAGGCGCACCGAACCAAAACGCTTGGGCCCAGGCTCATGTTCACCAGCACCCTCACCTCGGCCCAACTCTCCGCTCGACGCACAGGTGGTGTATCGGGCCTGCGGGGCTCCTGGAGGCTAACCCTAACCATAGGTCGGCCACCGAGGGGCACTTCCCAAGGGGCCTGGCGTCGCAACGCTGGGGATGGGGACCCCGAGCTCATGTGCCGCACTCACCCTGCTGCCCTTCAGCCACCCGAGCCGCTAGAGGCCCCGCCGGTCAATCAGGGCAAGAGATCGGGCAGGGCCCTCCGAGCCCACGCTGACCTTTGAAGGCTCCCCGCGCAAAAACGTTGGCTCCCAGGATCCTGCTCGCCAGCGCCCTCACCTAGGCCCACCCCACCGCTTGCTTGAGAGCCGGTGGATAGGGCCTGCCGGGCTCCTGGCAGCTAACCAAAACCCTAGGTCGGCCCTGAGGGGACATCCCAAGCGGCCTGGCTCTGCAATGCTGGGGATTGGTGACTCAGAGCCCCAGAGCCGGACTCACCCTGCCGCACTGTCCCCACCTGGGCCGCTAGGGGCGCCGCGGGTCATAGAGGGCGAGAGAAGGGCAGGGCCTTCTGAGTCCCCGGTGACCTTCAAAGGCTCCCTGTGCCAAAACGCTGGTGCCCACGCTCCCGCTCCCCAGCGCCTTCACCTCGGGCCGCACCTCAGCTCGCCGCACAGTGTGCGGTTGGGCCTGACGGTCTCCTGGGGGCTAACCCTAACCCTAGGTCGGCCCCCCAGGGGCCCCTCCCAAGGGTTTTGGTGCCACTACGCCAGGGATCTGGAACCCCAAGCCCCAAAGCCAGACTCACCCTCCCACAACGCTGCCCCCCGGGCCGCGAGGGGCACCGCCGGTCATTCAGGGCGGGAGAACTGACAGGGCCCTGGAGAAACCGGCGACATTTGAAGCCTCCCACCCCAAAATGCAGGGGCCCACAATCCCGCACCCCAGCGCTTTTACCTCGGCCCGCCCACCTCTCACCGCCCAGCCAGAGGATCTGGCCTGCCGGCCTTATGGGGGCTAACTCTAACCCTGGGTTGGCCCACGAGGAGCCCCTCCCAAGGGGCCTGGCACCACAACGCCGGGGATTGGGGATCCCCGAACCGCAGCCTGGGATTCACCCTGCCGCCCCACTGCCAACGGAGCCGCTAGGGGCCTTGCTGGTTATTCATTGCAGGAGAAAGGGCAGGGCCCTCCGAGCCATGGCAACATTCAAAGGCCCAGGATGCCAAATCGCTGGGGCCCAGCTCCCGCTCGCCATCGCCCTCAACTCGGCCTGCATCTCCACTCCTCGCACAGCCGGCGGATCGGGCCTGCCGGCCTCCTGGGCGCTAACCCTAACCCTAGGACGGCCCCGAGGGTCGCTTCCTAAGGGGCCTGGCGCCGCAACGCCGGGGATTGGGAACCCCCAAGCCCCAGCGCTGGATGCACCCTGCCGCCCTGCCCCACACGTGCCGCTAGGGGCGCCGCCATTCATTCAGGGTGGGAGAACGGGCAGGGCCCTTCGAACCCCCGCCGACCTTCGAAGGCGCCCCGAACCAAAACGCTTGGGCCCGGGCTCATGTTCACCAGCACCCTCACCTCGGCCCAACTCTCCGCTCGACGCACAGGCGGTGTATCGGGCCTGCTGGCCTCCTGGGGGCTAACCCTAACTGTAGGTCGGCCACGGAGGGGCCCTTCCCAAGTGGCCTGGCGCCACAACGCCAGGAATGGGGACCCCAACCCAAGTGCCGGTCTCACCCTGCTGCCCTTCAGGCACCGGAGCCTCTAGGGGCCCCGCCGGTCATTCAGAGCGGGAGAACGGGCAGGTCCCTCCGAGCCCCCACTGACCTTCGAAGGCCCCCCGCACTAAAACGCTTGGGCTCATGCTCAGTCTCGCCAGCGCCCTCACCTCGGCCCAACCCTCCGCGTGCCGCACAGCCGCAGATCGGGTCCACCGGCCTCCTGGGGGCTAACCGCAACCCTAGATCGACCCCCGAGGGGCCCCTCCCAAGGGATCTGGCGCCGCAACGCTGGGGATTGGGGACCCCCGAGCCTCAGCACTGGACTCACCCTGCCACCCAGCCGCCACCCGGGGGCTTGGGGTGGTGCCGTTCATTCAGGGCGGGAGCACGGGCAGGGCCCTCCAAGACACGGCGACCTTCAAAGGCCCCCCGCGCCAAAACACCCGGGCCCACGCTCCCGCTCACCAGTGCCCTCACCTCGGTCCGCCACTCCAGTCTCCACACGGCTGGCGAATAGGGCCTGCCGGCATCCTAGGGGCTAAACCTCACCCTAGGTCAGCCTCCGAGGGGCCCCTCCCAAGGGGCCTGGCGCCGCAACGCGGTGGACTGGGGACCCCCGAGCCCTATGCCCGGACTTACATGCCGCCCCGCCGCCACCTGGGCTGCTAGGGGCGCCGCCGGTCATTCAGGGAGGAGAATGGGCAGGGCCCGCCGAGTCCCCGGAGACATTCGAAGGCCCCCGGTGCCAAAACGCTTGGGCCCAGGCTCTTGCTCGCCAGCGCCCTCACCTCGGCCCGCCCCTCCGCTCCACGCACAGCGGGCGGATCCCGCCTGCCGGCCTCCCGGGTGCTAACCCTAACCCTAGGTCGGCCACCCAGGGGCCCCTCCCAAGGGTCCTGGTGCCGCTTCGCCGGGGATCGGGAACCTCAAGCCCCAGAGCCACACTCACCCTACCGCAACGCCGCCACCCGGGCCGCTAGGAGCACTGCGGGTCATTCAGGGCGAGAGAAGGGGCAGGGCCTTCCGAGTCCCCGGTGGCCTTCAAAGGCTCCCCGTGCCAAAACGCTGGTGCCCACGCTCCCGCTCCCCAACGCCCTCACCTCGGCCCCGCCCTCCGCTCCCTGGACAGTGGCCTGATCCCACCTGCCGGCCTCCTGGGGGCTAACCCTAACCCTAGGTCAGCCACCCAGGGGCCCCTCCCAAGGGTCCTGGTGCCGCTACACTGGGGATCAGGGACCCCAAGACCCAGAGCCAGACTCACCGTACCGCCACGTCGCCACCCGGGCTGCTAGTGGCGCCGCCCGTCATTCAGGGCGGGAGAAGGGACAGGGCCCTGGAGAAACCGGCGATATTTGAAGCCTCCTGCGCCAAAATGCAGGGGCCCATGCTGCCGATCGCCAGCGCCTTTACCTCGGGCCGCCCACCTCTCACCGCCCAGCCAGAGGATTGGGCCTGCTGGCCTCCTGGGTGCTAACTCTAAACCTAGGTCCGCCCAAGAGGAGCCCCTCCCAAGAAGCCTGGCCCCACAACGCTGGGGATTGGGGATCCCCGAGCCGCAGCATGGACTCACCCTGCCGCTCCGCCGCCAAGGGAGCTGCTAAGGGCGCCTCTGGTTCTTCAGGGCAGGAGAACGGGCAGGGCCCTTTGAGCCATGGCAACAGTCGAAGGCCCAGGGCGCCAAAACGCTGGGGACCACGCTCCCGCTCTGCATCACCCTCAACTCGGCCCGCACCTCCGCTCTTCGCAGAGCCAGCGACTCGGGCCTGCCGGCCTCCTGGGAGCTCACCCTAACCCTAGGACAGCCCCTGAAGGTCCCTTCCTAAGGGGCCTGGCGTCGCAACGCCAGGGATTGGGGGCCCCCAAGCCCCAGCGCCGAATGCACGCTGCCACCCAAACCCACACAGGCCGCTAGGGGCGCCGCCATTCATTCAGGGTGGGAGAACTGGCAGGGCCCTCCGAACCCCTGCCGACCTTCGAAGGCGCACCGAACCAAAACGCTTGGGCCCAGGCTCATGTTCACCAGCACCCTCACCTCGGCCCAACTCTCCGCTCGACGCACAGGTGGTGTATCGGGCCTGCGGGGCTCCTGGAGGCTAACCCTAAGCATAGGTCGGCCACCGAGGGGCACTTCCCAAGGGGCCTGGCGTCGCAACGCTGGGGATGGGGACCCCGAGCTCATGTGCCGCACTCACCCTGCTGCCCTTCAGCCACCCGAGCCGCTAGAGGCCCCGCCGGTCAATCAGGGCAAGAGATCGGGCAGGGCCCTCCGAGCCCACGCTGACCTTTGAAGGCTCCCCGCGCAAAAACGTTGGCTCCCAGGATCCTGCTCGCCAGCGCCCTCACCTAGGCCCACCCCACCGCTTGCTTGAGAGCCGGTGGATAGGGCCTGCCGGGCTCCTGGCAGCTAACCAAAACCCTAGGTCGGCCCTGAGGGGACATCCCAAGCGGCCTGGCTCTGCAATGCTGGGGATTGGTGACTCAGAGCCCCAGAGCCGGACTCACCCTGCCGCACTGTCCCCACCTGGGCCGCTAGGGGCGCCGCGGGTCATAGAGGGCGAGAGAAGGGCAGGGCCTTCTGAGTCCCCGGTGACCTTCAAAGGCTCCCTGTGCCAAAACGCTGGTGCCCACGCTCCCGCTCCCCAGCGCCTTCACCTCGGGCCGCACCTCAGCTCGCCGCACAGTGTGCGGTTGGGCCTGACGGTCTCCTGGGGGCTAACCCTAACCCTAGGTCGGCCCCCCAGGGGCCCCTCCCAAGGGTTTTGGTGCCACTACGCCAGGGATCTGGAACCCCAAGCCCCAAAGCCAGACTCACCCTCCCACAACGCTGCCCCCCGGGCCGCGAGGGGCACCGCCGGTCATTCAGGGCGGGAGAACTGACAGGGCCCTGGAGAAACCGGCGACATTTGAAGCCTCCCACCCCAAAATGCAGGGGCCCACAATCCCGCACCCCAGCGCTTTTACCTCGGCCCGCCCACCTCTCACCGCCCAGCCAGAGGATCTGGCCTGCCGGCCTTATGGGGGCTAACTCTAACCCTGGGTTGGCCCACGAGGAGCCCCTCCCAAGGGGCCTGGCACCACAACGCCGGGGATTGGGGATCCCCGAACCGCAGCCTGGGATTCACCCTGCCGCCCCACTGCCAACGGAGCCGCTAGGGGCCTTGCTGGTTATTCATTGCAGGAGAAAGGGCAGGGCCCTCCGAGCCATGGCAACATTCAAAGGCCCAGGATGCCAAATCGCTGGGGCCCAGCTCCCGCTCGCCATCGCCCTCAACTCGGCCTGCATCTCCACTCCTCGCACAGCCGGCGGATCGGGCCTGCCGGCCTCCTGGGCGCTAACCCTAACCC
Source organism: Ursus americanus (assembly GCF_024610735.1). Classification (NCBI taxonomy): domain Eukaryota; kingdom Metazoa; phylum Chordata; class Mammalia; order Carnivora; family Ursidae; genus Ursus; species Ursus americanus. Next base: position 35,514 of record NW_028273682.1, read on the forward strand.
TAGGACGGCCCCGAGGGTCGCTTCCTAAGGGGCCTGGCGCCGCAACGCCGGGGATTGGGAACCCCCAAGCCCCAGCGCTGGATGCACCCTGCCGCCCTGCCCCACACGTGCCGCTAGGGGCGCCGCCATTCATTCAGGGTGGGAGAACGGGCAGGGCCCTTCGAACCCCCGCCGACCTTCGAAGGCGCCCCGAACCAAAACGCTTGGGCCCGGGCTCATGTTCACCAGCACCCTCACCTCGGCCCAACTCTCCGCTCGACGCACAGGCGGTGTATCGGGCCTGCTGGCCTCCTGGGGGCTAACCCTAACTGTAGGTCGGCCACGGAGGGGCCCTTCCCAAGTGGCCTGGCGCCACAACGCCGGGAATGGGGACCCCAACCCAAGTGCCGGTCTCACCCTGCTGCCCTTCAGGCACCGGAGCCTCTAGGGGCCCCGCCGGTCATTCAGAGCGGGAGAACGGGCAGGTCCCTCCGAGCCCCCACTGACCTTCGAAGGCCCCCCGCACTAAAACGCTTGGGCTCATGCTCAGTCTCGCCAGCGCCCTCACCTCGGCCCAACCCTCCGCGTGCCGCACAGCCGCAGATCGGGTCCACCGGCCTCCTGGGGGCTAACCGCAACCCTAGATCGACCCCCGAGGGGCCCCTCCCAAGGGATCTGGCGCCGCAACGCTGGGGATTGGGGACCCCCGAGCCTCAGCACTGGACTCACCCTGCCACCCAGCCGCCACCCGGGGGCTTGGGGTGGTGCCGTTCATTCAGGGCGGGAGCACGGGCAGGGCCCTCCAAGACACGGCGACCTTCAAAGGCCCCCCGCGCCAAAACACCCGGGCCCACGCTCCCGCTCACCAGTGCCCTCACCTCGGTCCGCCACTCCAGTCTCCACACGGCTGGCGAATAGGGCCTGCCGGCATCCTAGGGGCTAAACCTCACCCTAGGTCAGCCTCCGAGGGGCCCCTCCCAAGGGGCCTGGCGCCGCAACGCGGTGGACTGGGGACCCCCGAGCCCTATGCCCGGACTTACATGCCGCCCCGCCGCCACCTGGGCTGCTAGGGGCGCCGCCGGTCATTCAGGGAGGAGAATGGGCAGGGCCCGCCGAGTCCCCGGAGACATTCGAAGGCCCCCGGTGCCAAAACGCTTGGGCCCAGGCTCTTGCTCGCCAGCGCCCTCACCTCGGCCCGCCCCTCCGCTCCACGCACAGCGGGCGGATCCCGCCTGCCGGCCTCCCGGATGCTAACCCTAACCCTAGGTCGGCCACCCAGGGGCCCCTCCCAAGGGTCCTGGTGCCGCTTCGCCGGGGATCGGGAACCTCAAGCCCCAGAGCCACACTCACCCTACCGCAACGCCGCCACCCGGGCCGCTAGGAGCACTGCGGGTCATTCAGGGCGAGAGAAGGGGCAGGGCCTTCCGAGCCCCCGGTGGCCTTCAAAGGCTCCCCGTGCCAAAACGCTGGTGCCCACGCTCCCGCTCCCCAACGCCCTCACCTCGGCCCCGCCCTCCGCTCCCTGGACAGTGGCCTGATCCCACCTGCCGGCCTCCTGGGGGCTAACCCTAACCCTAGGTCAGCCACCCAGGGGCCCCTCCCAAGGGTCCTGGTGCCGCTACACTGGGGATCAGGGACCCCAAGACCCAGAGCCAGACTCACCGTACCGCCACGTCGGGGCTGCTAGTGGCGCCGCCCGTCATTCAGGGCGGGAGAAGGGACAGGGCCCTGGAGAAACCGGCGATATTTGAAGCCTCCTGCGCCAAAATGCAGGGGCCCATGCTGCCGATCGCCAGCGCCTTTACCTCGGGCCGCCCACCTCTCACCGCCCAGCCAGAGGATTGGGCCTGCTGGCCTCCTGGGTGCTAACTCTAAACCTAGGTCCGCCCAAGAGGAGCCCCTCCCAAGAAGCCTGGCCCCACAACGCTGGGGATTGGGGATCCCCGAGCCGCAGCATGGACTCACCCTGCCGCTCCGCCGCCAAGGGAGCTGCTAAGGGCGCCTCTGGTTCTTCAGGGCAGGAGAACGGGCAGGGCCCTTTGAGCCATGGCAACAGTCGAAGGCCCAGGGCGCCAAAACGCTGGGGACCACGCTCCCGCTCTGCATCACCCTCAACTCGGCCCGCACCTCCGCTCTTCGCAGAGCCAGCGACTCGGGCCTGCCGGCCTCCTGGGAGCTCACCCTAACCCTAGGACAGCCCCTGAAGGTCCCTTCCTAAGGGGCCTGGCGTCGCAACGCCAGGGATTGGGGGCCCCCAAGCCCCAGCGCCGGATGCACGCTGCCACCCCAACCCACACAGGCCGCTAGGGGCGCCGCCATTCATTCAGGGTGGGAGAACTGGCAGGGCCCTCCGAACCCCTGCCGACCTTCGAAGGCGCACCGAACCAAAACGCTTGGGCCCAGGCTCATGTTCACCAGCACCCTCACCTCGGCCCAACTCTCCGCTCGACGCACAGGTGGTGTATCGGGCCTGCGGGGCTCCTGGAGGCTAACCCTAACCATAGGTCGGCCACCGAGGGGCACTTCCCAAGGGGCCTGGCGTCGCAACGCTGGGGATGGGGACCCCGAGCTCATGTGCCGCACTCACCCTGCTGCCCTTCAGCCACCCGAGCCGCTAGAGGCCCCGCCGGTCAATCAGGGCAAGAGATCGGGCAGGGCCCTCCGAGCCCACGCTGACCTTTGAAGGCTCCCCGCGCAAAAACGTTGGCTCCCAGGATCCTGCTCGCCAGCGCCCTCACCTAGGCCCACCCCACCGCTTGCTTGAGAGCCGGTGGATAGGGCCTGCCGGGCTCCTGGCAGCTAACCAAAACCCTAGGTCGGCCCTGAGGGGACATCCCAAGCGGCCTGGCTCTGCAATGCTGGGGATTGGTGACTCAGAGCCCCAGAGCCGGACTCACCCTGCCGCACTGTTCCCACCTGGGCCGCTAGGGGCGCCGCGGGTCATAGAGGGCGAGAGAAGGGCAGGGCCTTCTGAGTCCCCGGTGACCTTCAAAGGCTCCCTGTGCCAAAACGCTGGTGCCCACGCTCCCGCTCCCCAGCGCCTTCACCTCGGGCCGCACCTCAGCTCGCCGCACAGTGTGCGGTTGGGCCTGACGGTCTCCTGGGGGCTAACCCTAACCCTAGGTCGGCCCCCCAGGGGCCCCTCCCAAGGGTTTTGGTGCCACTACGCCAGGGATCTGGAACCCCAAGCCCCAAAGCCAGACTCACCCTCCCACAACGCTGCCCCCCGGGCCGCGAGGGGCACCGCCGGTCATTCAGGGCGGGAGAACTGACAGGGCCCTGGAGAAACCGGCGACATTTGAAGCCTCCCACCCCAAAATGCAGGGGCCCACAATCCCGCACCCCAGCGCTTTTACCTCGGCCCGCCCACCTCTCACCGCCCAGCCAGAGGATCTGGCCTGCCGGCCTTATGGGGGCTAACTCTAACCCTGGGTTGGCCCACGAGGAGCCCCTCCCAAGGGGCCTGGCACCACAACGCCGGGGATTGGGGATCCCCGAACCGCAGCCTGGGATTCACCCTGCCGCCCCACTGCCAACGGAGCCGCTAGGGGCCTTGCTGGTTATTCATTGCAGGAGAAAGGGCAGGGCCCTCCGAGCCATGGCAACATTCAAAGGCCCAGGATGCCAAATCGCTGGGGCCCAGCTCCCGCTCGCCATCGCCCTCAACTCGGCCTGCATCTCCACTCCTCGCACAGCCGGCGGATCGGGCCTGCCGGCCTCCTGGGCGCTAACCCTAACCCTAGGACGGCCCCGAGGGTCGCTTCCTAAGGGGCCTGGCGCCGCAACGCCGGGGATTGGGAACCCCCAAGCCCCAGCGCTGGATGCACCCTGCCGCCCTGCCCCACACGTGCCGCTAGGGGCGCCGCCATTCATTCAGGGTGGGAGAACGGGCAGGGCCCTTCGAACCCCCGCCGACCTTCGAAGGCGCCCCGAACCAAAACGCTTGGGCCCGGGCTCATGTTCACCAGCACCCTCACCTCGGCCCAACTCTCCGCTCGACGCACAGGCGGTGTATCGGGCCTGCTGGCCTCCTGGGGGCTAACCCTAACTGTAGGTCGGCCACGGAGGGGCCCTTCCCAAGTGGCCTGGCGCCACAACGCCGGGAATGGGGACCCCAACCCAAGTGCCGGTCTCACCCTGCTGCCCTTCAGGCACCGGAGCCTCTAGGGGCCCCGCCGGTCATTCAGAGCGGGAGAACGGGCAGGTCCCTCCGAGCCCCCACTGACCTTCGAAGGCCCCCCGCACTAAAACGCTTGGGCTCATGCTCAGTCTCGCCAGCGCCCTCACCTCGGCCCAACCCTCCGCGTGCCGCACAGCCGCAGATCGGGTCCACCGGCCTCCTGGGGGCTAACCGCAACCCTAGATCGACCCCCGAGGGGCCCCTCCCAAGGGATCTGGCGCCGCAACGCTGGGGATTGGGGACCCCCGAGCCTCAGCACTGGACTCACCCTGCCACCCAGCCGCCACCCGGGGGCTTGGGGTGGTGCCGTTCATTCAGGGCGGGAGCACGGGCAGGGCCCTCCAAGACACGGCGACCTTCAAAGGCCCCCCGCGCCAAAACACCCGGGCCCACGCTCCCGCTCACCAGTGCCCTCACCTCGGTCCGCCACTCCAGTCTCCACACGGCTGGCGAATAGGGCCTGCCGGCATCCTAGGGGCTAAACCTCACCCTAGGTCAGCCTCCGAGGGGCCCCTCCCAAGGGGCCTGGCGCCGCAACGCGGTGGACTGGGGACCCCCGAGCCCTATGCCCGGACTTACATGCCGCCCCGCCGCCACCTGGGCTGCTAGGGGCGCCGCCGGTCATTCAGGGAGGAGAATGGGCAGGGCCCGCCGAGTCCCCGGAGACATTCGAAGGCCCCCGGTGCCAAAACGCTTGGGCCCAGGCTCTTGCTCGCCAGCGCCCTCACCTCGGCCCGCCCCTCCGCTCCACGCACAGCGGGCGGATCCCGCCTGCCGGCCTCCCGGGTGCTAACCCTAACCCTAGGTCGGCCACCCAGGGGCCCCTCCCAAGGGTCCTGGTGCCGCTTCGCCGGGGATCGGGAACCTCAAGCCCCAGAGCCACACTCACCCTACCGCAACGCCGCCACCCGGGCCGCTAGGAGCACTGCGGGTCATTCAGGGCGAGAGAAGGGGCAGGGCCTTCCGAGCCCCCGGTGGCCTTCAAAGGCTCCCCGTGCCAAAACGCTGGTGCCCACGCTCCCGCTCCCCAACGCCCTCACCTCGGCCCCGCCCTCCGCTCCCTGGACAGTGGCCTGATCCCACCTGCCGGCCTCCTGGGGGCTAACCCTAACCCTAGGTCAGCCACCCAGGGGCCCCTCCCAAGGGTCCTGGTGCCGCTACACTGGGGATCAGGGACCCCAAGACCCAGAGCCAGACTCACCGTACCGCCACGTCGCCACCCGGGCTGCTAGTGGCGCCGCCCGTCATTCAGGGCGGGAGAAGGGACAGGGCCCTGGAGAAACCGGCGATATTTGAAGCCTCCTGCGCCAAAATGCAGGGGCCCATGCTGCCGATCGCCAGCGCCTTTACCTCGGGCCGCCCACCTCTCACCGCCCAGCCAGAGGATTGGGCCTGCTGGCCTCCTGGGTGCTAACTCTAAACCTAGGTCCGCCCAAGAGGAGCCCCTCCCAAGAAGCCTGGCCCCACAACGCTGGGGATTGGGGATCCCCGAGCCGCAGCATGGACTCACCCTGCCGCTCCGCCGCCAAGGGAGCTGCTAAGGGCGCCTCTGGTTCTTCAGGGCAGGAGAACGGGCAGGGCCCTTTGAGCCATGGCAACAGTCGAAGGCCCAGGGCGCCAAAACGCTGGGGACCACGCTCCCGCTCTGCATCACCCTCAACTCGGCCCGCACCTCCGCTCTTCGCAGAGCCAGCGACTCGGGCCTGCCGGCCTCCTGGGAGCTCACCCTAACCCTAGGACAGCCCCTGAAGGTCCCTTCCTAAGGGGCCTGGCGTCGCAATGCCAGGGATTGGGGGCCCCCAAGCCCCAGCGCCGGATGCACGCTGCCACCCCAACCCACACAGGCCGCTAGGGGCGCCGCCATTCATTCAGGGTGGGAGAACTGGCAGGGCCCTCCGAACCCCTGCCGACCTTCGAAGGCGCACCGAACCAAAACGCTTGGGCCCAGGCTCATGTTCACCAGCACCCTCACCTCGGCCCAACTCTCCGCTCGACGCACAGGTGGTGTATCGGGCCTGCGGGGCTCCTGGAGGCTAACCCTAACCATAGGTCGGCCACCGAGGGGCACTTCCCAAGGGGCCTGGCGTCGCAACGCTGGGGATGGGGACCCCGAGCTCATGTGCCGCACTCACCCTGCTGCCCTTCAGCCACCCGAGCCGCTAGAGGCCCCGCCGGTCAATCAGGGCAAGAGATCGGGCAGGGCCCTCCGAGCCCACGCTGACCTTTGAAGGCTCCCCGCGCAAAAACGTTGGCTCCCAGGATCCTGCTCGCCAGCGCCCTCACCTAGGCCCACCCCACCGCTTGCTTGAGAGCCGGTGGATAGGGCCTGCCGGGCTCCTGGCAGCTAACCAAAACCCTAGGTCGGCCCTGAGGGGACATCCCAAGCGGCCTGGCTCTGCAATGCTGGGGATTGGTGACTCAGAGCCCCAGAGCCGGACTCACCCTGCCGCACTGTCCCCACCTGGGCCGCTAGGGGCGCCGCGGGTCATAGAGGGCGAGAGAAGGGCAGGGCCTTCTGAGTCCCCGGTGACCTTCAAAGGCTCCCTGTGCCAAAACGCTGGTGCCCACGCTCCCGCTCCCCAGCGCCTTCACCTCGGGCCGCACCTCAGCTCGCCGCACAGTGTGCGGTTGGGCCTGACGGTCTCCTGGGGGCTAACCCTAACCCTAGGTCGGCCCCCCAGGGGCCCCTCCCAAGGGTTTTGGTGCCACTACGCCAGGGATCTGGAACCCCAAGCCCCAAAGCCAGACTCACCCTCCCACAACGCTGCCCCCCGGGCCGCGAGGGGCACCGCCGGTCATTCAGGGCGGGAGAACTGACAGGGCCCTGGAGAAACCGGCGACATTTGAAGCCTCCCACCCCAAAATGCAGGGGCCCACAATCCCGCACCCCAGCGCTTTTACCTCGGCCCGCCCACCTCTCACCGCCCAGCCAGAGGATCTGGCCTGCCGGCCTTATGGGGGCTAACTCTAACCCTGGGTTGGCCCACGAGGAGCCCCTCCCAAGGGGCCTGGCACCACAACGCCGGGGATTGGGGATCCCCGAACCGCAGCCTGGGATTCACCCTGCCGCCCCACTGCCAACGGAGCCGCTAGGGGCCTTGCTGGTTATTCATTGCAGGAGAAAGGGCAGGGCCCTCCGAGCCATGGCAACATTCAAAGGCCCAGGATGCCAAATCGCTGGGGCCCAGCTCCCGCTCGCCATCGCCCTCAACTCGGCCTGCATCTCCACTCCTCGCACAGCCGGCGGATCGGGCCTGCCGGCCTCCTGGGCGCTAACCCTAACCCTAGGACGGCCCCGAGGGTCGCTTCCTAAGGGGCCTGGCGCCGCAACGCCGGGGATTGGGAACCCCCAAGCCCCAGCGCTGGATGCACCCTGCCGCCCTGCCCCACACGTGCCGCTAGGGGCGCCGCCATTCATTCAGGGTGGGAGAACGGGCAGGGCCCTTCGAACCCCCGCCGACCTTCGAAGGCGCCCCGAACCAAAACGCTTGGGCCCGGGCTCATGTTCACCAGCACCCTCACCTCGGCCCAACTCTCCGCTCGACGCACAGGCGGTGTATCGGGCCTGCTGGCCTCCTGGGGGCTAACCCTAACTGTAGGTCGGCCACGGAGGGGCCCTTCCCAAGTGGCCTGGAGCCACAACGCCAGGAATGGGGACCCCAACCCAAGTGCCGGTCTCACCCTGCTGCCCTTCAGGCACCGGAGCCTCTAGGGGCCCCGCCGGTCATTCAGAGCGGGAGAACGGGCAGGTCCCTCCGAGCCCCCACTGACCTTCGAAGGCCCCCCGCACTAAAACGCTTGGGCTCATGCTCAGTCTCGCCAGCGCCCTCACCTCGGCCCAACCCTCCGCGTGCCGCACAGCCGCAGATCGGGTCCACCGGCCTCCTGGGGGCTAACCGCAACCCTAGATCGACCCCCGAGGGGCCCCTCCCAAGGGATCTGGCGCCGCAACGCTGGGGATTGGGGACCCCCGAGCCTCAGCACTGGACTCACCCTGCCACCCAGCTGCCACCCGGGGGCTTGGGGTGGTGCCGTTCATTCAGGGCGGGAGCACGGGCAGGGCCCTCCAAGACACGGCGACCTTCAAAGGCCCCCCGCGCCAAAACACCCGGGCCCACGCTCCCGCTCACCAGTGCCCTCACCTCGGTCCGCCACTCCAGTCTCCACACGGCTGGCGAATAGGGCCTGCCGGCATCCTAGGGGCTAAACCTCACCCTAGGTCAGCCTCCGAGGGGCCCCTCCCAAGGGGCCTGGCGCCGCAACGCGGTGGACTGGGGACCCCCGAGCCCTATGCCCGGACTTACATGCCGCCCCGCCGCCACCTGGGCTGCTAGGGGCGCCGCCGGTCATTCAGGGAGGAGAATGGGCAGGGCCCGCCGAGTCCCCGGAGACATTCGAAGGCCCCCGGTGCCAAAACGCTTGGGCCCAGGCTCTTGCTCGCCAGCGCCCTCACCTCGGCCCGCCCCTCCGCTCCACGCACAGCGGGCGGATCCCGCCTGCCGGCCTCCCGGGTGCTAACCCTAACCCTAGGTCGGCCACCCAGGGGCCCCTCCCAAGGGTCCTGGTGCCGCTTCGCCGGGGATCGGGAACCTCAAGCCCCAGAGCCACACTCACCCTACCGCAACGCCGCCACCCGGGCCGCTAGGAGCACTGCGGGTCATTCAGGGCGAGAGAAGGGGCAGGGCCTTCCGAGCCCCCGGTGGCCTTCAAAGGCTCCCCGTGCCAAAACGCTGGTGCCCACGCTCCCGCTCCCCAACGCCCTCACCTCGGCCCCGCCCTCCGCTCCCTGGACAGTGGCCTGATCCCACCTGCCGGCCTCCTGGGGGCTAACCCTAACCCTAGGTCAGCCACCCAGGGGCCCCTCCCAAGGGTCCTGGTGCCGCTACACTGGGGATCAGGGACCCCAAGACCCAGAGCCAGACTCACCGTACCGCCACGTCGCCACCCGGGCTGCTAGTGGCGCCGCCCGTCATTCAGGGCGGGAGAAGGGACAGGGCCCTGGAGAAACCGGCGATATTTGAAGCCTCCTGCGCCAAAATGCAGGGGCCCATGCTCCCGATCGCCAGCGCCTTTACCTCGGGCCGCCCACCTCTCACCGCCCAGCCAGAGGATTGGGCCTGCTGGCCTCCTGGGTGCTAACTCTAAACCTAGGTCCGCCCAAGAGGAGCCCCTCCCAAGAAGCCTGGCCCCACAACGCTGGGGATTGGGGATCCCCGAGCCGCAGCATGGACTCACCCTGCCGCTCCACCGCCAAGGGAGCTGCTAAGGGCGCCTCTGGTTCTTCAGGGCAGGAGAACGGGCAGGGCCCTTTGAGCCATGGCAACAGTCGAAGGCCCAGGGCGCCAAAACGCTGGGGACCACGCTCCCGCTCTGCATCACCCTCAACTCGGCCCGCACCTCCGCTCTTCGCAGAGCCAGCGACTCGGGCCTGCCGGCCTCCTGGGAGCTCACCCTAACCCTAGGACAGCCCCTGAAGGTCCCTTCCTAAGGGGCCTGGCGTCGCAACGCCAGGGATTGGGGGCCCCCAAGCCCCAGCGCCGGATGCACGCTGCCACCCCAACCCACACAGGCCGCTAGGGGCGCCGCCATTCATTCAGGGTGGGAGAACTGGCAGGGCCCTCCGAACCCCTGCCGACCTTCGAAGGCGCACCGAACCAAAACGCTTGGGCCCAGGCTCATGTTCACCAGCACCCTCACCTCGGCCCAACTCTCCGCTCGACGCACAGGTGGTGTATCGGGCCTGCGGGGCTCCTGGAGGCTAACCCTAACCATAGGTCGGCCACCGAGGGGCACTTCCCAAGGGGCCTGGCATCGCAACGCTGGGGATGGGGACCCCGAGCTCATGTGCCGCACTCACCCTGCTGCCCTTCAGCCACCCGAGCCGCTAGAGGCCCCGCCGGTCAATCAGGGCAAGAGATCGGGCAGGGCCCTCCGAGCCCACGCTGACCTTTGAAGGCTCCCCGCGCAAAAACGTTGGCTCCCAGGATCCTGCTCGCCAGCGCCCTCACCTAGGCCCACCCCACCGCTTGCTTCAGAGCCGGTGGATAGGGCCTGCCGGGCTCCTGGCAGCTAACCAAAACCCTAGGTCGGCCCTGAGGGGACATCCCAAGCGGCCTGGCTCTGCAATGCTGGGGATTGGTGACTCAGAGCCCCAGAGCCGGACTCACCCTGCCGCACTGTCCCCACCTGGGCCGCTAGGGGCGCCGCGGGTCATAGAGGGCGAGAGAAGGGCAGGGCCTTCTGAGTCCCCGGTGACCTTCAAAGGCTCCCTGTGCCAAAACGCTGGTGCCCACGCTCCCGCTCCCCAGCGCCTTCACCTCGGGCCGCACCTCAGCTCGCCGCACAGTGTGCGGTTGGGCCTGACGGTCTCCTGGGGGCTAACCCTAACCCTAGGTCGGCCCCCCAGGGGCCCCTCCCAAGGGTTTTGGTGCCACTACGCCAGGGATCTGGAACCCCAAGCCCCAAAGCCAGACTCACCCTCCCACAACGCTGCCCCCCGGGCCGCGAGGGGCACCGCCGGTCATTCAGGGCGGGAGAACTGACAGGGCCCTGGAGAAACCGGCGACATTTGAAGCCTCCCACCCCAAAATGCAGGGGCCCACAATCCCGCACCCCAGCGCTTTTACCTCGGCCCGCCCACCTCTCACCGCCCAGCCAGAGGATCTGGCCTGCCGGCCTTATGGGGGCTAACTCTAACCCTGGGTTGGCCCACGAGGAGCCCCTCCCAAGGGGCCTGGCACCACAACGCCGGGGATTGGGGATCCCCGAACCGCAGCCTGGGATTCACCCTGCCGCCCCACTGCCAACGGAGCCGCTAGGGGCCTTGCTGGTTATTCATTGCAGGAGAAAGGGCAGGGCCCTCCGAGCCATGGCAACATTCAAAGGCCCAGGATGCCAAATCGCTGGGGCCCAGCTCCCGCTCGCCATCGCCCTCAACTCGGCCTGCATCTCCACTCCTCGCACAGCCGGCGGATCGGGCCTGCCGGCCTCCTGGGCGCTAACCCTAACCCTAGGACGGCCCCGAGGGTCGCTTCCTAAGGGGCCTGGCGCCGCAACGCCGGGGATTGGGAACCCCCAAGCCCCAGCGCTGGATGCACCCTGCCGCCCTGCCCCACACGTGCCGCTAGGGGCGCCGCCATTCATTCAGGGTGGGAGAACGGGCAGGGCCCTTCGAACCCCCGCCGACCTTCGAAGGCGCCCCGAACCAAAACGCTTGGGCCCGGGCTCATGTTCACCAGCACCCTCACCTCGGCCCAACTCTCCGCTCGACGCACAGGCGGTGTATCGGGCCTGCTGGCCTCCTGGGGGCTAACCCTAACTGTAGGTCGGCCACGGAGGGGCCCTTCCCAAGTGGCCTGGCGCCACAACGCCGGGAATGGGGACCCCAACCCAAGTGCCGGTCTCACCCTGCTGCCCTTCAGGCACCGGAGCCTCTAGGGGCCCCGCCGGTCATTCAGAGCGGGAGAACGGGCAGGTCCCTCCGAGCCCCCACTGACCTTCGAAGGCCCCCCGCACTAAAACGCTTGGGCTCATGCTCAGTCTCGCCAGCGCCCTCACCTCGGCCCAACCCTCCGCGTGCCGCACAGCCGCAGATCGGGTCCACCGGCCTCCTGGGGGCTAACCGCAACCCTAGATCGACCCCCGAGGGGCCCCTCCCAAGGGATCTGGCGCCGCAACGCTGGGGATTGGGGACCCCCGAGCCTCAGCACTGGACTCACCCTGCCACCCAGCCGCCACCCGGGGGCTTGGGGTGGTGCCGTTCATTCAGGGCGGGAGCACGGGCAGGGCCCTCCAAGACACGGCGACCTTCAAAGGCCCCCCGCGCCAAAACACCCGGGCCCACGCTCCCGCTCACCAGTGCCCTCACCTCGGTCCGCCACTCCAGTCTCCACACGGCTGGCGAATAGGGCCTGCCGGCATCCTAGGGGCTAAACCTCACCCTAGGTCAGCCTCCGAGGGGCCCCTCCCAAGGGGCCTGGCGCCACAACGCGGTGGACTGGGGACCCCCGAGCCCTATGCCCGGACTTACATGCCGCCCCGCCGCCACCTGGGCTGCTAGGGGCGCCGCCGGTCATTCAGGGAGGAGAATGGGCAGGGCCCGCCGAGTCCCCGGAGACATTCGAAGGCCCCCGGTGCCAAAACGCTTGGGCCCAGGCTCTTGCTCGCCAGCGCCCTCACCTCGGCCCGCCCCTCCGCTCCACGCACAGCGGGCGGATCCCGCCTGCCGGCCTCCCGGGTGCTAACCCTAACCCTAGGTCGGCCACCCAGGGGCCCCTCCCAAGGGTCCTGGTGCCGCTTCGCCGGGGATCGGGAACCTCAAGCCCCAGAGCCACACTCACCCTACCGCAACGCCGCCACCCGGGCCGCTAGGAGCACTGCGGGTCATTCAGGGCGAGAGAAGGGGCAGGGCCTTCCGAGCCCCCGGTGGCCTTCAAAGGCTCCCCGTGCCAAAACGCTGGTGCCCACGCTCCCGCTCCCCAACGCCCTCACCTCGGCCCCGCCCTCCGCTCCCTGGACAGTGGCCTGATCCCACCTGCCGGCCTCCTGGGGGCTAACCCTAACCCTAGGTCAGCCACCCAGGGGCCCCTCCCAAGGGTCCTGGTGCCGCTACACTGGGGATCAGGGACCCCAAGACCCAGAGCCAGACTCACCGTACCGCCACGTCGCCACCCGGGCTGCTAGTGGCGCCGCCCGTCATTCAGGGCGGGAGAAGGGACAGGGCCCTGGAGAAACCGGCGATATTTGAAGCCTCCTGCGCCAAAATGCAGGGGCCCATGCTCCCGATCGCCAGCGCCTTTACCTCGGGCCGCCCACCTCTCACCGCCCAGCCAGAGGATTGGGCCTGCTGGCCTCCTGGGTGCTAACTCTAAACCTAGGTCCGCCCAAGAGGAGCCCCTCCCAAGAAGCCTGGCCCCACAACGCTGGGGATTGGGGATCCCCGAGCCGCAGCATGGACTCACCCTGCCACTCCACCGCCAAGGGAGCTGCTAAGGGCGCCTCTGGTTCTTCAGGGCAGGAGAACGGGCAGGGCCCTTTGAGCCATGGCAACAGTCGAAGGCCCAGGGCGCCAAAACGCTGGGGACCACGCTCCCGCTCTGCATCACCCTCAACTCGGCCCGCACCTCCGCTCTTTGCAGAGCCAGCGACTCGGGCCTGCCGGCCTCCTGGGAGCTCACCCTAACCCTAGGACAGCCCCTGAAGGTCCCTTCCTAAGGGGCCTGGCGTCGCAACGCCAGGGATTGGGGGCCCCCAAGCCCCAGCGCCGGATGCACGCTGCCACCCCAACCCACACAGGCCGCTAGGGGCGCCGCCATTCATTCAGGGTGGGAGAACTGGCAGGGCCCTCCGAACCCCTGCCGACCTTCGAAGGCGCACCGAACCAAAACGCTTGGGCCCAGGCTCATGTTCACCAGCACCCTCACCTCGGCCCAACTCTCCGCTCGACGCACAGGTGGTGTATCGGGCCTGCGGGGCTCCTGGAGGCTAACCCTAACCATAGGTCGGCCACCGAGGGGCACTTCCCAAGGGGCCTGGCGTCGCAACGCTGGGGATGGGGACCCCGAGCTCATGTGCCGCACTCACCCTGCTGCCCTTCAGCCACCCGAGCCGCTAGAGGCCCCGCCGGTCAATCAGGGCAAGAGATCGGGCAGGGCCCTCCGAGCCCACGCTGACCTTTGAAGGCTCCCCGCGCAAAAACGTTGGCTCCCAGGATCCTGCTCGCCAGCGCCCTCACCTAGGCCCACCCCACCGCTTGCTTGAGAGCCGGTGGATAGGGCCTGCCGGGCTCCTGGCAGCTAACCAAAACCCTAGGTCGGCCCTGAGGGGACATCCCAAGCGGCCTGGCTCTGCAATGCTGGGGATTGGTGACTCAGAGCCCCAGAGCCGGACTCACCCTGCCGCACTGTCCCCACCTGGGCCGCTAGGGGCGCCGCGGGTCATAGAGGGCGAGAGAAGGGCAGGGCCTTCTGAGTCCCCGGTGACCTTCAAAGGCTCCCTGTGCCAAAACGCTGGTGCCCACGCTCCCGCTCCCCAGCGCCTTCACCTCGGGCCGCACCTCAGCTCGCCGCACAGTGTGCGGTTGGGCCTGACGGTCTCCTGGGGGCTAACCCTAACCCTAGGTCGGCCCCCCAGGGGCCCCTCCCAAGGGTTTTGGTGCCACTACACCAGGGATCTGGAACCCCAAGCCCCAAAGCCAGACTCACCCTCCCACAACGCTGCCCCCCGGGCCGCGAGGGGCACCGCCGGTCATTCAGGGCGGGAGAACTGACAGGGCCCTGGAGAAACCGGCGACATTTGAAGCCTCCCACCCCAAAATGCAGGGGCCCACAATCCCGCACCCCAGCGCTTTTACCTCGGCCCGCCCACCTCTCACCGCCCAGCCAGAGGATCTGGCCTGCCGGCCTTATGGGGGCTAACTCTAACCCTGGGTTGGCCCACGAGGAGCCCCTCCCAAGGGGCCTGGCACCACAACGCCGGGGATTGGGGATCCCCGAACCGCAGCCTGGGATTCACCCTGCCGCCCCACTGCCAACGGAGCCGCTAGGGGCCTTGCTGGTTATTCATTGCAGGAGAAAGGGCAGGGCCCTCCGAGCCATGGCAACATTCAAAGGCCCAGGATGCCAAATCGCTGGGGCCCAGCTCCCGCTCGCCATCGCCCTCAACTCGGCCTGCATCTCCACTCCTCGCACAGCCAGCAGATCGGGCCTGCCGGCCTCCTGGGCGCTAACCCTAACCCTAGGACGGCCCCGAGGGTCGCTTCCTAAGGGGCCTGGCGCCGCAACGCCGGGGATTGGGAACCCCCAAGCCCCAGCGCTGGATGCACCCTGCCGCCCTGCCCCACACGTGCCGCTAGGGGCGCCGCCATTCATTCAGGGTGGGAGAACGGGCAGGGCCCTTCGAACCCCCGCCGACCTTCGAAGGCGCCCCGAACCAAAACGCTTGGGCCCGGGCTCATGTTCACCAGCACCCTCACCTCGGCCCAACTCTCCGCTCGACGCACAGGCGGTGTATCGGGCCTGCTGGCCTCCTGGGGGCTAACCCTAACTGTAGGTCGGCCACGGAGGGGCCCTTCCCAAGTGGCCTGGCGCCACAACGCCAGGAATGGGGACCCCAACCCAAGTGCCGGTCTCACCCTGCTGCCCTTCAGGCACCGGAGCCTCTAGGGGCCCCGCCGGTCATTCAGAGCGGGAGAACGGGCAGGTCCCTCCGAGCCCCCACTGACCTTCGAAGGCCCCCCGCACTAAAACGCTTGGGCTCATGCTCAGTCTCGCCAGCGCCCTCACCTCGGCCCAACCCTCCGCGTGCCGCACAGCCGCAGATCGGGTCCACCGGCCTCCTGGGGGCTAACCGCAACCCTAGATCGACCCCCGAGGGGCCCCTCCCAAGGGATCTGGCGCCGCAACGCTGGGGATTGGGGACCCCCGAGCCTCAGCACTGGACTCACCCTGCCACCCAGCCGCCACCCGGGGGCTTGGGGTGGTGCCGTTCATTCAGGGCGGGAGCACGGGCAGGGCCCTCCAAGACACGGCGACCTTCAAAGGCCCCCCGCGCCAAAACACCCTGGCCCACGCTCCCGCTCACCAGTGCCCTCACCTCGGTCCGCCACTCCAGTCTCCACACGGCTGGCGAATAGGGCCTGCCGGCATCCTAGGGGCTAAACCTCACCCTAGGTCAGCCTCCGAGGGGCCCCTCCCAAGGGGCCTGGCGCCGCAACGCGGTGGACTGGGGACCCCCGAGCCCTATGCCCGGACTTACATGCCGCCCCGCCGCCACCTGGGCTGCTAGGGGCGCCGCCGGTCATTCAGGGAGGAGAATGGGCAGGGCCCGCCGAGTCCCCGGAGACATTCGAAGGCCCCCGGTGCCAAAACGCTTGGGCCCAGGCTCTTGCTCGCCAGCGCCCTCACCTCGGCCCGCCCCTCCGCTCCACGCACAGCGGGCGGATCCCGCCTGCCGGCCTCCCGGGTGCTAACCCTAACCCTAGGTCGGCCACCCAGGGGCCCCTCCCAAGGGTCCTGGTGCCGCTTCGCCGGGGATCGGGAACCTCAAGCCCCAGAGCCACACTCACCCTACCGCAACGCCGCCACCCGGGCCGCTAGGAGCACTGCGGGTCATTCAGGGCGAGAGAAGGGGCAGGGCCTTCCGAGCCCCCGGTGGCCTTCAAAGGCTCCCCGTGCCAAAACGCTGGTGCCCACGCTCCCGCTCCCCAACGCCCTCACCTCGGCCCCGCCCTCCGCTCCCTGGACAGTGGCCTGATCCCACCTGCCGGCCTCCTGGGGGCTAACCCTAACCCTAGGTCAGCCACCCAGGGGCCCCTCCCAAGGGTCCTGGTGCCGCTACACTGGGGATCAGGGACCCCAAGACCCAGAGCCAGACTCACCGTACCGCCACGTCGCCACCCGGGCTGCTAGTGGCGCCGCCCGTCATTCAGGGCGGGAGAAGGGACAGGGCCCTGGAGAAACCGGCGATATTTGAAGCCTCCTGCGCCAAAATGCAGGGGCCCATGCTCCCGATCGCCAGCGCCTTTACCTCGGGCCGCCCACCTCTCACCGCCCAGCCAGAGGATTGGGCCTGCTGGCCTCCTGGGTGCTAACTCTAAACCTAGGTCCGCCCAAGAGGAGCCCCTCCCAAGAAGCCTGGCCCCACAACGCTGGGGATTGGGGATCCCCGAGCCGCAGCATGGACTCACCCTGCCACTCCACCGCCAAGGGAGCTGCTAAGGGCGCCTCTGGTTCTTCAGGGCAGGAGAACGGGCAGGGCCCTTTGAGCCATGGCAACAGTCGAAGGCCCAGGGCGCCAAAACGCTGGGGACCACGCTCCCGCTCTGCATCACCCTCAACTCGGCCCGCACCTCCGCTCTTTGCAGAGCCAGCGACTCGGGCCTGCCGGCCTCCTGGGAGCTCACCCTAACCCTAGGACAGCCCCTGAAGGTCCCTTCCTAAGGGGCCTGGCGTCGCAACGCCAGGGATTGGGGGCCCCCAAGCCCCAGCGCCGGATGCACGCTGCCACCCCAACCCACACAGGCCGCTAGGGGCGCCGCCATTCATTCAGGGTGGGAGAACTGGCAGGGCCCTCCGAACCCCTGCCGACCTTCGAAGGCGCACCGAACCAAAACGCTTGGGCCCAGGCTCATGTTCACCAGCACCCTCACCTCGGCCCAACTCTCCGCTCGACGCACAGGTGGTGTATCGGGCCTGCGGGGCTCCTGGAGGCTAACCCTAACCATAGGTCGGCCACCGAGGGGCACTTCCCAAGGGGCCTGGCGTCGCAACGCTGGGGATGGGGACCCCGAGCTCATGTGCCGCACTCACCCTGCTGCCCTTCAGCCACCCGAGCCGCTAGAGGCCCCGCCGGTCAATCAGGGCAAGAGATCGGGCAGGGCCCTCCGAGCCCACGCTGACCTTTGAAGGCTCCCCGCGCAAAAACGTTGGCTCCCAGGATCCTGCTCGCCAGCGCCCTCACCTAGGCCCACCCCACCGCTTGCTTGAGAGCCGGTGGATAGGGCCTGCCGGGCTCCTGGCAGCTAACCAAAACCCTAGGTCGGCCCTGAGGGGACATCCCAAGCGGCCTGGCTCTGCAATGCTGGGGATTGGTGACTCAGAGCCCCAGAGCCGGACTCACCCTGCCGCACTGTCCCCACCTGGGCCGCTAGGGGCGCCGCGGGTCATAGAGGGCGAGAGAAGGGCAGGGCCTTCTGAGTCCCCGGTGACCTTCAAAGGCTCCCTGTGCCAAAACGCTGGTGCCCACGCTCCCGCTCCCCAGCGCCTTCACCTCGGGCCGCACCTCAGCTCGCCGCACAGTGTGCGGTTGGGCCTGACGGTCTCCTGGGGGCTAACCCTAACCCTAGGTCGGCCCCCCAGGGGCCCCTCCCAAGGGTTTTGGTGCCACTACACCAGGGATCTGGAACCCCAAGCCCCAAAGCCAGACTCACCCTCCCACAACGCTGCCCCCCGGGCCGCGAGGGGCACCGCCGGTCATTCAGGGCGGGAGAACTGACAGGGCCCTGGAGAAACCGGCGACATTTGAAGCCTCCCACCCCAAAATGCAGGGGCCCACAATCCCGCACCCCAGCGCTTTTACCTCGGCCCGCCCACCTCTCACCGCCCAGCCAGAGGATCTGGCCTGCTGGCCTTATGGGGGCTAACTCTAACCCTGGGTTGGCCCACGAGGAGCCCCTCCCAAGGGGCCTGGCACCACAACGCCGGGGATTGGGGATCCCCGAACCGCAGCCTGGGATTCACCCTGCCGCCCCACTGCCAACGGAGCCGCTAGGGGCCTTGCTGGTTATTCATTGCAGGAGAAAGGGCAGGGCCCTCCGAGCCATGGCAACATTCAAAGGCCCAGGATGCCAAATCGCTGGGGCCCAGCTCCCGCTCGCCATCGCCCTCAACTCGGCCTGCATCTCCACTCCTCGCACAGCCAGCAGATCGGGCCTGCCGGCCTCCTGGGCGCTAACCCTAACCCTAGGACGGCCCCGAGGGTCGCTTCCTAAGGGGCCTGGCGCCGCAACGCCGGGGATTGGGAACCCCCAAGCCCCAGCGCTGGATGCACCCTGCCGCCCTGCCCCACACGTGCCGCTAGGGGCGCCGCCATTCATTCAGGGTGGGAGAACGGGCAGGGCCCTTCGAACCCCCGCCGACCTTCGAAGGCGCCCCGAACCAAAACGCTTGGGCCCGGGCTCATGTTCACCAGCACCCTCACCTCGGCCCAACTCTCCGCTCGACGCACAGGCGGTGTATCGGGCCTGCTGGCCTCCTGGGGGCTAACCCTAACTGTAGGTCGGCCACGGAGGGGCCCTTCCCAAGTGGCCTGGCGCCACAACGCCAGGAATGGGGACCCCAACCCAAGTGCCGGTCTCACCCTGCTGCCCTTCAGGCACCGGAGCCTCTAGGGGCCCCGCCGGTCATTCAGAGCGGGAGAACGGGCAGGTCCCTCCGAGCCCCCACTGACCTTCGAAGGCCCCCCGCACTAAAACGCTTGGGCTCATGCTCAGTCTCGCCAGCGCCCTCACCTCGGCCCAACCCTCCGCGTGCCGCACAGCCGCAGATCGGGTCCACCGGCCTCCTGGGGGCTAACCGCAACCCTAGATCGACCCCCGAGGGGCCCCTCCCAAGGGATCTGGCGCCGCAACGCTGGGGATTGGGGACCCCCGAGCCTCAGCACTGGACTCACCCTGCCACCCAGCCGCCACCCGGGGGCTTGGGGTGGTGCCGTTCATTCAGGGCGGGAGCACGGGCAGGGCCCTCCAAGACACGGCGACCTTCAAAGGCCCCCCGCGCCAAAACACCCTGGCCCACGCTCCCGCTCACCAGTGCCCTCACCTCGGTCCGCCACTCCAGTCTCCACACGGCTGGCGAATAGGGCCTGCCGGCATCCTAGGGGCTAAACCTCACCCTAGGTCAGCCTCCGAGGGGCCCCTCCCAAGGGGCCTGGCGCCGCAACGCGGTGGACTGGGGACCCCCGAGCCCTATGCCCGGACTTACATGCCGCCCCGCCGCCACCTGGGCTGCTAGGGGCGCCGCCGGTCATTCAGGGAGGAGAATGGGCAGGGCCCGCCGAGTCCCCGGAGACATTCGAAGGCCCCCGGTGCCAAAACGCTTGGGCCCAGGCTCTTGCTCGCCAGCGCCCTCACCTCGGCCCGCCCCTCCGCTCCACGCACAGCGGGCGGATCCCGCCTGCCGGCCTCCCGGGTGCTAACCCTAACCCTAGGTCGGCCACCCAGGGGCCCCTCCCAAGGGTCCTGGTGCCGCTTCGCCGGGGATCGGGAACCTCAAGCCCCAGAGCCACACTCACCCTACCGCAACGCCGCCACCCGGGCCGCTAGGAGCACTGCGGGTCATTCAGGGCGAGAGAAGGGGCAGGGCCTTCCGAGCCCCCGGTGGCCTTCAAAGGCTCCCCGTGCCAAAACGCTGGTGCCCACGCTCCCGCTCCCCAACGCCCTCACCTCGGCCCCGCCCTCCGCTCCCTGGACAGTGGCCTGATCCCACCTGCCGGCCTCCTGGGGGCTAACCCTAACCCTAGGTCAGCCACCCAGGGGCCCCTCCCAAGGGTCCTGGTGCCGCTACACTGGGGATCAGGGACCCCAAGACCCAGAGCCAGACTCACCGTACCGCCACGTCGCCACCCGGGCTGCTAGTGGCGCCGCCCGTCATTCAGGGCGGGAGAAGGGACAGGGCCCTGGAGAAACCGGCGATATTTGAAGCCTCCTGCGCCAAAATGCAGGGGCCCATGCTCCCGATCGCCAGCGCCTTTACCTCGGGCCGCCCACCTCTCGCCGCCCAGCCAGAGGATTGGGCCTGCTGGCCTCCTGGGTGCTAACTCTAAACCTAGGTCCGCCCAAGAGGAGCCCCTCCCAAGAAGCCTGGCCCCACAACGCTGGGGATTGGGGATCCCCGAGCCGCAGCATGGACTCACCCTGCCGCTCCACCGCCAAGGGAGCTGCTAAGGGCGCCGCTGGTTCTTCAGGGCAGGAGAACGGGCAGGGCCCTTTGAGCCATGGCAACAGTCGAAGGCCCAGGGCGCCAAAGCGCTGGGGACCACGCTCCCGCTCTGCATCACCCTCAACTCGGCCCGCACCTCCGCTCTTCGCAGAGCCAGCGACTCGGGCCTGCCGGCCTCCTGGGAGCTCACCCTAACCCTAGGACAGCCCCTGAAGGTCCCTTCCTAAGGGGCCTGGCGTCGCAACGCCAGGGATTGGGGGCCCCCAAGCCCCAGCGCCGGATGCACGCTGCCACCCCAACCCACACAGGCCGCTAGGGGCGCCGCCATTCATTCAGGGTGGGAGAACTGGCAGGGCCCTCCGAACCCCTGCCGACCTTCGAAGGCGCACCGAACCAAAACGCTTGGGCCCAGGCTCATGTTCACCAGCACCCTCACCTCGGCCCAACTCTCCGCTCGACGCACAGGTGGTGTATCGGGCCTGCGGGGCTCCTGGAGGCTAACCCTAACCATAGGTCGGCCACCGAGGGGCACTTCCCAAGGGGCCTGGCGTCGCAACGCTGGGGATGGGGACCCCGAGCTCATGTGCCGCACTCACCCTGCTGCCCTTCAGCCACCCGAGCCGCTAGAGGCCCCGCCGGTCAATCAGGGCAAGAGATCGGGCAGGGCCCTCCGAGCCCACGCTGACCTTTGAAGGCTCCCCGCGCAAAAACGTTGGCTCCCAGGATCCTGCTCGCCAGCGCCCTCACCTAGGCCCACCCCACCGCTTGCTTGAGAGCCGGTGGATAGGGCCTGCCGGGCTCCTGGCAGCTAACCAAAACCCTAGGTCGGCCCTGAGGGGACATCCCAAGCGGCCTGGCTCTGCAATGCTGGGGATTGGTGACTCAGAGCCCCAGAGCCAGACTCACCCTGCCGCACTGTCCCCACCTGGGCCGCTAGGGGCGCCGCGGGTCATAGAGGGCGAGAGAAGGGCAGGGCCTTCTGAGTCCCCGGTGACCTTCAAAGGCTCCCTGTGCCAAAACGCTGGTGCCCACGCTCCCGCTCCCCAGCGCCTTCACCTCGGGCCGCACCTCAGCTCGCCGCACAGTGTGCGGTTGGGCCTGACGGTCTCCTGGGGGCTAACCCTAACCCTAGGTCGGCCCCCCAGGGGCCCCTCCCAAGGGTTTTGGTGCCACTACGCCAGGGATCTGGAACCCCAAGCCCCAAAGCCAGACTCACCCTCCCACAACGCTGCCCCCCGGGCCGCGAGGGGCACCGCCGGTCATTCAGGGCGGGAGAACTGACAGGGCCCTGGAGAAACCGGCGACATTTGAAGCCTCCCACCCCAAAATGCAGGGGCCCACAATCCCGCACCCCAGCGCTTTTACCTCGGCCCGCCCACCTCTCACCGCCCAGCCAGAGGATCTGGCCTGCCGGCCTTATGGGGGCTAACTCTAACCCTGGGTTGGCCCACGAGGAGCCCCTCCCAAGGGGCCTGGCACCACAACGCCGGGGATTGGGGATCCCCGAACCGCAGCCTGGGATTCACCCTGCCGCCCCACTGCCAACGGAGCCGCTAGGGGCCTTGCTGGTTATTCATTGCAGGAGAAAGGGCAGGGCCCTCCGAGCCATGGCAACATTCAAAGGCCCAGGATGCCAAATCGCTGGGGCCCAGCTCCCGCTCGCCATCGCCCTCAACTCGGCCTGCATCTCCACTCCTCGCACAGCCGGCGGATCGGGCCTGCCGGCCTCCTGGGCGCTAACCCTAACCCTAGGACGGCCCCGAGGGTCGCTTCCTAAGGGGCCTGGCGCCGCAATGCCGGGGATTGGGAACCCCCAAGCCCCAGCGCTGGATGCACCCTGCCGCCCTGCCCCACACGTGCCGCTAGGGGCGCCGCCATTCATTCAGGGTGGGAGAACGGGCAGGGCCCTTCGAACCCCCGCCGACCTTCGAAGGCGCCCCGAACCAAAACGCTTGGGCCCGGGCTCATGTTCACCAGCACCCTCACCTCGGCCCAACTCTCCGCTCGACGCACAGGCGGTGTATCGGGCCTGCTGGCCTCCTGGGGGCTAACCCTAACTGTAGGTCGGCCACGGAGGGGCCCTTCCCAAGTGGCCTGGCGCCACAACGCCGGGAATGGGGACCCCAACCCAAGTGCCGGTCTCACCCTGCTGCCCTTCAGGCACCGGAGCCTCTAGGGGCCCCGCCGGTCATTCAGAGCGGGAGAACGGGCAGGTCCCTCCGAGCCCCCACTGACCTTCGAAGGCCCCCCTCACTAAAACGCTTGGGCTCATGCTCAGTCTCGCCAGCGCCCTCACCTCGGCCCAACCCTCCGCGTGCCGCACAGCCGCAGATCGGGTCCACCGGCCTCCTGGGGGCTAACCGCAACCCTAGATCGACCCCCGAGGGGCCCCTCCCAAGGGATCTGGCGCCGCAACGCTGGGGATTGGGGACCCCCGAGCCTCAGCACTGGACTCACCCTGCCACCCAGCCGCCACCCGGGGGCTTGGGGTGGTGCCGTTCATTCAGGGCGGGAGCACGGGCAGGGCCCTCCAAGACACGGCGACCTTCAAAGGCCCCCCGCGCCAAAACACCCGGGCCCACGCTCCCGCTCACCAGTGCCCTCACCTCGGTCCGCCACTCCAGTCTCCACACGGCTGGCGAATAGGGCCTGCCGGCATCCTAGGGGCTAAACCTCACCCTAGGTCAGCCTCCGAGGGGCCCCTCCCAAGGGGCCTGGCGCCGCAACGCGGTGGACTGGGGACCCCCGAGCCCTATGCCCGGACTTACATGCCGCCCCGCCGCCACCTGGGCTGCTAGGGGCGCCGCCGGTCATTCAGGGAGGAGAATGGGCAGGGCCCGCCGAGTCCCCGGAGACATTCGAAGGCCCCCGGTGCCAAAACGCTTGGGCCCAGGCTCTTGCTCGCCAGCGCCCTCACCTCGGCCCGCCCCTCCGCTCCACGCACAGCGGGCGGATCCCGCCTGCCGGCCTCCCGGGTGCTAACCCTAACCCTAGGTCGGCCACCCAGGGGCCCCTCCCAAGGGTCCTGGTGCCGCTTCGCCGGGGATCGGGAACCTCAAGCCCCAGAGCCACACTCACCCTACCGCAACGCCGCCACCCGGGCCGCTAGGAGCACTGCGGGTCATTCAGGGCGAGAGAAGGGGCAGGGCCTTCCGAGCCCCCGGTGGCCTTCAAAGGCTCCCCGTGCCAAAACGCTGGTGCCCACGCTCCCGCTCCCCAACGCCCTCACCTCGGCCCCGCCCTCCGCTCCCTGGACAGTGGCCTGATCCCACCTGCCGGCCTCCTGGGGGCTAACCCTAACCCTAGGTCAGCCACCCAGGGGCCCCTCCCAAGGGTCCTGGTGCCGCTACACTGGGGATCAGGGACCCCAAGACCCAGAGCCAGACTCACCGTACCGCCACGTCGCCACCCGGGCTGCTAGTGGCGCCGCCCGTCATTCAGGGCGGGAGAAGGGACAGGGCCCTGGAGAAACCGGCGATATTTGAAGCCTCCTGCGCCAAAATGCAGGGGCCCATGCTGCCGATCGCCAGCGCCTTTACCTCGGGCCGCCCACCTCTCACCGCCCAGCCAGAGGATTGGGCCTGCTGGCCTCCTGGGTGCTAACTCTAAACCTAGGTCCGCCCAAGAGGAGCCCCTCCCAAGAAGCCTGGCCCCACAACGCTGGGGATTGGGGATCCCCGAGCCGCAGCATGGACTCACCCTGCCGCTCCGCCGCCAAGGGAGCTGCTAAGGGCGCCTCTGGTTCTTCAGGGCAGGAGAACGGGCAGGGCCCTTTGAGCCATGGCAACAGTCGAAGGCCCAGGGCGCCAAAACGCTGGGGACCACGCTCCCGCTCTGCATCACCCTCAACTCGGCCCGCACCTCCGCTCTTCGCAGAGCCAGCGACTCGGGCCTGCCGGCCTCCTGGGAGCTCACCCTAACCCTAGGACAGCCCCTGAAGGTCCCTTCCTAAGGGGCCTGGCGTCGCAACGCCAGGGATTGGGGGCCCCCAAGCCCCAGCGCCGGATGCACGCTGCCACCCCAACCCACACAGGCCGCTAGGGGCGCCGCCATTCATTCAGGGTGGGAGAACTGGCAGGGCCCTCCGAACCCCTGCCGACCTTCGAAGGCGCACCGAACCAAAACGCTTGGGCCCAGGCTCATGTTCACCAGCACCCTCACCTCGGCCCAACTCTCCGCTCGACGCACAGGTGGTGTATCGGGCCTGCGGGGCTCCTGGAGGCTAACCCTAACCATAGGTCGGCCACCGAGGGGCACTTCCCAAGGGGCCTGGCGTCGCAACGCTGGGGATGGGGACCCCGAGCTCATGTGCCGCACTCACCCTGCTGCCCTTCAGCCACCCGAGCCGCTAGAGGCCCCGCCGGTCAATCAGGGCAAGAGATCGGGCAGGGCCCTCCGAGCCCACGCTGACCTTTGAAGGCTCCCCGCGCAAAAACGTTGGCTCCCAGGATCCTGCTCGCCAGCGCCCTCACCTAGGCCCACCCCACCGCTTGCTTGAGAGCCGGTGGATAGGGCCTGCCGGGCTCCTGGCAGCTAACCAAAACCCTAGGTCGGCCCTGAGGGGACATCCCAAGCGGCCTGGCTCTGCAATGCTGGGGATTGGTGACTCAGAGCCCCAGAGCCGGACTCACCCTGCCGCACTGTCCCCACCTGGGCCGCTAGGGGCGCCGCGGGTCATAGAGGGCGAGAGAAGGGCAGGGCCTTCTGAGTCCCCGGTGACCTTCAAAGGCTCCCTGTGCCAAAACGCTGGTGCCCACGCTCCCGCTCCCCAGCGCCTTCACCTCGGGCCGCACCTCAGCTCGCCGCACAGTGTGCGGTTGGGCCTGACGGTCTCCTGGGGGCTAACCCTAACCCTAGGTCGGCCCCCCAGGGGCCCCTCCCAAGGGTTTTGGTGCCACTACGCCAGGGATCTGGAACCCCAAGCCCCAAAGCCAGACTCACCCTCCCACAACGCTGCCCCCCGGGCCGCGAGGGGCACCGCCGGTCATTCAGGGCGGGAGAACTGACAGGGCCCTGGAGAAACCGGCGACATTTGAAGCCTCCCACCCCAAAATGCAGGGGCCCACAATCCCGCACCCCAGCGCTTTTACCTCGGCCCGCCCACCTCTCACCGCCCAGCCAGAGGATCTGGCCTGCCGGCCTTATGGGGGCTAACTCTAACCCTGGGTTGGCCCACGAGGAGCCCCTCCCAAGGGGCCTGGCACCACAACGCCGGGGATTGGGGATCCCCGAACCGCAGCCTGGGATTCACCCTGCCGCCCCACTGCCAACGGAGCCGCTAGGGGCCTTGCTGGTTATTCATTGCAGGAGAAAGGGCAGGGCCCTCCGAGCCATGGCAACATTCAAAGGCCCAGGATGCCAAATCGCTGGGGCCCAGCTCCCGCTCGCCATCGCCCTCAACTCGGCCTGCATCTCCACTCCTCGCACAGCCGGCGGATCGGGCCTGCCGGCCTCCTGGGCGCTAACCCTAACCCTAGGACGGCCCCGAGGGTCGCTTCCTAAGGGGCCTGGCGCCGCAACGCCGGGGATTGGGAACCCCCAAGCCCCAGCGCTGGATGCACCCTGCCGCCCTGCCCCACACGTGCCGCTAGGGGCGCCGCCATTCATTCAGGGTGGGAGAACGGGCAGGGCCCTTCGAACCCCCGCCGACCTTCGAAGGCGCCCCGAACCAAAACGCTTGGGCCCGGGCTCATGTTCACCAGCACCCTCACCTCGGCCCAACTCTCCGCTCGACGCACAGGCGGTGTATCGGGCCTGCTGGCCTCCTGGGGGCTAACCCTAACTGTAGGTCGGCCACGGAGGGGCCCTTCCCAAGTGGCCTGGCGCCACAACGCCGGGAATGGGGACCCCAACCCAAGTGCCGGTCTCACCCTGCTGCCCTTCAGGCACCGGAGCCTCTAGGGGCCCCGCCGGTCATTCAGAGCGGGAGAACGGGCAGGTCCCTCCGAGCCCCCACTGACCTTCGAAGGCCCCCCGCACTAAAACGCTTGGGCTCATGCTCAGTCTCGCCAGCGCCCTCACCTCGGCCCAACCCTCCGCGTGCCGCACAGCCGCAGATCGGGTCCACCGGCCTCCTGGGGGCTAACCGCAACCCTAGATCGACCCCCGAGGGGCCCCTCCCAAGGGATCTGGCGCCGCAACGCTGGGGATTGGGGACCCCCGAGCCTCAGCACTGGACTCACCCTGCCACCCAGCCGCCACCCGGGGGCTTGGGGTGGTGCCGTTCATTCAGGGCGGGAGCACGGGCAGGGCCCTCCAAGACACGGCGACCTTCAAAGGCCCCCCGCGCCAAAACACCCGGGCCCACGCTCCCGCTCACCAGTGCCCTCACCTCGGTCCGCCACTCCAGTCTCCACACGGCTGGCGAATAGGGCCTGCCGGCATCCTAGGGGCTAAACCTCACCCTAGGTCAGCCTCCGAGGGGCCCCTCCCAAGGGGCCTGGCGCCGCAACGCGGTGGACTGGGGACCCCCGAGCCCTATGCCCGGACTTACATGCCGCCCCGCCGCCACCTGGGCTGCTAGGGGCGCCGCCGGTCATTCAGGGAGGAGAATGGGCAGGGCCCGCCGAGTCCCCGGAGACATTCGAAGGCCCCCGGTGCCAAAACGCTTGGGCCCAGGCTCTTGCTCGCCAGCGCCCTCACCTCGGCCCGCCCCTCCGCTCCACGCACAGCGGGCGGATCCCTCCTGCCGGCCTCCCGGGTGCTAACCCTAACCCTAGGTCGGCCACCCAGGGGCCCCTCCCAAGGGTCCTGGTGCCGCTTCGCCGGGGATCGGGAACCTCAAGCCCCAGAGCCACACTCACCCTACCGCAACGCCGCCACCCGGGCCGCTAGGAGCACTGCGGGTCATTCAGGGCGAGAGAAGGGGCAGGGCCTTCCGAGCCCCCGGTGGCCTTCAAAAGCTCCCTGTGCCAAAACGCTGGTGCCCACGCTCCCGCTCCCCAACGCCCTCACCTCGGCCCCGCCCTCCGCTCCCTGGACAGTGGCCTGATCCCACCTGCCGGCCTCCTGGGGGCTAACCCTAACCCTAGGTCAGCCACCCAGGGGCCCCTCCCAAGGGTCCTGGTGCCGCTACACTGGGGATCAGGGACCCCAAGACCCAGAGCCAGACTCACCGTACCGCCACGTCGCCACCCGGGCTGCTAGTGGCGCCGCCCGTCATTCAGGGCGGGAGAAGGGACAGGGCCCTGGAGAAACCGGCGATATTTGAAGCCTCCTGCGCCAAAATGCAGGGGCCCATGCTCCCGATCGCCAGCGCCTTTACCTCGGGCCGCCCACCTCTCACCGCCCAGCCAGAGGATTGGGCCTGCTGGCCTCCTGGGTGCTAACTCTAAACCTAGGTCCGCCCAAGAGGAGCCCCTCCCAAGAAGCCTGGCCCCACAACGCTGGGGATTGGGGATCCCCGAGCCGCAGCATGGACTCACCCTGCCGCTCCGCCGCCAAGGGAGCTGCTAAGGGCGCCTCTGGTTCTTCAGGGCAGGAGAACGGGCAGGGCCCTTTGAGCCATGGCAACAGTCGAAGGCCCAGGGCGCCAAAACGCTGGGGACCACGCTCCCGCTCTGCATCACCCTCAACTCGGCCCGCACCTCCGCTCTTCGCAGAGCCAGCGACTCGGGCCTGCCGGCCTCCTGGGAGCTCACCCTAACCCTAGGACAGCCCCTGAAGGTCCCTTCCTAAGGGGCCTGGCGTCGCAACGCCAGGGATTGGGGGCCCCCAAGCCCCAGCGCCGGATGCACGCTGCCACCCCAACCCACACAGGCCGCTAGGGGCGCCGCCATTCATTCAGGGTGGGAGAACTGGCAGGGCCCTCCGAACCCCTGCCGACCTTCGAAGGCGCACCGAACCAAAACGCTTGGGCCCAGGCTCATGTTCACCAGCACCCTCACCTCGGCCCAACTCTCCGCTCGACGCACAGGTGGTGTATCGGGCCTGCGGGGCTCCTGGAGGCTAACCCTAACCATAGGTCGGCCACCGAGGGGCACTTCCCAAGGGGCCTGGCGTCGCAACGCTGGGGATGGGGACCCCGAGCTCATGTGCCGCACTCACCCTGCTGCCCTTCAGCCACCCGAGCCGCTAGAGGCCCCGCCGGTCAATCAGGGCAAGAGATCGGGCAGGGCCCTCCGAGCCCACGCTGACCTTTGAAGGCTCCCCGCGCAAAAACGTTGGCTCCCAGGATCCTGCTCGCCAGCGCCCTCACCTAGGCCCACCCCACCGCTTGCTTGAGAGCCGGTGGATAGGGCCTGCCGGGCTCCTGGCAGCTAACCAAAACCCTAGGTCGGCCCTGAGGGGACATCCCAAGCGGCCTGGCTCTGCAATGCTGGGGATTGGTGACTCAGAGCCCCAGAGCCGGACTCACCCTGCCGCACTGTCCCCACCTGGGCCGCTAGGGGCGCCGCGGGTCATAGAGGGCGAGAGAAGGGCAGGGCCTTCTGAGTCCCCGGTGACCTTCAAAGGCTCCCTGTGCCAAAACGCTGGTGCCCACGCTCCCGCTCCCCAGCGCCTTCACCTCGGGCCGCACCTCAGCTCGCCGCACAGTGTGCGGTTGGGCCTGACGGTCTCCTGGGGGCTAACCCTAACCCTAGGTCGGCCCCCCAGGGGCCCCTCCCAAGGGTTTTGGTGCCACTACGCCAGGGATCTGGAACCCCAAGCCCCAAAGCCAGACTCACCCTCCCACAACGCTGCCCCCCGGGCCGCGAGGGGCACCGCCGGTCATTCAGGGCGGGAGAACTGACAGGGCCCTGGAGAAACCGGCGACATTTGAAGCCTCCCACCCCAAAATGCAGGGGCCCACAATCCCGCACCCCAGCGCTTTTACCTCGGCCCGCCCACCTCTCACCGCCCAGCCAGAGGATCTGGCCTGCCGGCCTTATGGGGGCTAACTCTAACCCTGGGTTGGCCCACGAGGAGCCCCTCCCAAGGGGCCTGGCACCACAACGCCGGGGATTGGGGATCCCCGAACCGCAGCCTGGGATTCACCCTGCCGCCCCACTGCCAACGGAGCCGCTAGGGGCCTTGCTGGTTATTCATTGCAGGAGAAAGGGCAGGGCCCTCCGAGCCATGGCAACATTCAAAGGCCCAGGATGCCAAATCGCTGGGGCCCAGCTCCCGCTCGCCATCGCCCTCAACTCGGCCTGCATCTCCACTCCTCGCACAGCCGGCGGATCGGGCCTGCCGGCCTCCTGGGCGCTAACCCTAACCCTAGGACGGCCCCGAGGGTCGCTTCCTAAGGGGCCTGGCGCCGCAACGCCGGGGATTGGGAACCCCCAAGCCCCAGCGCTGGATGCACCCTGCCGCCCTGCCCCACACGTGCCGCTAGGGGCGCCGCCATTCATTCAGGGTGGGAGAACGGGCAGGGCCCTTCGAACCCCCGCCGACCTTCGAAGGCGCCCCGAACCAAAACGCTTGGGCCCGGGCTCATGTTCACCAGCACCCTCACCTCGGCCCAACTCTCCGCTCGACGCACAGGCGGTGTATCGGGCCTGCTGGCCTCCTGGGGGCTAACCCTAACTGTAGGTCGGCCACGGAGGGGCCCTTCCCAAGTGGCCTGGCGCCACAACGCCGGGAATGGGGACCCCAACCCAAGTGCCGGTCTCACCCTGCTGCCCTTCAGGCACCGGAGCCTCTAGGGGCCCCGCCGGTCATTCAGAGCGGGAGAACGGGCAGGTCCCTCCGAGCCCCCACTGACCTTCGAAGGCCCCCCGCACTAAAACGCTTGGGCTCATGCTCAGTCTCGCCAGCGCCCTCACCTCGGCCCAACCCTCCGCGTGCCGCACAGCCGCAGATCGGGTCCACCGGCCTCCTGGGGGCTAACCGCAACCCTAGATCGACCCCCGAGGGGCCCCTCCCAAGGGATCTGGCGCCGCAACGCTGGGGATTGGGGACCCCCGAGCCTCAGCACTGGACTCACCCTGCCACCCAGCCGCCACCCGGGGGCTTGGGGTGGTGCCGTTCATTCAGGGCGGGAGCACGGGCAGGGCCCTCCAAGACACGGCGACCTTCAAAGGCCCCCCGCGCCAAAACACCCGGGCCCACGCTCCCGCTCACCAGTGCCCTCACCTCGGTCCGCCACTCCAGTCTCCACACGGCTGGCGAATAGGGCCTGCCGGCATCCTAGGGGCTAAACCTCACCCTAGGTCAGCCTCCGAGGGGCCCCTCCCAAGGGGCCTGGCGCCGCAACGCGGTGGACTGGGGACCCCCGAGCCCTATGCCCGGACTTACATGCCGCCCCGCCGCCACCTGGGCTGCTAGGGGCGCCGCCGGTCATTCAGGGAGGAGAATGGGCAGGGCCCGCCGAGTCCCCGGAGACATTCGAAGGCCCCCGGTGCCAAAACGCTTGGGCCCAGGCTCTTGCTCGCCAGCGCCCTCACCTCGGCCCGCCCCTCCGCTCCACGCACAGCGGGCGGATCCCTCCTGCCGGCCTCCCGGGTGCTAACCCTAACCCTAGGTCGGCCACCCAGGGGCCCCTCCCAAGGGTCCTGGTGCCGCTTCGCCGGGGATCGGGAACCTCAAGCCCCAGAGCCACACTCACCCTACCGCAACGCCGCCACCCGGGCCGCTAGGAGCACTGCGGGTCATTCAGGGCGAGAGAAGGGGCAGGGCCTTCCGAGCCCCCGGTGGCCTTCAAAAGCTCCCTGTGCCAAAACGCTGGTGCCCACGCTCCCGCTCCCCAACGCCCTCACCTCGGCCCCGCCCTCCGCTCCCTGGACAGTGGCCTGATCCCACCTGCCGGCCTCCTGGGGGCTAACCCTAACCCTAGGTCAGCCACCCAGGGGCCCCTCCCAAGGGTCCTGGTGCCGCTACACTGGGGATCAGGGACCCCAAGACCCAGAGCCAGACTCACCGTACCGCCACGTCACCACCCGGGATGCTAGTGGCGCCGCCCGTCATTCAGGGCGGGAGAAGGGACAGGGCCCTGGAGAAACCGGCGATATTTGAAGCCTCCTGCGCCAAAATGCAGGGGCCCATGCTCCCGATCGCCAGCGCCTTTACCTCGGGCCGCCCACCTCTCGCCGCCCAGCCAGAGGATTGGGCCTGCTGGCCTCCTGGGTGCTAACTCTAAACCTAGGTCCGCCCAAGAGGAGCCCCTCCCAAGAAGCCTGGCCCCACAACGCTGGGGATTGGGGATCCCCGAGCCGCAGCATGGACTCACCCTGCTGCTCCACCGCCAAGGAAGCTGCTAAGGGCGCCTCTGGTTCTTCAGGGCAGGAGAACGGGCAGGGCCCTTTGAGCCATGGCAACAGTCGAAGGCCCAGGGCGCCAAAACGCTGGGGACCACGCTCCCGCTCTGCATCACCCTCAACTCGGCCCGCACCTCCGCTCTTCGCAGAGCCAGCGACTCGGGCCTGCCGGCCTCCTGGGAGCTCACCCTAACCCTAGGACAGCCCCTGAAGGTCCCTTCCTAAGGGGCCTGGCGTCGCAACGCCAGGGATTGGGGGCCCCCAAGCCCCAGCGCCGGATGCACGCTGCCACCCCAACCCACACAGGCCGCTAGGGGCGCCGCCATTCATTCAGGGTGGGAGAACTGGCAGGGCCCTCCGAACCCCTGCCGACCTTCGAAGGCGCACCGAACCAAAACGCTTGGGCCCAGGCTCATGTTCACCAGCACCCTCACCTCGGCCCAACTCTCCGCTCGACGCACAGGTGGTGTATCGGGCCTGCGGGGCTCCT
This sequence comes from Ursus americanus, assembly GCF_024610735.1. NCBI lineage: Eukaryota > Metazoa > Chordata > Mammalia > Carnivora > Ursidae > Ursus > Ursus americanus. Next base: position 67,776 of record NW_028273682.1, read on the forward strand.
GGAGGCTAACCCTAACCATAGGTCGGCCACCGAGGGGCACTTCCCAAGGGGCCTGGCGTCGCAACGCTGGGGATGGGGACCCCGAGCTCATGTGCCGCACTCACCCTGCTGCCCTTCAGCCACCCGAGCCGCTAGAGGCCCCGCCGGTCAATCAGGGCAAGAGATCGGGCAGGGCCCTCCGAGCCCACGCTGACCTTTGAAGGCTCCCCGCGCAAAAACGTTGGCTCCCAGGATCCTGCTCGCCAGCGCCCTCACCTAGGCCCACCCCACCGCTTGCTTCAGAGCCGGTGGATAGGGCCTGCTGGGCTCCTGGCAGCTAACCAAAACCCTAGGTCGGCCCTGAGGGGACATCCCAAGCGGCCTGGCTCTGCAATGCTGGGGATTGGTGACTCAGAGCCCCAGAGCCGGACTCACCCTGCCGCACTGTCCCCACCTGGGCCGCTAGGGGCGCCGCGGGTCATAGAGGGCGAGAGAAGGGCAGGGCCTTCTGAGTCCCCGGTGACCTTCAAAGGCTCCCTGTGCCAAAACGCTGGTGCCCACGCTCCCGCTCCCCAGCGCCTTCACCTCGGGCCGCACCTCAGCTCGCCGCACAGTGTGCGGTTGGGCCTGACGGTCTCCTGGGGGCTAACCCTAACCCTAGGTCGGCCCCCCAGGGGCCCCTCCCAAGGGTTTTGGTGCCACTACGCCAGGGATCTGGAACCCCAAGCCCCAAAGCCAGACTCACCCTCCCACAACGCTGCCCCCCGGGCCGCGAGGGGCACCGCCGGTCATTCAGGGCGGGAGAACTGACAGGGCCCTGGAGAAACCGGCGACATTTGAAGCCTCCCACCCCAAAATGCAGGGGCCCACAATCCCGCACCCCAGCGCTTTTACCTCGGCCCGCCCACCTCTCACCGCCCAGCCAGAGGATCTGGCCTGCCGGCCTTATGGGGGCTAACTCTAACCCTGGGTTGGCCCACGAGGAGCCCCTCCCAAGGGGCCTGGCACCACAACGCCGGGGATTGGGGATCCCCGAACCGCAGCCTGGGATTCACCCTGCCGCCCCACTGCCAACGGAGCCGCTAGGGGCCTTGCTGGTTATTCATTGCAGGAGAAAGGGCAGGGCCCTCCGAGCCATGGCAACATTCAAAGGCCCAGGATGCCAAATCGCTGGGGCCCAGCTCCCGCTCGCCATCGCCCTCAACTCGGCCTGCATCTCCACTCCTCGCACAGCCGGCGGATCGGGCCTGCCGGCCTCCTGGGCGCTAACCCTAACCCTAGGACGGCCCCGAGGGTCGCTTCCTAAGGGGCCTGGCGCCGCAACGCCGGGGATTGGGAACCCCCAAGCCCCAGCGCTGGATGCACCCTGCCGCCCTGCCCCACACGTGCCGCTAGGGGCGCCGCCATTCATTCAGGGTGGGAGAACGGGCAGGGCCCTTCGAACCCCCGCCGACCTTCGAAGGCGCCCCGAACCAAAACGCTTGGGCCCGGGCTCATGTTCACCAGCACCCTCACCTCGGCCCAACTCTCCGCTCGACGCACAGGCGGTGTATCGGGCCTGCTGGCCTCCTGGGGGCTAACCCTAACTGTAGGTCGGCCACGGAGGGGCCCTTCCCAAGTGGCCTGGCGCCACAACGCCGGGAATGGGGACCCCAACCCAAGTGCCGGTCTCACCCTGCTGCCCTTCAGGCACCGGAGCCTCTAGGGGCCCCGCCGGTCATTCAGAGCGGGAGAACGGGCAGGTCCCTCCGAGCCCCCACTGACCTTCGAAGGCCCCCCGCACTAAAACGCTTGGGCTCATGCTCAGTCTCGCCAGCGCCCTCACCTCGGCCCAACCCTCCGCGTGCCGCACAGCCGCAGATCGGGTCCACCGGCCTCCTGGGGGCTAACCGCAACCCTAGATCGACCCCCGAGGGGCCCCTCCCAAGGGATCTGGCGCCGCAACGCTGGGGATTGGGGACCCCCGAGCCTCAGCACTGGACTCACCCTGCCACCCAGCCGCCACCCGGGGGCTTGGGGTGGTGCCGTTCATTCAGGGCGGGAGCACGGGCAGGGCCCTCCAAGACACGGCGACCTTCAAAGGCCCCCCGCGCCAAAACACCCGGGCCCACGCTCCCGCTCACCAGTGCCCTCACCTCGGTCCGCCACTCCAGTCTCCACACGGCTGGCGAATAGGGCCTGCCGGCATCCTAGGGGCTAAACCTCACCCTAGGTCAGCCTCCGAGGGGCCCCTCCCAAGGGGCCTGGCGCCGCAACGCGGTGGACTGGGGACCCCCGAGCCCTATGCCCGGACTTACATGCCGCCCCGCCGCCACCTGGGCTGCTAGGGGCGCCGCCGGTCATTCAGGGAGGAGAATGGGCAGGGCCCGCCGAGTCCCCGGAGACATTCGAAGGCCCCCGGTGCCAAAACGCTTGGGCCCAGGCTCTTGCTCGCCAGCGCCCTCACCTCGGCCCGCCCCTCCGCTCCACGCACAGCGGGCGGATCCCGCCTGCCGGCCTCCCGGGTGCTAACCCTAACCCTAGGTCGGCCACCCAGGGGCCCCTCCCAAGGGTCCTGGTGCCGCTTCGCCGGGGATCGGGAACCTCAAGCCCCAGAGCCACACTCACCCTACCGCAACGCCGCCACCCGGGCCGCTAGGAGCACTGCGGGTCATTCAGGGCGAGAGAAGGGGCAGGGCCTTCCGAGCCCCCGGTGGCCTTCAAAGGCTCCCCGTGCCAAAACGCTGGTGCCCACGCTCCCGCTCCCCAACGCCCTCACCTCGGCCCCGCCCTCCGCTCCCTGGACAGTGGCCTGATCCCACCTGCCGGCCTCCTGGGGGCTAACCCTAACCCTAGGTCAGCCACCCAGGGGCCCCTCCCAAGGGTCCTGGTGCCGCTACACTGGGGATCAGGGACCCCAAGACCCAGAGCCAGACTCACCGTACCGCCACGTCGCCACCCGGGCTGCTAGTGGCGCCGCCCGTCATTCAGGGCGGGAGAAGGGACAGGGCCCTGGAGAAACCGGCGATATTTGAAGCCTCCTGCGCCAAAATGCAGGGGCCCATGCTCCCGATCGCCAGCGCCTTTACCTCGGGCCGCCCACCTCTCGCCGCCCAGCCAGAGGATTGGGCCTGCTGGCCTCCTGGGTGCTAACTCTAAACCTAGGTCCGCCCAAGAGGAGCCCCTCCCAAGAAGCCTGGCCCCACAACGCTGGGGATTGGGGATCCCCGAGCCGCAGCATGGACTCACCCTGCCGCTCTGCCGCCAAGGAAGCTGCTAAGGGCGCCTCTGGTTCTTCAGGGCAGGAGAACGGGCAGGGCCCTTTGAGCCATGGCAACAGTCGAAGGCCCAGGGCGCCAAAACGCTGGGGACCACGCTCCCGCTCTGCATCACCCTCAACTCGGCCCGCACCTCCGCTCTTCGCAGAGCCAGCGACTCGGGCCTGCCGGCCTCCTGGGAGCTCACCCTAACCCTAGGACAGCCCCTGAAGGTCCCTTCCTAAGGGGCCTGGCGTCGCAACGCCAGGGATTGGGGGCCCCCAAGCCCCAGCGCCGGATGCACGCTGCCACCCCAACCCACACAGGCCGCTAGGGGCGCCGCCATTCATTCAGGGTGGGAGAACTGGCAGGGCCCTCCGAACCCCTGCCGACCTTCGAAGGCGCACCGAACCAAAACGCTTGGGCCCAGGCTCATGTTCACCAGCACCCTCACCTCGGCCCAACTCTCCGCTCGACGCACAGGTGGTGTATCGGGCCTGCGGGGCTCCTGGAGGCTAACCCTAACCATAGGTCGGCCACCGAGGGGCACTTCCCAAGGGGCCTGGCGTCGCAACGCTGGGGATGGGGACCCCGAGCTCATGTGCCGCACTCACCCTGCTGCCCTTCAGCCACCCGAGCCGCTAGAGGCCCCGCCGGTCAATCAGGGCAAGAGATCGGGCAGGGCCCTCCGAGCCCACGCTGACCTTTGAAGGCTCCCCACGCAAAAACGTTGGCTCCCAGGATCCTGCTCGCCAGCGCCCTCACCTAGGCCCAGCCCACCGCTTGCTTGAGAGCCGGTGGATAGGGCCTGCCGGGCTCCTGGCAGCTAACCAAAACCCTAGGTCGGCCCTGAGGGGACATCCCAAGCGGCCTGGCTCTGCAATGCTGGGGATTGGTGACTCAGAGCCCCAGAGCCGGACTCACCCTGCCGCACTGTCCCCACCTGGGCCGCTAGGGGCGCCGCGGGTCATAGAGGGCGAGAGAAGGGCAGGGCCTTCTGAGTCCCCGGTGACCTTCAAAGGCTCCCCGTGCCAAAATGCTGGTGCCCACGCTCCCGCTCCCCAGCGCCTTCACCTCGGGCCGCACCTCAGCTCGCCGCACAGTGTGCGGTTGGGCCTGACGGTCTCCTGGGGGTTAACCCTAACCCTAGGTCGGCCCCCCAGGGGCCCCTCCCAAGGGTTTTGGTGCCACTACGCCAGGGATCTGGAACCCCAAGCCCCAAAGCCAGACTCACCCTCCCACAACGCTGCCACCCGGGCCGCTAGGGTCGCCGCCGGTCATTCAGGGCGGGAGAAGGGACAGGGCCCTGGAGGAACCGGAGATATTTGAAGCCTCCAGTGCCAAAATGCAGGGGCCCACAATCTTGCTCCCCATCGCCCTCACCTCAGCCCACTCCTCCGCTCGCCCCACAGCCATCTTATTGGGCCTGCCGGCCTCCTGGGGGCTAACCCTTACCCCAGGTCGGCCCCCGAAGGGCACTCCCAAAGGGCCTGGCGCCACGATGCTGGAGATTGAGGACCCCCAAGCCCCAATGATGTACTCAACCTGCCCCTCCGCCGCCACCCGGGCCACTTGGGGCGCCACTGGTCATTCAGGGTGGGGGAACGCGCAGGGCCCTCCGAGCCCCCAGCGACATTTATAGGTCCCCTGCGCCAAAACGCTGAAGCCCATGCTCCCGCTCTACAGCGCTCTCACCTCAACCCACCCCTGCTCTAGCCACACAGCTGGTGGATCTGGCCTCCCGGGCTCCTCAGGGCTAATTGTAACCCTAGATGGGCCCCAGAGTGGCCCCTCCCAATAGGCTTGGTGCCACAATGGCAGGGATTGGGGACCCGCAAGGCCCAGCGCCGGGCCACCCTGCCGCCCTGCCGCCACGCGGGCCTCTAGGAGCGACTCCGGGCATTCAGGGCGGGATAACCGGCAGGGCCCTCCGAGCCTCCGGTGAAATAAGAAGGCCCCCCACGCCAAAACACTGGGTACCACGCTACTGCTCAACTGCGCCCTACCACGGTCAATCCCTCCTCCGCTCACTGCACAGCCTGCGGATCCGGACTGCTGGCCTCCTGGGGGTTAACCTAACCCTAGGACAGTCCCAGAGGGGCCCCTCCCAAGGGGCCTGGCGCCGCAACGCTGGGGATTGGGAAACCCAAGCACCAGTGCAGGACTAACCGTGCCACCCCGCTGCCACCCGGGGAGCTAGGGGCGTCGCCGGTCCTTCATGGCGGGAGAAGGAGCAGGGCCCTCCGAGCCCCCTGCGACATTTGAAAGCCCACCGAGCCAAAATGTTGGGGCCCACGCTTCCGTTCGCCAGCGACCTCACCTTGGTCCACCCCCCCATTCACCACAGAGCCGGTGGATTGAGCCTGCCGGCCTCCTGGGGGATAACCCTAACCCTAGGTCGGCCCCCAAGGTGCCCCTCCCAAAGGGACTGCCGCCGAACGCCAGGGATTGGAGACCCCCGAGTCGCAACGCTGGACTCACCGTTCCGCCCCGACCACACCCGGGCCGCTAGGGTACCGCCAGTCATTCAGGGCGGGAGAACGGGCAGGGCCCTCCCTGCCCCGGTGACCTTCGAAGGCCCCCAGCGCCAAAACGCTGGGGCCCACTCTCTTGCTCGCCAGCGCCCTGATCTTCGACCACACCTCCATTCGCCCCAGACTGTGGATCGTGCCTGCCAGCCTCCAGGAGCTAACCTTTACCCTAGTTCGGCCCCCAAGGGGCCCCGCCCAAGGGGCCTGGTGCCGCAACGCCTGGCATTGGGGACCCCCGAGCCTCAGCACCAGACCCACCCTGCAGCCCCGCCACCACTCGGGTTGCTAGGGGAGCCGCCACTCATTCAGGGCGGGAGAACGGGCAGGGCCCTCCGAGTCCCCAGCGACATTCGAGGGCCCCTGGTGCCAAAACTTTGGGTACCACCTTCCAGCTCGCCAGGGCACTCACCTCGGCCCGCCCCTCCGCTCGCTGCACAGCTGGCGTATTGGGCCTGCCGGCCTCCTGGGGGCTAACCCTAACCCTAGGTTGGCCCCTGAGGGGCCCCTCCCAAGGGGCCTGTCCCGCAACACCGGGGATTGATGACCCCCAAGCCCCAGCGCCGGACTCACCCTGCCACCCCGCTGGCACGCAGGCCACTAGGAGCGCCACCGGTCATTCAGGTCGGGAGAATGTGCAGGGCCCTCCGAGTCCCGGTGAACATCTAAGGGCCCACGCACCAAAATGCTTGGGCTGATGCTCCCGCTCACCAGCGCCCTCACCTCGACCCGCCCCTCTGCTCACCAAACAGCCAGCGGATCGGGCCTCCAGCCCCCTGGGGGCTAACCCTAACCTTAGGTTGGCCCCCAAGGGGAACCTCCCAAGGGGCCTGGCGCAGCAACGCCAGGGATTGGGGACCCCCGAGCCCCAGCGCCATACTCACCGTGCTGCCCCGCCACGACCCGGGTCGCTAGGGGCGCCTCTGGCCATTCAGGGCGGGAGAACCGGCAGGGCCATCCAATCCCCAGGCGACCTTCCAAGGCCCCCGCGCCAAACTGCATGGGCCCACGCCCCAGCTCGCCAGCGCCCTCACCTTGGCCTGGCCCTCCGCTACTGCACAGCTGGCGGATCATGTCTACCGGACTCCTGGGTGCTAACAGTAACCCTAGGACGGCCCCAGGGGCCCCTCCCAAGGGCCCTTGCGCTGCAACGCATGGCATTGGGGACCCCCAAACCGCAGTGCCAGACTCACACTGCCATCCCGCCACGACCCAGGCCACTAGGGGCGCCGCCGGTCATTCAGGGCGGGAGAATGGGCAGGGCCCTCCGAGCCAGGAGTGGTGTTCAAAGGTCCCCTGTGCCAAAACGCGGGATACCATACTCCAGCTCGCCAGCACCCTCAATCGTCCCACTCCTCCACTCGCCGCACAGCTGGCGCATCGGTCCTGCTGGCCTACTGGGGTCTAACCCTAACCCTAAATAAACCCTAAGCCCTAACCTTAAACCCTAAACCTTAACCCCTAATCCTAACCCTAACCCCTAACACTTACCCTAACCCTAACCCTACCCTAAACCTAACCCTAAACCCTAATCCTTAAACCCTAAACCCTAACATTAACACTAAACCCTAAACCCTAACCCCTAACCCTAATCCCGAAACCCTAAACACTAAACCCTAACCTTAACCACTAACCCCAAAACCTAACCCTAAACCCTAACCCAACCCCGACACCTACCATACCCCTAACCCTACCCCTAACCCTACCCCTTCAGCTAACCCTACCCCTAAACCGTAACCTAAACCTAAACCTAACCCTAACCCGTACCCTAACCCTAACCCTAACCTATACCCTAACCCTAACCGAAACCCTAACACGTACTCTAACCCGTACCCTAACCCTAACCCTAAACTATATCCTAACCCGTAATTTAAACCATACCCTAAACCTAACCGTAACCCTAACAAGTACCCTAACCCATACCCTTACTTTAACACTAAACCCTAAACCCTGACCCTAACCCATATCCTAACTCGTACCATGACCCGTACCCTAACCCTACCTGTACCCTAACCCTAACCAGTACCCTTACCTTAACCTGAACCCATACCCTTACCTTAACGTTAACCCATACCCTAACCCGTACCCTAACCCATACCCTAACCCGTACCCTATCTCTAACCCGGACCCTAACCCATAGCCTAACCCATACCTAACCCTAACCTGTACCCTAACCCGTACCCTAACCCATACCCTAACCCTAAACCGTACCCAATCCCTACCCCTAACCCGTTCCCTAACCCGTACCCTAACCATAACCCGTACCCTAAGCCGTACCCAAATCCGTACGCAAACACTTACCCTAAACCGTACCCTAACCCGTACCCTAAACCGTACCCTAATGCGTACACTAACCCATACCCTAACCCTGACCCGTACCCTAAACCTAACCCGTACTCCAACCCAAACCCTAACCCTAAACCCAAACCCTAAACCCTAACCCGTACCCTAAACCCTAATCTGTACCCTAACTCATAACCTCTAACCTGTAACCCCTAAACCCAACCCTAACCCGTACCCTCTCCTTACCCTAACCCTAACCCCTACCCTCACCCATGCCCTAACCGTAACCCATACCCTAACCTTAACCCATACCCTAATCCGTACCCTAACCCTGGGGATTGGGTACACCTGAGCCCAACCACGGGACTAAGCCTGCCACCCCTCAGGAAACCATGCCCCTTGGGGCGCCACAGAGCATCCTGTGCAGAAGAACTGGTAGGGCCCCCCTGAGCCACCAGCGATCCTCGGCAGCCCCCTACACCCCAACCCTGAGGCCCATGCTCATCCTGCCCCACGCCTTCCCTTCAGCTTGCCACCGACCTCGACGCAGAGCCGGCAGATCAGGCCTGCCAGGTTCCTGAGGCCTAGACCTGACCCTAGGTCCGCTGGGTAGGGCCCCTCCCCTGGGGCCCAGTGCCGCAGCACCAGGGCCTGGGGACACCTGAGCCCCACTGCAGGACAAAGCCTGCCAGCCCGCAGGAAACCGTGCCACTTGGGAGGCTGTAGAGCATTCAGGGCGGGAGAACCAGGAGGGCCCCCAGAGCCCCCGGCGAACTTCGGCGATCCCTAAACCCACCATTGAAGCCCATGCTCACCCCATCCCGCACCCTCACCTCAGGCCGCGGCAGAGCTCGCCACATACTGGGCAGATCTGGCCTGCGGGGTTCCTGGGCCCCAACCCTAACCCTAGTTCATCTGTGGAGGGGCCCCTCCCCAGGAGCCTGGAGCTGCAGCCGCGGGGATTCGGGACACCTGAGCCCCACAGCAGGACTCAGTCTGCCACCCCGCAGGAAACCGTGCACCCTGGGAGGCCATAGAGCATTCAGGGCAGGAGAACCAGTAGGGCCTTCCTGAGACACCAGCGAACTTCGGTGGCCTCCCGCACCCCAACCCTGAGGCCCACGCTCACCCTCCCCCACACCCTCACCTCAGCCCCTGTAACTAGCCATACAGCCAGCAGATCGGGCCTGCGGGGCTTCTGGGCCTAAACCTAGCCCTAGGTCGGCTGTGGGTGTGGGGGCCTCCCCAGGAGCCTTACACCGCAGCCCGGGGGAATTGGGATACCTGTGCCCCACTGCAGGACTCAGCTTGCCACCTGACAGGAAACCGTGCCCCTTGGGGCTCTACGGAGCCTACAGGGCATGAGAACTTGGGGAGGCCCCCGGAGCCCATCCCCATCCTTGGCAGCCTCCCATGCCCCAACCCTGAGGCCCATTCTCACCCTCCCCCATGGCCTCCTCTCAGCCCTCCACAGAGCTCGCCACACAGCTTGCAGATAGTCCCTGCCAGGCTCCTGGACCCTAACCCTTACCCTAGGTTGGCCACAGAGGGGCCCCTCCCCAGGGCCCTGGCACCCCACTCCGGGGGATTGGGGACACCGAAGCCCCACTGTAGGACTCAGCCTGCAGCCCACAGGAAACTGTACCGTTTGGGGGCACAACAGAGCATTCAGGGCAAGAGAATTGGGGCACCCCCTGAGAGCCCCTTCTGGTGAACCCCGACTTTTGTGGGCCCTTCCAGATGAAACCCCAAGGCTCACACTCACCCGCCCTTGTGCCCTCATCTCACTCAGCCTGGGAGTTCTCTGAGCACAGGGGAGTTCGGACCTGCTGTCTCTTGAGGCCTAACCTAACCCTGGGTCTTCTGCTGAGGGTCCCTCCCCGTTTGCCTGCCTCCAAGGCACCAGGCATTGGGCTCACCTCTGCACGAGTAGAGGACTCAGCCTGCCCCACAGGAGGAAACTGTCCATTTGGGGCTGCAGCAAGGATTCATAGGAAAATCGGAGGGCCCCCCTCAGCCCATCCCAGGCAACCCCCACTTTCAGAGATCTCCCCGGATCCAATTAGTAGCTTCACACTGACCTTTAAACTTGCTCTCCACGGAGATCTTTTGAAATTCTCCACACTTCCAACCAATGGCATCATCCAGCTTCAGTGCCTTCCCCAGCTTTAGGTCTTGAGATAGATTAAAATGGGAAGTCATTTCACTGATAACGACGTACTGGTGATCAAAAGATACATGCATAAATGCTTCATATCACTTGGCTTCAGGGAAATACAAATGTAAACCCCTATAGATGCCATATCACACGAGGCTGAATATCTAAAAATAAGAAGACATGAAACTATATATGTTGGAGAGGATATGGAGAAACGGGAACCCTCTTACACCCCTGTACGAATGCAGTCCGGTACAGCCACTCTTGAAAATGGTACAGAATTTCCTCAAGAAGTTATAAATAAAGCTACCCTATGTCCCAGCAATTGCACTACTGGGTATTTACCCCCAGAGACAGAGGTATTGAAGACAGGACACATGCACACCAGTGTTCATAGCAACAATATCCATAATAGACAAGCTGCGGAAAGAGTGCAGATGACCATGGATAGATGAATGGATAAAGAAGATGTGGATCATATATATAATGGGATATTACTCAGCCATCAGATAGGATGAATACTTACCATCACACCGACCTGGGTGGAGCTGGAGGGTATTATGCTGAGTGGAATAAGTCAATGAAAGAAAGACAATGATCATATGCTTTCACTCCTATGTGGAATATCAGAAACAAGGAAGAAGACCATAGGGGAAGGAAGGGAAAATAGAATGGGAAGTCATCAGAGAGGGAGAAAACCCATGATGGACTCTTAACTATCGCAAGAAACTGATGATTGTTGGAGGAGAAGTTGGGGGGGGGTAACTGGGTGAGTAGCATTAAGGAGGTCACACGATACAATGAGCACTGGGTGATACACAAGACTGAAAATTTATTGAAGACTACATCTGAAACGAATGATGTACTGTAAGTTGGCTAATTGAATTTAAATTAAAGAACAAAAGACCTCGAATAAACAATCCTAAACATTTGTATGGAACCACTAAAGATTCCGAACAGCCAGTGCAATGTGGAAAAGAAAAACAAAGGTGGAGGACTCACAATTTCAGATTTCAGGTTATACTACAAAGCTGCAGTCATCCTAACAAGACAGTACGGCACAAAAATAGACACAGCGACCAAAGGAACAGGATACAAGTTCAGACAGAAACCCACAATTATGTGGTCCATGAATCTTCCACAAAGCAAGCAACGATATCAAAAGGGAAAAGGACAGTCTCTACAACAAATGGTGTTGGGAAAACTAGACAGCTACACACAAAAGAATGAAATTAGACTGCTTTCTTACACAATAAAGACAAACACAAAACAGTTTCAAGACCTCAATATGAGATCTGAATCCATAAAAATCCTACAGGAGGGAAGACAGTAACTTCTTGACATGGACCATACCAACGTTTTTCTAGACTGTCTCCTGAGGCAAAGGAAATGAAAGCAAAAATAAACTATTGGGAATACAGCAAAATAAAAAGTTTCCACACGGCAGAAGAACAATGGAAACATAAAAATAATAAGACAACCTACTCAAAGGGAGAAGATATTTGCAAAGATCATATGCAATAAAGGGATAGTGTCCAAAACATATACAACTGATACTACTCAACCCCCAAAAAACAAATAATCCAGTTAAAAAATAGGCAGAAGACATGGACAGACATTTCTCCAAAGAAGAAATACAAATGGCCAACAGTCCCGTGAAAAGATGTTCAACATCACCCATCATCAGGAAAATGTAAATCCAAAGGACAATGAGGTAATACCTCAAACCTGTCAGAATGGCTAACATCAAAAGCACAACAAAGAGCAGCTGTTGGGAGGATGTGGATAAAGGGGAATCCTCCTGAACTGTGGGTGGGAATGCAAACTGTGGTGGCCACCGTGGAAAACAGTATGAAGGTTCCTCAAAAAATTATATATAGAACTACCCTATGATCCAACATTCACACTACTCATATTTACTCAAAGAATAGGAAAACAGAAACGTAAAAGGATACGTGCACCCCTATGTTTCTTGCACCATTATTTACAATATCACAATATGGAAGCAACCCAAGTGTCTGTAGAAAAATTGACAAATGAGATGATAGATGTGTGTATTCACACACACACACACACACACACACACACACACACACACAATGGAGTATTACTCGGCTTGAAAAAGAATGAAACCTTGCCATTTGCAGCCATATGGATGGAGCTAGAGAGTATTATCCTAACTAAAATCAGTCAGTCAGAGAAAGACAAATCCCATACGATGTCACTCTAATGGGGAATTTAAGAAACAAACAAAAATAAATAACTGAAAGAGAAAAAGGAGACACACCAAAATACAAACTCTTAACAATAGAGAACAAACGGAAGGTTACCAGAGAGGAGGTGGATAGAGGGATGAGTGAAATAGATGAAGGGGATTAAGAGGACACTTTTCTTGATGACCACTGAGTAATATGTAGAATTACTGAATCACTCTATTGTATACCTGAAACTAATGTAACATTGTATGTTAGCTCTAGTGGAATTAAAATAAATTTTCAAAAAAGATTTTTCTTTCAGGAAGCTCTTTGAAAAAGCTTTTCCTGTGCAATGTGCATAAGCCCTACTTGGGAGGATTCACTCTACAATAATTATTCACTCCATGCCTCAAATTCAGATTTCACTGAGTTCTTCCCGTGGATCCCAGCCCACGCGAGCCATGGTCCTTTTCAGTCCAGGCTCAGCACCTTTGCATTCAAGATTGGAAGTAGAAAGACATATCACTTCACAGTCCAGAAAGCTATTATTGTTTCTGTTTCAGTGTGAGAGAGTCACAGACTTTGGGACAGGTTTCAGAGCAGGTTTATTATGGATCCTGGATCTCTACTTCAATGTTCATTGCCTGGATCCATTTGGCTAATAGGTTCCCTGTGGATGGGCTTGCTTCCAAGCACATACATGGAAGATGCAAAGGTGGGTGGGCTTGGTGTGGGAAAGGAAGAAGACCAAAAACAGACAAGGGTCCGACCCTCCCCTGATCCAGGAACTGCTATGGGAGAGGGTACGGGAGGTAGAATCCATGCGAAACTCCAAGGTCACCAGCTGAACACAGGAGGCACAGGTCAAGGGATCTGGAGATGCAGGGGTTGAAGGCTGCTCTGAGCTACCTCTGGGAGGAAGGGAGGGAAGGAATGAGAAGGAGACACTGCCTGCCCCTGACCCATGCCAGCTGCCCACCGCTCCGACACGCATCAGTCTATGAGCTGACACAGCCTGAGCTCAGGATGGGCTGGCTCTAGTCCCTCAATCTTCAGTGGGACAGCTGGCCTCAGGGCTCAGAGACATGCTGAGGGAGATGAGAGGGAAAGCTGCCCCACCCAGGTCGTCCCCTCCTTGAGCAGACAGCCCTTCAGAACTGCTAAAAAACCCCACTAACGGGGTTGAAAGACATGCCATGGATGAACTAAGGCATAGAGATATGTAAAATAACATTCATTTTTAAGTTCTGAGCTGTCATCTCAGGAAGTGGGGAGAGCTTCCCTGAAGAAGACTGAGGGGAGGGCAGGCCATGCTGAAAAGGGAGACATGGCTGTCCTGATTGGGGACCTGCAGCCCCCTTCCAGGGCAGGGCATCATCCTCGCATCACCCGAGATCCATGGAAGTGTTCCATCAGGGCCGGATGTTTGTCTCGAGAAGGCTACCCTGGCATCGGACTGCACAGGGCACCAGGGACGAGGGCCAGATGGAGGACGGACAATACCCTGGAGGCCATGGGGCAAGAGCAGAGGCACATGACTTTGAAGATGATGATGAAAAGCAGGAGGTGGCAGCATTGAGCCGGCCCAAAAGTACCATGGGAGCAGTGCCCACAGCTACACTGACTGGGTACCTTCTGTGCCCGGTGTGGCTGACTTCAGTGGGATCCAGACTAGTCCTGACCACAAGTCTAGGAAGTGTGCACCACCCCCGGCCTCCTCTCCCCTTGCGGCTGCTAGGAATCACGGTCACAGACCCTGGTCAGCTTTCGTGGAAACCAAGCAGTGGCTCCCCCGCACGCTGCACCTCTGGTGGTGGGCCAGTGCGACCCTCGTGCCTGGCCAGACACTGATGTCTACCTGTCTCCACACAAATCCACAGACAGGAGGGTGTCCCTGATTTCCACAGAACATGATGAGACAGATCCACAGAACCCAGCACCCAGTGCGTCACTCGGGACCTCACCTATGGTCATGGAGCTCACCATACCTTATTTCTGTCACTTCCTACAGAAAGCCTGTTTCTGATCACCCACAATACCATACATCCTGGTTGGTGACCTGGGGTCATGCCATGAACCCACATGCCATCTTTCTTTAAGTGAAGGCTATGCCTACACCTCCTAGAAAATATTTCTAATGAAGTACACGTCCATCAGGACTACGGTGTGAACGGTAGCACACAGCCTGCATGGTAGTAGTCAGTAATTCTAACAAGGGTTAACCCCACCCCCGTCTCACAAAACCTTCCTCCGTCCCCACTGAACTCATGGTCTGCCCTCAGAAAACCCTCCAGGAAACAAACCTTTCATCTGAATGCTCTCTTCACCTTCTGCTTCAAATCTTGTCCATCCACAATGATATGAAACTAGAAATCAGTCTCAAGAAAAAAATGGGACAGTCAAAAATAGGTGGAGATTTTTGAGGCCTGGGTGGCTCAGTCATTAAGGATCTCCTTTCAGCTCGGGTCTTGATCCCAGGATTCTGGGATCTAGCTCCAAATCAGGCTCGTTGCTCATTCAGAAGCCTGCTTCTCCCTCTCCCACCACCCAGCTTGCGTTCCCTCTCTTGCTGTCTCACTCTCTGTCAGATACCTAAATAATCTTAAAAAAATATGTGGAGATTTAACAACAAGCTACTGAACAACCAACAGTCAAAGAAGAAATCAAAATTTTTTTAGAAGTACCTTGACACTGATAAAAAGACAACCTACAAAAACTTATGGGATGCAGCAAAAGTAACTTTATGGGGGACATTCATAGAAATTCAAGTCTTCATCAATCCATGAGAATGCTCTCCAATAAACAACCTGATTTATGTGGTAAAGAAGTAGAAAATAAAACAACAAACAAAGCCCCAAATTAGTAGAAATAAGGAAATAACAAAAAGGAATGCATAAATAAATCCAACGGAGACTAAAAAGACAAAAAAAAAAACAATGAAAATGAGAGCGGCCTTTTTTGGAACGATAAACAAAACTGACAAACTTAGCTAGACTCACCAAGAAAGACAGAGGACTCGAATACAATCAGGAAAATAAGATAATGGATTCCTGTCTCATATCAAAATCAAAAGAACTCTTCACCTTTGAACACAACAACTTCTTGCAAGCCACGTCTCTAAAGGCAAAGAAATAAAAGCAAAAATGAACTATGGGCACTTCATCAGGATAAAAAGCTTCTGCTTGGCAAAGCAAATGATCAAAAAACAAAAAGGCAACCTATGGAATTGAAGAAGATATCTGCAAATGATTTTACAGATAAAGGGCTGGTATCCAAGATCTATAAAGAACTCCTCAAACTCGACACCCAAAAAATGGGCAGAAGACACAAAGAGATACTTCTCCAGAGAAGACATACAAATGGCCGACACATGAAAAAATGCTCCACATCAATTGCCATCAGGCAAATACAAATCAAAACTACAATGAGATACCACCTTACACCAGTTAGAATGGTTAAAATTAACAAGGCAGGGGGCACCTGGGTGTCACATTGGTTAAGCGTCTGCCTTCGGCTCAGGGCGTGATCCTGGCCTTATGGGATCGAGCCCCACATCAGGCTCCTCCGTCATGAGCCTGCTTCTTCCTCTCCCACTCCCCCTGCTTGTGTTCCCTCTCTCGCTGGCTGTCTCTATCTCTGTAGAATAAATCAATAAAATCTTGAAAAAAAATTAATAAGACAGAAATAAAAAAAAAAGTCAGAGAGGATGTGAAGAAAGGGGAGCCCTCTTACACTACTCGTGAGAATTCAAGCTGGTACAGCCACTTTTGAAACCAATATGGAGGTTCCTCAATACGTTAAACACAGAGCTATCCTACGACCCACCAATTGCACTACTGGGTATTTACCCCATAGACACAGAGTAATGAAAAGAAGGGGCACCTGTATCCCAATGTTCATAGCAGCAGTGTCCATAATATCCAAACTGTGGAAGGAGCCAAGATGTCCTTCAGCAGATGAATGGACAAAGATGATGTGGTTCATCTATACAATGGACTATTACTCAGTCATCAGAAAGGATGAATACCCACCATTTGCACCAACGTGGATGGATCAGGAGGGGATTATGCTAAGTGAAATTAAGTCAAGCAGAGAAAGACAATTATCATATGGTTTGACTCCTATGTGGAATGGAAGGAATAGCATGGAGGACATTAGGAGAAGGAAGGGAAAAGTGAAGGGGGGAATGAGAGGGGGAGATGAACCATGAGAGACTACTAACACTGGGAAACAAACTGAAGGTTGCAGAAAGGGAGAGGAAGGGGAATGGGTAATCCTGGTGATGGGTATTAAGGAGGGCACGTGTTGGGGCGCCTGGGTGGCACAGCGGTTAAGCGTCTGCCTTCGGCTCAGGGCGTGATCCCGGCGTTATGGGATCGAGCCCCACAACAGGCTCCTCCGTCATGAGCCTGCTTCTTCCTCTCCCACTCCCCCTGCTTGTGTTCCCTCTCTCGCTGGCTGTCTCTATATCTGTCGAATAAATAAGTAAATTCTTTAAAAAAAAAGGAGGGCACGTGTCATAATGAGCACTAGGTGTTATATGCAAACAATGAATCATGGAACACTACATCAAAAACAAATGAAGTACTGTAGGGTGACTAACATCATTTTAAAAAAAGAGAAAGATATGAAATCCTTACAGGAATACTATCAATATTTGCAAAAGACATGAAATCCCGAAAGATTCCACACACACAAAAAAAATCTGTTAGAATAAACAAATTCAAGAAAGCTGCAGGATATAAAGTCAATATACAGAGACCTGTTGTCTTTACTTTTTTTCAGATTTTATTTATTTATTTGATAGGAAGAGAAAAAGTACGAGCAGGGGGAGTGACAGAAAGAGGGAGAAGCAGACCCTCGATAAGCGGGGAGCCCAACAGGGGGCTCGATCCCAGATCTCTGGGTTCATGACCTGAGCTGAAGGCAGACGCTTCACCTATGGGGCCACCCAGATGACCCAACTTCTTGCATTTCTGTATACTGATGACACACTTTCGCAAAGAGAAGTTAAAAAAGCAATGCCATTTACAATTGCATCAAAAAAAATCTAGGAATAAAAGTAACCAAAAATGAGAAAGACAGTACACTCAACACATGGCAGAAAGGAAATGAAAAACACGTGTGTCAAGGGGCGCAGGATGTATGGGTCAAAGATTTGGAAGGCAACACAAACAAATGGAAACTTACGCCATGCTCCTTAACTGGAAGAGTTAATTATGTGAACATGTACATCGTACCCAAAGCAATCGACAGATGTGATGAAATCCCTATCTGAATTCTAGCGGCACTATTCGAGGAAATAGATAACAGTCCTCAAACTTGTATGGAATCACAAAAGACCCCAAATACCCAAAGTAACATGGAGAAAGAAAGGTGCAGTCAACACACTCCTGGATTTCAAGCTAGATTACAAAGCTGTTGTCTTCAAAACAGGATGGAACTGGCATAAACACAGACACCAGGTCAGTGGAACAGAACAGAAAGCTCACAAACTTACCCACACGTAGATGATCCTAACTTACGACACAGCAGCAGAAGATACACCATGAGGGAAGGACTGTATCTTCAGTGAGCGGTAACAGGCAAACTGGACACTAAATGCAGAAGAATATAACTGGGTCACTTTCTTACACCACACACAAAATTTTTAATGGATAAACGATTTGAACATAAGACCTGAATCCATAAACCTCCAAGAAGACACAGGTACTAAGTCTCTCGACATTAGTTTTGGCAAAGAGTCTTCAGATCGGACACCAAATGCAAAGGCAACAAAAGCAAAAATAAACAAGTGGAACAACTTCAAACTGAAATCTTCCACATGGCAAAAGAAACCAGCAAAAACTAAAATGGCCACTGACCCAATAAGAAAAAAAATATCTGCGAATCATATGTGTGAGAAGAGGCTAATATCCAAAATACACACAACACTCATACAAATCAAAACAAAAAAAATGTATAAAAAATGGGGGGAATATGTGAATAGATACTTTCCAAAGATGGCACACAGGTGCCAACAGACAGAGAAAGTTGTTCGACATCACTTAATATGGTCAGGGAAACATCATCAAACCCACAATCGGCTATCCCCTCACAACTGTTGGAACAGCAATTGTCCCAGAGACAGACACCAGGTGGGGTCAAGGGTGTGCAGATGAGGAGACTCTGTGCACTGTTGGTGGGAATGGAAATTGGTGCAGCCACTGTGACAAACGGTATGGAGGTTCCTGAAAAAATAAATGCAACTACCACATGGACAAGTAATGGCTCTACTGAGTATTGATTTGGAGAACACAAAAATACTGCCTCAAAAAGACAGATGCACTCCCACGTTCACTGCAGCATTATTCACAAGAACCAGACATGGAAACACAGACCTTGGGGGCCTTATGCCAAGTAACTCAGACACAGAAAGACCAATACCAGATGCTCTCATGTACATTCAATGTGGAATAAACAAATACTGAACGCATAGATACTGAGAGCAGATTGGTAGGTGCCAGATTCGGAGATGGGGTGCTAGAAACGGGTGAAGGTGGTCAAAGTCTCAATGTTTGAGTGAGAAAATCCGACAGTCATGGAATGTTCTGTCCAGCATGGAGACTAAAACTAACCCCGCAGCATGGGGTATAGGTTTCCCTGCTCTTTGAAAGTACAGGGCTTCTGAGAAACGTTGCACAGCAGAAATGGTGTCAAGAAGGAATGGCCATTAATTTACACGGAACAATTAGACAGTGTGCTCAGACTCCAAAATTCCTTCTCTTTGGCTTTTCTTAGGCCTCAGCACACAAGTTTCTAACGGAGGCCCAGCATAAATGAAGATAAAGCACAGCTGAGGCTCACAGACACAATTCAAAGTGCTGGTGGCTGGATGCAGAGAGCGGTTCCCAGCGGAAGGAGCTGGTTGGGGTGCACGCCGCCTCTGTCATGCTTCTCCCCAAAACAGATGCTGACCGCGATTCTCACAGTTCACCTTTTTTCATAAGAGGGAAATCCTCTTCAGGTCTCTTCCTCTTACTGAAGCTGGGTAATAACGTAGTTCTTTCAAGAAAGCCCAATGTCTTACTGTGAACGTTTAAAAAGTGGGGAATACTTGTACTTGAGCATTGCTGAGGGAGGAGATGTGAAAGGTTCTCCCAGACACAAACCTCAGCAGATCCACCAGGAAAGGCACATTCCTCAGCATGCAGAACACGGACTACTTCCTACCCCCAGAAACCCTCTCTTTCCCCTCGATCAGGACAACCCACAACAGCTGGGAGTTACCCCAACTCCTCCGTTCTCCTGCTCCTAATAGCTAACCCATCAGCAAATCCTGTGAGCTCCATCTTCAAAATGGACCCAGAATAGGTCTAACCACTCCATCCAAGGCCACCTGTCTGGTCCACAGTGCCTGAGTTCATGGAAAAGCTTTGTCATTGACCTGCCTTGCCATCTTCAACCCTCTGTCATCTGTTCTCAACACTGTAGCCAGGATGGCCCAGTGAAACAGGGTCTCATGGGGTTATAGCCCTGGAATGGTTTTTTCTGTCACCTCTCTGAGGTCATGTCCTAAGGTGTCTCCTGTGGCCACAGGGCCTTCTTGCTGCTCCTGGACATACCTGAAATTCTCCTGCCCCAGAGCCTTTGCACATGCTTTCCCTTCTGTTAAGAATGCTCTTGATGTGTTCTCACTCACCTTCGGAGAAGTCTGAATTGGAGTGACAGGAACAGAAGATGAGGCTGTGTGTTGGGTGAGGCTGGTGGCCCAGAAGAAGGTTCTCAGCCAGCTTGCCGCCTGTGCCTCCCTTGCCCTCAGCCAGGAACTTGCACACAGCCCTCACCTGTCACAACTCTCACCCAGGAGACCCACAGCCACCCCTTCCCACACCCTGCTGCAGAATGCATTCAGCTCTCCTCTGGGACCCCTGTCAGCTTTACCCAGTCCTGGAACTCCCCTGTCTCCTGCAAAGCTCCCGGATTCCCCCTCTGCTTCCAAAATCGCAAGGCTTTCATGAGAAAGCTATAATGCTAAGTATTGAAAGTTTCGCACCTGCTTTCCCATTCTGTTGCCTCTCTCTCCACCTTCTTTCCTACCTGTGCAAACTGTAACATATCAGTGGAACATGAACATGCTCTGAGACCTGAATCTTTCATTGCAGCTTTCTGAGGACTCCTTATGTGATAAGAAACTAGTGTATCCTACAACAGGGTGTTTCACATCTCTCATCTATAGAATAGTACAGCCCAAATCACTACAATTTTACCTCACTCTTCATGAAGCAGAACACTTTTTCCTTTCTTCTTTTACTTAAATTCCAGTTAGTTCACATGCCATGGAATATTCGCTTCAGGGGTAGGATTTAGTGATTCCTCACCTGCATACAGTACCCGGTGCTTATCACAAGTGCCCTCCTTAATACCCCTCACCGATTTAACTCTTCCCCCCACGCCCCTGTCCTGCAGCAACACTCAGTTTGTTCTCCAAGGTTGAGTCTATTTCCTTGTTTGCCTCTCTCATCACCCCTCCACTCTGTTCATCTGTTTTCTTTCTGAAATTCCACAAGCATGAGAGCATAGGATATTTCTCTTTCCTCAATGATTTTGCTTAGCTCAATACACTCTAGGTCCATCCGCATCCTTGCAAATGGTAAGATTTCATTCTTTTTGAAGCTGGGTCATATTCCATTATATATATGTATCCCACATCTGCTTTATCCATTCATCAGTGCATGGACTTTGGGATTCTCTCCATAGTTTGGCTACTGTGGACATTGCTGCTATAAACATCATGGTGCATGTACCCCCTTTGAATCTGCATTTTTGTATCCTTTGGGTAAATACCTAGGAGAGCAATTGCTGGATCATGGGGTTGTTCAATGTTTAACTTTTTGAGGAACCCCCACACTGTTTCCCAGACTGGCTGCACCACTTTGCATTGCCACCAACAGGATGGGAGGGTTCCCCTTTAAGCAGAACATTATCTGCTGGCAATTTCATAAGAGGAAACAAAACCTCTGGGAGATGTACCCAGGGTCAGGCAAGCAGTTGCAGAATTCACCCCAAGGCTCCTGACGCCAAGCCCCTTGAAGCCACCAGCATGCCACTATCCAAAAGAATTCCCAGACTCTCCTTCTGACTCCACCACCAAAGAAACTACAGAGAGAATATGGCACCTCAAAATATCGAGATAATACATTTAGTAAAACTAGAAAGTCAAGCTCAACTTTTAAACAGGAACAGGCCGCTTTGGATAATTTTGAATTTTCCCTCCACCCTAATTTTAACGCTTCTGATGAATAAACTAATCAATGATGAAACATCACCTTTGCCAAATGACATCATCCAAGTCTGTATCAGATGAAAATAAGCCACCTAACTCTAGATGCTGGCCACTCAACCATATCTTAGGCCCAATTGAATAAACACTGTTAGATGAAGGAACAAATTAGATGTTACAAACAGGCACAGAGTGAATCTCACCTTCCCTTTCTAATAAAAGAGGGTTGCTAGGAAACAGATGGGCAAAATACATTTGTAAGCAATAAATGGACAGAGAAATTGTGATCCCCTGCAAAGTTCTACCTGCAGGGAAACTAAGTAATTCTTGTACCAAACCCAGAATGCTGACAGCTACTTCAATTTTACTTTGTGGCTCAACTAGAGAAAAGAGAAAAGCCCAGGAGGTTTTGGGATAAAGAGAGGTTTTACCTCCAGCCCTGACATAGATAGGACATTTTGCCAAACATACCTGTGCTTTCTCTGAGCACTGGTGTCCTGTGACAAGCTGCCTCGCTGACTCTGATGCTGACGTTCAAAACCTCGTGTGTCTTGGAGCCAGAGCAGAGAAGTGCCGTCAGCTGGGGAGAAGAAGGCACCTCTGACCTATAGCCTGCACACCTGCTTCGGTTTCTGGGCGAAGGGGCAACACATACTTGTTGTTTAGCAGTAATTATCTTCATTCTCAATAGACCAATGACCTTGTCTTTTCTGGAAAGCAGACTTACTCTTCTAAAGAAACCCTCAATTCGTCTATTCCCAATGCAACTAGAGTGGGGTCTGGTTTATGCCCGCCTCCAGGCCCCCACCTGGAGGATTTTCCTGCATGATTCTAATAGCCAATTACCACTAACCCGGGGGCACACGGGGCATAATGCTGAAGTTGGGGGACGGCTCTGGGGCATGCTACTGCCACACCTGTGCCTGGGGACCAGGGCACACCCTGCTGAACTCAGGGTACTGCTCAAGATGCATCACCTGCACTGTGTCAGAGAACTGAAGGTGGGGATTGTGTGAAGTCCTTACCCGCACTCTTCCAGGGGAACAGGGGAAACCTTGAAATTCTGCAACCCATCCCACAAAAGCTCAGGTGAGTGGGTGTCCTGGAGTTCACGGGTATGGGGAATAAAGTTAGTTGAGGACATGGGGCAGAAGAGACTTTAAAGGGAAAAAGAAAACTCACCTGAGTCCCCACAAGTAACCCTCTCCACATGCCCTTCCAGAACCCTGCCTCCCACCTGGGGCGCACCCTACCCCCGGACCCCCACCCCAGTGCACGCTGCTCACTCACCAGCAGGGATCTCCACAGGGCAACTCTCTCTCTCTCTCAGTGCCCCTTCTTTGCCCCAAGTCTGCAACCCACTGCAAGTCTGGGACTGCCCACAGAGACATAGCTCCACCCCCAAGCGGTGAATGGTTGGTGAGGGTGGTGCCTGAGCCCCTTGGATGCTGGGCAACCCGCCCTCAAGCCCCTGGAACCCTGAAAGTGCAGGGGGCCCAAGAAGCGCCTGCTCGACCCAACACCCAGCACAGGCATGGGTGGGGTCGTGGGCCGGGGTCCCCCCACACACCTGGCCCCTTCCAGGGACCCCTCTAGCTGCAGACCACCCTCAGAGTCCTGCCCCTTCCCTTTCTGCACCAGCCCTCCCTGCTGGGGTGTGCCTGGTTTTGGGCAAGTCTCTCAGACCCTCCAAGGCTTGGGCTTTAGGAAATGCAATGTTTTTATGCATTTTCAGTATGTACATGTCAGTATGACTTTAATCTTATGGGAGCCAAAGAGGTTCTTTATTTTTTCTTATCTTTATGTTGGCATTTTTGGTTATTGTTTTCTTCTCGAAGCAGATGTACAACATGTGCTTGGGGCAGAAATAGGGCCCATGCTTTCAGGTTTTGCCCAGTCATTTTGAGCCGGGTAAAATGTTAAAGGATAGCTTCCCTGGGAGCCCAGGATCAGGGTCCACAGATGATATAAGATAAAAATTACTTTCATCATTATAATTACTCCTAAATGGAGGAATTTGAGACAAAAGCACCTTCACAAGAGTACCAAGAAATCAAAATGATGCCCACAGAAGGCTACCTGCTCCATGGTCAGCACAGGTAACAGAAGTGTTCACAGTCTCTGGACTCCTGCCCTTCTCTTGCCCAAATCTCTAAAGCACACAGACCACTTAAAATCGGAATTGTAGAACTGCTAGACACCTTAGAGATGTCTGGCACCATTCCCTTGGACTGCAGAAGAAAACACAGTAGCTCGTTGTCACAAACTAATTTCAACATGAAGTGCCCCCTGGATGCACTAAGTTCTTTCTCTGCAAATGTTGACTAATGTAAGTCAGAGTCATACCATTTAAAAACTACGATGGCTGGGAAGTCATCGTAGGTAAGGGAATATTTTAGCCATGTTTATAAGCATTGGCTCACTTTGTAGAAGAGGCTGAGCTGAGTGTTTTTAAATACTATTTCAGGTACAAGAGAGGAGTTAAGATGGCGGAGGAGTAGGAGACCCCTTTTTCAGCAGGTCCCCTGAGTTGAGCTGGATAGGTACCAGACCAGCCTAAACAACCACGGAATCAGCCTGAGAGGCAGGAAGATACATCTGGATCTCTACAAATGAACATCTCCAGCGCTGAGTATTGAGGTATGAAGCGGGGAGCCTTGAAACCGGGCACAGATATCAGAAGATAAACGGAAGGGGGGAGCCGCCATGTTCTGGCGTCCGGAAGCAGCAACCACCTGCACCAGGGAGCGGGCGGACTCATGGATGGCACACCGGAGAGAGTGGACTGAGACCGGTGAGCCCAGAGCGTGCACCACCAGGCTTCTCCTGGAACACCGGAATCCCGGTGTGCTCACCAGGCATAGACTGAGACCAGGAGACCCGGGAGCCCACTGGGCGGCTGGCGGCTGGCAGGCCACCTGCACAGGGGATCTGGTGGACTTGCGGTAGGCACCTGCGAAACAGCAGACTGAGACCCTGAACCAGGTGCCAGAGCCACCAGGCTTCTCATGGAACTCTGGAATCCCGGTGTGCTCAGGGGATCCAGACTGAGACCAGGAGCTTCCAGAGAGAGATCAGGTCTTCTGGTGGCTGGCAGCATTAGAAACACAAAGGACAGAGATGCACTAGCCCCGGAATTGAGGCCAGGGACACCAGGTGTGGGGTGCACATCCCAGGATGCTACAGGGTTGAGCAGCACCAACAGTAATGGAGTTAAAGTGGCCAGAACAAGGGTGGAGAACGGGCCGCATTCCCTCTGTTCTGTGACAATTCAGCCTCTGCTGCTCTGACTCTCAGAAAAGGCACAGCAGATCACCAGAGAAAGCCGCCAGGGAACAAAAGCCTGGAAATACTGGCCCAGAGCATGCCCACCCCCATTCACCCTTGCAGGGGACACGGAAACTCTACCCAAACAGGGTTGCCTGAGTATGGGCATGGGAAAATACAAACTCTTAACAATAGAGAACAAATGGATGGTTACCAGAGAGGAGGTGGATAGAGGGATGAGTGAAATAGATGAAGCGGATTAAGAGGACACTTTTCTTGATGACCACTGAGTAATATATAGAATTACTGAATCACTCTATTGTACACCTGAAACGAATGTAACACTGTATGTTAGCTCTACTGGAATTAAAATAAATTTTTAAAAAAGATTTTTCTTTCAGGAACCTCTTTAAAAAAGCTTTTCCTGTGCACTGTGCATAAGCCCTACTTGGGAGGATTCGCTCTACAATAATTATTTACTCTATGCCTCGAATTCAGATTTCACTGAGTTCTTACTATGGATCCCAGCCCACGGGAGCCATGGTCCTTTTCTGTCCAGGTTCAGCACCTATGCATTCAAGATTGGAATTAGAGAGACATGTCACTTCACAGTCCAGAAAGCTATTATTGTTTCTGTTTCAGTGTGAGAGAGTCACAGACTTTGGGACAGGTTTCAGAGCAGGTTTATTATGGATCCTGGATCTCTACTTCAATGTTCATTGCCTGGATCCATTTGGCTAATAGGTTGCCTGTGGATGGGCTTGCTTCCAAGCACATACATGGAAGATGCAACGGTGGGTGGGCTTGGTGCGGGACAGGAAGAAGATCAAAAACAGACAAGGGTCCAACCCCTCCCCTGATCCAGGAACTGCTACAGGAGAGGGTACAGGAGGTAGAATCCATGCGAGACTCCAAGGTCACCAGCTGAACACAGAAGGCATAAGTCAAGGGATCTGGAGATGCAGGGGTTGAAGGCTGCTCTGAGCTACCTCTGGGAGGAAGGGAGGGAAGGAATGAGAAGGAGACACTGCCTGCCCCTGGCCCATGCCGGCTGCCCACCGCTCCAAAACACATCAGTCTACACAACTGACACAGCCTGGGTTCAGGATGGGCTGGCTCGGGTCCCTCAATCCTCAGTGGGACAGCTGGCCTCAGGGCTCAGAGACATGCTGAGGGAGATGAGAGGGAAAGCTGTCCCACCCAGGTCATCCCCTCCATGAGCAGACAGCCCTTCAGAACTGCTAAAAAAAAACCCCACTAACGGGGCTGAAAGACATGCCATGGATGAACTAAGGCATAGAGATATGTAAAATAATATTCATTTTTAAGTTCAGAGCTGTCCGCTCAGAAAGTGGGGAGAGATTCCCTGAAGAAGACTGAGGGGAGGGCAGGCCATGCTGAAAAGGGAGACATGGCTCTCCTAATTGGGGACCTGCAGCCCCCTTCCAGGGCAGGGCGTCATCCTCGCATCACACGAGATCCATGGAAGTGTTCCATCAGGGCCAGATGTTTGTCTCGAGAAGGCTACCCTGGCATCAGACTGCACAGGGCACCAGGGACGAGGGCCAGATGGAGGACGGACAATACCCCGGAGGCCATGGGGCAAGAGCAGAGTCACATGACCTTGAAGATGATGATGAAAAGCAGGAGGTGGCAGCATGGAGCTGGCACGAAGTACCATGGGAGCAGTGCCCAAAGCTACACTGACTGGGTGCCTCCTGGCCAGGTGTGGCTGACTTCAGTGGGCTCCAGACTAGACCTGACCACAAGTCTAGGAAGTGTGCACCACCCCCGGCCTCCTCTCCCCTTGCGGCTGCTAGGAATCACAGTCACAGACGCTGGGCAGCTTTCGTGGAAACCAAGCAGTGGCTCCCCTGCACGCTGCACCTCTGGTGGTGGGCCAGTGCGACCCTCATGCCTGGCCAGACACTGATGTCTACCTGTCTCCACACAAATCCACAGAGAGGAGGGTGTCCCTGAATTCCACAGCACCTGATGAGACAGATCCACAGAACCCAACACCCAGTGCGTCACTCGGGACCTCACCTATGGTCATGGAGCTCACCATACCTTATTTCTGTCACTTCCCACAGAAAGCCTGTTTCTGATCACCCACAATACCATACATCCTGGTTGGTGACCTGGGGTGTTGCCATGAACCCACATGGCACCTTTCTTTAAGAGAAGGCTATGCCTACACCTCCTAGAAAATATTTCTAATGAAGTACAAGTCCATCAGGACTACGGTGTGAACAGTAGCACACAGCCTGCATGGTAGTAGTCAGTAATTCTAACAAGGGTTAACCCCACCCCCCATCTCACAAAACCTTCCTCCATCCCACGGAACTCATGCTCTGCCCTCAGAAAACCCTTCAGGAAACAAACCTTTATCTGAATGCTCTCTTCACCTTCTGCTTCAAATCTTGTCCAACCACAATGATATGAAACTAGAAATCAGTCTCAAGAAAAAAATGGGACAGTCAAAAATAGGTGGAGATTGGGGGGCCTGAGTGGATCAGTTGTTAAGGATCTGCCTTCAGCTCAGGTCCTGATCCCAGGATCCTGGGATTTAGCCTGGAATCAGGCTCCTTGCTCAGCGGGAAGCCCGCTTCTCCCTCTCCCACCCCCCTGCTTCCATTCCCTCTTTCACTGTCTCACTCTCTGTCAGATACCTAAATAATCTTAAAAAAATACGTGGAGATTTAACAACAAGCTACTGAACAACCAACAGTCAAAGAAGAAATCAAAAAAGATTTTAGAAGTACCTTGACACTGATGAAAAAGACAACTTACAAAAACATAAGGGATGCAGCAAAAGTAGCTTTATGGGGGACATTCATAGAAACTCAAGTCTTCATCAATCCATGAGAATGGTCTCCAATAAACAACTTGATTTATGTGGTAAAGAAGTAGAAAATAAAACAACAAACAAAGCCCCAAATTAGTAGAAATAAGGAAATAACAAAAAGGAATGCATAAATAAATCCAACGGAGACTAAAAAGACAAAAAAAAAAACAATGAAAATGAAAGCTGCCTTTTTTGGAAAGATAAACAAAACTGACAAACTTAGCTAGACTCACCAAGAAAGACAGAGGACTCGAATACAATCAGGAAAGAAAGATAATGGATTCCTGTCTCATATCAAAATCAAAAGAACTCTTCAAACTTGGACACAACAACTTCTTGCAAGCCACATCTCTAAAGGCAAAGGAAATAAAAGCAAAAAAGGAACTATTGGCACTTCACCAAGATAAAAAGCTTCTGCAGGGCAAAGCAAATGATCAACAAAACAAAAAGTCAACCTATGGAATCGAAGAAGATATCTGCAAATGATATTACAGATAAAGGGCTAGTATCCAAGATCTATAAAGAACTCCTCAAACTCGACACCCAAAAAATGGGCAGAAGACACAAAGGGATACTTCTCCAAAGAAGACATACAATGGCCAACAGACACATGAAAAAATGCTCCACATCACTTGCCATCAGGCAAATACAAATCAAAACGACAATGAGATACCACCTTATACCAGTTAGAATGGTTAAAATTAACAACACAGGGGGCACCTGGGTAGTACAGAGGTTAAGCGTCTGTCTTCGGCTAAGGGCGTATTCCTGGCATTACGGGATCGAGCCCCACATCAGGCTCCTCCGCTATGAGCCTGCTTCTTCCTCTCCCACTCCCCCTGCTTGTGTTCCCTCTCTCGCTGGCCATCTCTATCTCTGTGGAATAAATAAATAAAATCTTGAAAAACAAATTAACAAGACAGGAAATTACAAAAAGTCAGAGAGGATATGGAGAAAGGGGAGCCCTCTTACACTACTCGTGAGAATTCAAGCTGGTATAGGCACTTTTGAACAATATGGGGGTTCCTCAAGACATTAAACACAGAGCTATCCTATGACCCACCAATTGCACTACTGGGTATTTACCCTATAGACACAGAGTAATGAAAAGAAGGGACACCTGTATCCCAAAGTTCATAGCAACAATGTCCATAATAGCCAAACTGTGGAAGGAGCCAAGATGTCCTTCAGCAAATGAATGGACGAAGAAGATGTGGTTCATCTATACAATGGAATATTACTCAGTCATCAGAAAGGATGAATACCCACCATTTGCACCAAGGTGGATGGACCAGGAGGGGATTATGCTAAGTGAAATTAAGTCAAGCAGAGAAAGACAATTATCATAAGGTTTGACTCCGATGTGGAATGGAAGGAATAGCATGTAACATTAGAAGAAGGAAGGGAAAAGTGAAGGGGGGGGAATGAGAGGGGGAGATGAACCATGAGAGACTATTGACACTGGGAAACAAACTGAAGGTTGCAGAAAGGGAGGGTAGGGGAATGGGTAATCCTGGTGATGGGTATTAAGGAGGGCACGTGTCATAATGAGCACTAGGGGTTATATGCAAGCAATGATTCATGGAACACTTCATCAAAAACAAATGAAGTACTGTAGGGTGACTAACATCATTTTAAAAAAGGAGAAAGATATGAAATCCATACAGGAAAACTGTCACTATTTGCAAATGACATGAAATCCCGAAAGATTCCGCAAAAAAAAAAAAAAAACTGTTAATTTAAACAAATTCAAGAAAGCTGCAGGATATAAAGTCAATATACAGAGACCTGTTGTCTTTACTTTTTTTCAGATTTTATTTATTTATTTGAGAGGAAGAGAAAAAGCACATGCAGGGGTAGTGTCAGAAAGAGGGAGAAGCAGACCCTCGATAAGCGGGGAGCCCTACACGGGGCTCAATCCCAGAACTCTGGGATCATGACCTGAGCTGAAGGCAGACACGTCACCTATGGGGCCACCCAGATGACCCAACTTCTTGCATTTCTATATACTGATGACACACTTTCGCAAAGAGAAATTAAAAAAGCAATGCCATTTACAATTGCATCAAAAAAAATCTAGGAATAAAAGTAACCAAAAATGCGAAAGACATAGTACACTCAACACATGGCAGAAAAGAAATGAAAAACATGTGTGTCGAGGGGGGCAGAATGTGTGGTTCAAAGATTTGGAAGGCAACACAAACAAATGGAAGCATACGCCATGCTCCTTAACTGGAAGAGTTAATTATGTGAACATGTCCATCGTACCCAAAGCAATCGACAGATGTGATGAAATCCCTATCTGAATTCCAGTGGCATTATTCAAGGAAATAGATAACAGTCCTCAAATTTGTATGGAATCACAAAAGGCCCCAAAAACGCAAAGCAACCTGAAGAAAGAAAGGTGCAGTCAACACACTCCTGGATTTCAAGCTAGATTACAAAGATGTTGTCATCAAAACAGGATGGTACTGGCATAAACACAGACCCAAGGTCAGTGGAACAGAACAGAAAGCTCAGAAACTTACCCACACGTAGATGATCCTAACTTATGACACAGCAGCAGAAGATATGCCATGACGGAAGGACTGTGTCTACAGTGAGCGGTAACAGGCAAACTGGACACTAAAGGCAGAAGAATATAACTGGGTCAATTTCTTACACCACCAAAATTTTTAATGGATGAATGATTTGAACATAAGACCTGAATCCATAAACCTCCAAGAAGACACAGGTACTAAGTCTCTCGACATAGGTTTTGGCAAAGAGTCTTCAGATCCGACACCAAACGCAAAGAAACAAAAGCAAAAATAAACAAGTGGAACAACTTCAAACTGAAATCTTCCACTTGGCAAAAGAAACCAGCAAAAACTTAAAAGGCCACTGACCCAATAAGAAAAAATATCTGCGAATCATATGTGTGAGAAGAGGCTAATATCCAAAATACACACAACACTCGTACAAATCAAAACAAAAAAAAATCTGTATTAAAAAATGGGAGAATATGTGAATAGATACTTTCCAAAGATGGCACACAGGTGCCAACAGACAGAGAAAGTTATTCGACATCACTTAATATCGACAGGGAAACATCATCAAACCCACAATCGGCTATCCCCTCACAATTGTTGGAACAGCAATTTTCCCAGAGACAGACACCAGGTGGGGTCAAGGGTGTGCAGACAAGGAGACACTGTGCACTGTTGGTGGGAATGGAAATTGGTGCAGCCATTGTGACAAATGGTATGGAGGTTCCTGAAAAAATAAATACAACTACCACATGACCCAGTAATGGCTCTACAGAGTATTGATTTGGAGAACACAAAAATACTGCCTCAAAAAGACAGATGCACTCCCACGTTCACTGCAGCATTATTCACAAGAACCAGACATGGAAACACAGACCTTGGGGGCCTTATGCCAAGTAACTCAGACACAGAAAGACCAATACCAGATGCTCTCATGTACATTCCACGAGGAATAAACAAATACTGAACGCATAGATACTGAGAGCAGATTGGTAGGTGCCAGATTCGGAGATGGGGTGCTAGAAACGGGTGAAGGTGGTCAAAGTCTCAATGTTTGAGTGAGAAAATCCGACAGTCATGAAATGTTCTGTCCAGCATGGAGACTAAAAAAACCCTGCAGCATGGGGTATAGGTTTCCCTGCTCTTTGAAAGTACAGGGCTTCTGAGAAACCTTGCACAGCAGAAATGGTGTCAAGAAGGAATGACCATTAATTTACACGGAATAATTAGACAGTGTGCTCAGACTCCAAAATTCCTCTCTTTGGCTTTTCTTAGGCCTCAGGACACAAGTTTCTAACGGAGGCCCAGCATAAATGAAGATAAAGCAGAAGCAGAGGCTCACAGACACCATTCAAAATGCTGGTGGCTGGATGCGGAGAGCGGATCCCAGCGGAAGGACCTGGTTGGGGTGCACGCCGCCTCTGTCGTGCTTCTCCCCAAAACAGATGCTGAACGCGATTCTCACTGTTCACCTTTTTTCATAAGAGGGAAATCCTCTTCAGGTCTCTTCCTCTTACTGAAGCTGGGTAATAACATAGTTCTTTCAAGAAAGCCCAGTGTCTTACTGTGAACGTTTAAAAAGTGGGGGATACTTGTACGTGAGCATTGCTGAGGGAGGAGATGTGAAAGGTACTCCCAGACACAAACCTCAGCAGATCCACCGGGAAAGGCACTTTCCTCAGCATGCGGAACACGGACTACCTCCTACCACCTGAGAAAACCTCTCCTTCACCTCGATCAGGACAACCCACAACAGATGGGATTTACCCCAATTCCTTCGTTCTCCAGCTCCTAATAGCTAACCCATCAGCAAATCCTGTGAGCTCCATCTTCAAAATGGACCCAGAATAGGTCTAACCACTCCATCCAAGGGCGCCTGTCTGGTCCACAGTGCCTGAGATCCTGGAAAAGATTCGTCATTGAACTCCCTTGCCATCTTCAACCCTCTGTCATCTGTTCTCAACACTGCAGCCAGGATGGCCCAGTGAAACAGGGTCTCATGGGGTTATAGCCCTGGAATGGCTTTCTGACACCTCTCTGAGGTCATGTCCTAAGCTGTCTCCTGTGGCTACAGGTCCTTCTTGCTGCTCCTGGACATACCTGAAATTCTCCTGCCCCAGAGCCTTTGCACATGCTTTCCCTTCTGTTAAGAATGCTCTTGATGTGTTCTCACTCAACTTTGGAGAAGTCTGAATTGGAGTGACAGGAACAGAAGATGAGGCTGTGTGTTGGGTGAGGATGGCGGCCCAGAAGAAGGTTCTCTGCCAGCTCTCAGCCAGTGCCTCACTTGTCCTCAGCCAGGAACTTGCACACAGCCCTCACCTGTCACAACTCTCACCCAGGAGACCCACAGCCACCCCTGGAGCCCACCCTGAACACACCCTGCTGCAGAATGCATTCAGCTCTCCTCTGGGACCCCTGTCAGCTTTACCCTGTCCTGGAACTCCCCCCTGTCTCCTGCAAAGCTCCCGGATTCCCCCTCTGCTTCCAAAATCACACTGACATAAAGCTTTCATGAGAAAGCTATAATGCTAACAAATGAAAGGTTCACACCTGCTTTCCCCTTCTGTTGCCTCTCTCTCCACCTTCTTTCCTACCTGTGCAAACTGTAAAATATCATTGGAACATTAACATGCTCTGAGACCTGAATCTTTCATTGCAGCTTTCTGAGGACTCCTTATGTGATAAGAAACTAGTGTATCCTACAACAGGGTGTTTCACATCTCTCATCTATAGAATAGTACAGCCCAAATCACTACAATTTTACCTCACTCTTCATGAAGCAGAACACTTTTTCCTTTCTTCTTTTACTTAAATTCCAGGTAGTTCACATGCCATGGAATATTCGCTTCAGGGGTAGGATTTAGTGATTCCTCACCTGCATACAGTACCCGGTGCTCATCACAAGTGCCCTCCTTAATACCCCTCACCCATTTAACTCTTCCCCCCATGCCCCTGTCCTGCAGCAACACTCAGTTTGTTCTCCAAGTTTGAGTCTATTTCCTTGTTTGCCTCTCTCATCACCCCTCCACTCTGTTCATCTGTTTTCTTTCTGAAATTCCACAAGCGTGGGAGCATAGGATATTTCTCTTTCCTCAAATATTTTGCTTAGCTTGATACACTCTAGGTCCATCCACATC
Source organism: Ursus americanus (assembly GCF_024610735.1). Classification (NCBI taxonomy): domain Eukaryota; kingdom Metazoa; phylum Chordata; class Mammalia; order Carnivora; family Ursidae; genus Ursus; species Ursus americanus. The sequence goes on from NW_028273682.1 coordinate 101,200, forward strand.
CTTGCAAAGGGTAAGATTTCATTCTTTTTGAAGCTGGGTCATATTCCATTATATATATGTATCCCACTTCTGCTTTATCCATTCATCAGTGCATAGACTTTGGGATTCTCTCCATAGTTTGGCTACTGTGGACATTGCTGCTATAAACATCATGGTGCATGTACCCCCTTTGAATCTGCATTTTTGTATCCTTTGGGTAAATACCTAGGAGAGCAATTGCTGGATCATGGGGTTGTTCAATGTTTAACTTTTTGAGGAACCCCCACACTGTTTCCTAGACTGGCTGCACCACTTTGCATTGCCACCAACAGGATGGGAGTGTTCCCCTTTAAGCAGAACATTATCTGCTGGCAATTTCATAAGAGGAAACAAAACCTCTGTGAGATGCACCCAGGGTCAGGCAAGCAGTTGCAGACTTCACCCCAAGGCTCCTGACGCCAAGCCCCTTGAAGCCACCAGCATGCCACTATCCAAAAGAATTCCCAGACTCTCCTTCTGACTCCACCACCAAAGAAACTACAGAGAGAATATGGCACCTCAAAATATCGAGATAATACATTTAGTAAAACTAGAAAGTCAAGCTCAACTTTTAAACAGGAACAGGCCGCTTTGGATAATTTTGAATTTTCCCTCCACCCTAATTTTAACTCTTCTGATGAATAAACTAATCAATGATGAAACATCACCTTTGTCAAATGACATCATCCAAGTCTGTATCAGATGAAAAAAAGCCACCTAACTCTTGATGCTTGCCACTCAACCATATCTTAGGCCCAATTGAATAAACACTGTTAGATGAAGGAACAAATTAGATGTTACAAACAGGCACAGAGTGAATCTCACCTCCCCTTTCTAATAAAAGATGGTTCCTAGGAAACAGATGGTCAAAATACATTTGTAAGCAATAAATGGACAGAGAAATTGTGATCCCCTGCAAAGTTCTACCTGCAGGGAAACTAAGTAATTCTTGCACCAAACCCAGAATGCTGACAGCTACTTCAATTTTACTTTGTGCCTCAACTAGAGAAAAGAGAAAAGCCCAGGAGGTTTTGGGATAAAGAGAGGTTTTACCTCCAGCCCTGACATAGATAGGACATTTTGCCAAACATACCTGTGCTTTCTCTGAACACTGGCGTCCTGTGACAAGATGCCTCGCTGACTCCGATGCTGACGTTCAAAACCTCGGGTGTCTTGGAGCCAGACCAGAGAAGTGTTGTCACCTGGGGACAAGAAGTCACCTCTGACCTAAAGCCTGCACACCTGCTTCGGTTTCTGGGCGAAGGGGTAACACATACTTGTTGTTTAGCAGTAATTATCTTCATTCTCAATAGACCAATGACCTTGCCTTTTCTGGAAGGCAGACTTACTCTTCTAAAGAAACCCTAAATTCGTCTATTCCCAATAAAACTAGAGTGGAACATTTATTTCTCACTTAAATAGAAAACACTGTTATTATCGACATTGCGTGAATGAACTTTTAAAAACATTTTAGAGAGAAAGGAAGAGACCTTTATTCAAACCCAAGTCAGGACAGCTTCCTGGGAGACACAATCTTCACCAAGAAGGGAGTGCTCCGGGGAAGGAACATTTGGGGCAGGCTTATATATTTTTTTCTGTTTTCTTTTAAGTACAGAGTTACACACCACAATGAGGATATTCTTAGATTCTAGAAAGTGACAGACTCTTTCTTATGTTTTCAGTATGTACATGTCAGTATGACTTTAATCTTATGGGAGCCAAAGAGGTTCTTTATTTTTTCTTATCTTTATGTTGGCATTTTTGGTTATTGTTTTCTTCTCGAAGCAGATGTACAACATGTGCTTGGGGCAGAAATAGGGCCCATGCTTTCAGGTTTTGCCCAATCAATTTGAGCCGGGTAAAATGTTAAAGGATAGCTTCCCTGGGAGCCCAGGATCAGGGTCCACAGATGATATAAGATAAAAATTACTTTCATCATTATAATTACTCCTAAATGGAGGAATTTGAGACAAAAGCACCTTTCCCAAGAGTACCAAGAATTCAAAATGAATCCCACAGAAGGCTACCTGCTCCATGGTCAGCACAGGTAACAGAAGTGTTCACAGTCTCTGGACTCCTGCCCTTCTCCTGCCCAAATCTATGAAGCACACAGACCACTTAAAATCAGAATTGTAGAACTGCTAGACACCTTAGAGATGTCTGGCACCATTCCCTTGGACTGCAGAATAAAACACAATAGCTCGTTGTCACAAACTAATTTCAACATGAAGTGCCCCCTGGATGCACTAAGTTCTTTCTCTGCAAATGTTGACTAATGTAAGTGACAGTCATACCATATAAACACTATGATGGCTGGGAAGTAATCGTAGGTAAGGGAATATTTTAGCCATATTTATAAGCATTGGCTCACTTTGTAGAAGAGGCTGAGCTGAGTGTTTTTAAATACTATTTCAGACCTGTTTTACAGCACCTTCTGAACATACCAGAGCCTGAATGGACTAAAAAAGATAGTTGGTTTCAGTAACTTTAATACCAGAAAAATATTATACTGTCTCTATTCCTAAGGATCTTTGAGTATCTTACCCAGAGGTCCTCCACTGAGATAATGATCTTAATGATCACCATGGGCAGACGTGAAAAGGCCCGCTGAATTCATTCCAGTTGTCCACATGACAAGAAAATCCTGATACTTGATAGGTTTCCAGATTGAGAAGACCAGAGATAAGAGGGAAATAGTACCCTGTATGGAACAACAAGCGATTTGGAGTCAGTTTGGGGATCCCACTTAGGTTTCTGACACTAAAATCCTCTGTGACTCATATCATCCGAGTCCCTTTCTAACCGTCTGAAAATGTGCCTAAAAATATCTACACCCTAGTTGAGAAGTTTAAGAGGCAGAATGCTACAAAGAGCCAGTATGATGTCTCTCAAGAACAAGATCTCAGGAAGCCATAATTGCTATTGGGTCTATTGCTTTTCCAGAATAAAGTACACATGTTGAATCCATATTTCGAATAGATGACACACCAGATGATTTTCAAACCTGAAGGAATTCCAAGAAGTCACTCTTGTGTCATATTTCACTCAGAAATCATGTTGTTGGACTGGTGAGGATGATACGATAGCAACGTCATCACTAAGAGTGGGGAGCTTCTAATTTCCATACGGCCATGTTGACCCCCTTAGCTCAAAGCCACCAGAGAGGGCAGCTGGGTAGTGGGCACCGTCATCATTATGAGTGGGCAGCTTCCCATTTCCATATGGCCATGTTGACCCCCTTAGCTCAGGACCACCAGAAAGGACAGCTGCGGGGGACCACAGGCCAAGCCTGCCAGGTGTGGCTGGGGTAGGCAGAACTCTGACTTAAGGCTCAACTCCTGTCTAGGTTATTATAATGCTCTTCACAAAGAAAGTGCCATTGTGTGTGAGCCCTCATGTAGAAAAGGTTCAGAATTTCCATTGAGATTCCCTCTCTGACCTTTAGGATATGTAGCAAAGTTCCATTTAATTTTAAACATTGAAGGACTTCTTGATTTTCTTTTCGCTATGACTGTGGCTCAATTCCCCTGTGGTCTAAGAATAGAATCTAGTTAATTTCAGGGTTTAACATTTGTAGACTTGATTCTTGGCCCCACCTATCATCTATTTGGGTAAAGAGTCTATGACCACTTGAAAATAATGTATTCTGCACTTATTATGGAATGTTCCCTATATGTCAATTAGGTCACATTTGTTACCAATGTTTTGTCTGCTTTTTCTTTCAGATATTGAGAAAGGTATATTAAAATCTTCAAACAATGATGCTCTATTTATTGTGACATCGGAGAATCTACCAGTGTTTTAAGGCAAGAGAAACAAAAAGGATAAGAATTGAGGGGATAATTGTGACTATTCACAGATAATACGATTGTGTACATAGAAAATCAAAAACAGTGTTTAAATATCATATTAGAATTAAAAATGCAATTTAAAATAATAATAATAATAATAATAATAATAATAATAATAATAAAAGAGGTTTCCTGGGAAACAGATGGTCAAAATACATTTGTAAGCAATAAATGGGCAGAGAAATTGGATTGTAGCTTCCCATTGGACAGTTTCTGAAGAAAACGTAGAACCTGTCAATCTTGGGGTATGACATAGGGTGCACTAACCATTTAAAAGAATTCAGTGGGACTTCATAAAAATGTGACATTTGTAAGCAATAAATGGACAGAGAAAATGGATTGTAGCTTCCCATTGGACAGTTTCTGAAAGAAAACGTAGAACCTGTCAATCTTGGGGTAGGACATAGGGTGCACTAACCATTTAAAAGAATTCAGTGGGACTTCATAAAAATGTGACATTTCTCCTTATCTTATGACCATAAGAAAATGAAAAAGTGAACCGCAGGCTGGGAAGTAAAGATTTGCAATACACACACTGACAAAAACTTGTCAATAAATAATTCCTACTCATCAACCATAGAGTCTATTTATAAACGAATACTTCACAAAAGATTGACTGATGGCCAATAAGAACAGGAAAGGGTGCTCTACAGTATTATTTTCAGGAACAGCAAAGCCTTTCCTAAAATGAAAACATACAAACAAACCAGTATTCCCTAGATGTAAGCTGTCCTTATTTCTGAGGACAGCTTGAAGAACAGACTAGCATCAAAGTAAAGTGATGGAATTCCTGACACTCAGAGGATGGACAATTAACCTCAAACTACAGTACAATTTCTAGGCATCATTTGTTCCTCTGAAGGCAGACAACTAGCACACCCCTTCCTCCACCACACAGGTTGCTTCCCAACCCCTAACATAAAAGAAGAAGATGAGAAACAGATAGGACTAGTAGGAAATAGCAAAAATCACATGTGGGGATTATCCTGAAACACACTGATCACATAACTAGTGTAAGGAAGTGTAGGGAACTGACAAGGACAGAGACTCAAGAGGTACTTCTTTGGGAAATGCTATCTGAAATCGTCACACCTTGGTACCAGCTAATGAGGGCTCTGAGCATACCCTAGGGTTTGCTCACAAGGTTCTGCAACACCATTGCTGAGGACTGAAACTCTTCAAGACCTCAAAGCTTGCCTGATTGACTATTGGACTAAGAGATTCCCATGTTCTGAAAACAGATACCAACTCATTGAAAGGTTCACCTGGGCTCTCTCGGAAGCCCTACAAGGAGCTGAACCATTCACTGAAAATCAATTACACACACACACACACACACACACACACACACACACACACACCTGTCATTTCACCAATTACTTAAACATTCAAGGTTCTTCCTACCTTTTCTTTTTCACATTGATATTTATACTCACATGAAATGTCATCATTTCTAATGAACACTGATGTCAAAATAGAGATCCATTGACACAATATTTACAAAATGGAACTTCCCTGCTGTCATTTTCAATATAGCGCTTTTTAAAGTTCATACATATTTTAGGTTTTTGGTAACTTATACAGGAGAAGATCAGCATTGAAAAACTCTGAATACTTGACAATGAGTTTTAAGCCTAGAGAACAAAAATTGTCCAATTTCATAGATAATAAGGAACCAAAGGGAAAGCATGGAAGCTGTAGTCGAATAATTTTACACATATGCATCCTCTCTTATTCTACTACTGAGGGGCGTGTTTTATTACCACTATGAATGCATCAATTGTCTTCCACGTGCACCTTCACAGGTATAATGAATTACTACAGTAGAATGAAATGTCTGGGAACTACTTGGCAGCATCTATAATGAACAATGAAATTTCGATCTTATATTTGGTGAACTTCCACTGTCTGTCCCTTTAGACAATGGACCCTAAACAGAAGGGGGAATGAACCACGAGAGACTATGGACTCTGGGAAACAAACTGAGGGCTTCAGAGGGGAGAGGGGTGGGGGATTGGGATGGGCCAGTGATGGGTATTAAGGAAGGTACATATTGCATGGAGCACTGGGTGTTATATGCAAATAATGAATCACGGAACACTACATCAAAAACTAAGGAAATACTGTATAGTGACTAACATATCATAATAACAAATTATTAGTAGAAAAAAATTAAAGGTAAAAAAAACCAATACAGCTTTTCTGTTTCAAGAACAATCACAATTGAGAAAAAACTAACTTAAATCCCTAAAGCAAAACACAGACCAAGTTCCATTTCACTCCCCTTTATTCACATTCTCTGTGGGTTCTAAGCTATTTCCCTAACTCCTTTCCTGCTCAGCAGGGAGCCCGGGCTCGATCCCAGAACCCTGGGATCATAACCTGAGCCAAAGGCACATGCTTAACTGGCTGAGCTAGCCAGGAGCCCCAGCTCCATGTTTTTCTTAAGCAAAAGGACACTTTCTCACAATGCCTTCACATGACTTCACATGGTACCAGAGACCTGCATTTGCTTCTAGGAGGTTGCAGATGAAGGCAATTGCAAACTCTCACAGTGGTTTATCAAATACAATGACCTGCCTGGTGACAGTGAAACCCTTATGAGCCCACGAGAGGGTGCTGTGACACTCAGCTGTGGCTGGGCTGGCACAGAGAACCAAATCCATTTTCCTGCCTGATGTCTGTGAGGAACAGATGCCCCCACTGTGAATGAGACCCTGTCACTGAGCTGTCCAGAGATGACCATCCTCACGGAGGATGAGGATAAAGGACAATGCCTGAGTAGACCTCATCTGTCTCTTATCTTTTTATATTTTTGACAGTGGACAAATCACTGCCTAGGAGTCCCCAACTACCTTAGTCTCATCTGTGAATGACCAAGAGGTTTTACAAAACACTTAAGATTTTCACCTCACAAATGGCCACAACCACTTACCATAGGGATTCAACATTAAGCAAAGATACTGTTCGTTGGAAGAGAGGTCCTGCCCACTGTTGTTTCTCACTTATATGCTCATCTTCCTTACCTCATGGTAACACAACCACCTTGATTCCTGCTTCCATCTTCAGGAAGGCTGAGGTGACTTGAAGGGCATTACCCTGACATCGTTCTTTCTTAGCAATAAGATGTGGACATTTCCCTAGTCCTACACACCCAAAGTTGAATCGGAATCAGGATTGAGGAGGCTGATGAAAGTTGAAGGTGTTTTCCTGTACAGGGTGGTTTATTACCAATAAGGATGGGTCAGAGTCCTCGAAATTCCAGAACCTTTTCATTAATGCTTCCTACTCGTGAAAGATGATGTACTTTGGTCTTTCCCTGTATAGTGTGGAGACTCAGAGAAAAGTGCTTAGCCCTTTCGTCAGACTTCCAGGACCACCTTGGGGCTGGCTTCCATATTCAGAAAGGATGATGTTAGGGCTAAGAGGGTTCCTGTACACTGTTATTTCTTACAGATAAGTGTATGGCATTTTTGTTACATTGCCAGAACCACTTAGCGCTGGGCTTGCCGTCCTCCTGGGGACAAACCCTAACCCTAGTCAGCCCCCAAGGGGCCCCTCCCAAGGGGCCTGGCACCACAACACCGGGGATTGGGGACCGCCGAGGCCAGCGCCTGAGTCTCCCTGCCGCCCTACAGCAACCCGGGCTGCTAAGGGCGCCGCCAGTCATTCAGGGCGAGAGAATGGGCAGGGCCCTCCAAGCCCCGGTGACATTCGAAGGCCCCCCGCGCCAAAACGCTTGGGCCCACACTCCCTCTCGCCAGCACCTTCACCTCGGCCTGCCCCTCCGCCTGCTGTAGAGCTGGGGGAACGGGCCTGCTGGACTCCTGGGGGCTAACACTTACCCTAGGTCGGCCCCCGAGAGGCCCCTCCCAAGGAGCCTGGCACCGCAATGCCGGGGATTTGGGAACCCCGAGCCCCAGTGCTGGACTCACTCTGCCACCCCACAAGCACCCAGGGCGCTAGGGGCGTTGCCAGTCATTCAGGAAGTGAGAACGGGCAGGGCCCTCCTATCCCCCTGCAACCTTCGAAGGCCCCCTGCGCAAAAACTCTGGCTCCCACGCTCCTGCTTGCCAGCGCCCTCACCTCGGCCCACCCCCCACACGGTGCAGAGCTGGTGGATGAGGCCTGCCCTCCTCCTGGAGGCTATCCATAACCCTAGGTTTGCCCCTGAGGGGCCCCTCCATAGGGGCTTGGCACCGCAATGCCTGGGATTGGGGACCCCCGAGTCCCAGTGCCGGACTCATCATGTTGCCCCGCCGCCACCTGGACCGCTAGGAGCACTGTCGGTCATTCATGGAGGGAGCACAGGCAGATCCCTCCAAGCCCCTGGTGACATTCGAAGGCCCCCCGCGCCAAAACGCTTGGGCCCATGCTCCCGTTCGCCTATGCCCTCACCTCGGTCCGCCCCTCCATTCGCAGCACAGCCAGTGGATTGGGACTGCCATCCTCCTGGGTGTTACCCTAACCTTTGGTGGGCCCCCGAGGGGCCCATCCCAGGTTCCTATTGCCCCAACACCGGGAATTTGGGAATCCCGAGCCCCAGCGCCCGACTCACCCTCCTGCCCTACCGCCACCTGGACCGCTAGGGGCACCGCCGGTCATTCAGGGAGGGAGAAGGGGCAGGGCCCTCCAAGACTCCAGCGACCTTCGAAGGCCCCCCGCACCAAAACGCTAGGGCCCACGCTCCTGCTCGCCAGCGCCCTTACCTCGGCCATCCCCTCAGCTCGCCACACAGATGGCGGATCGGGCCTGTGGGCCTTCTGGGGGCTAACCCGAACCCTAGGTCGACTCCCTAGTGGCCCCTCCCAAGGGGCCTGGCGCCGCAATGAGGAGGATTGGGGACTTCTGAGCCCCAGCGCCGGACTCACCATGCCTCCCACCACCACCCGGGCCACAAGGGGCACCACCAGTCATTCAGGGCGGGAGAACGGCAGGGCCCTCCGAGCCCCCAGCGACTTTCGAAGGCCCCCTGCCTCAAAGCGCTTGGGAACACGCTCCCATTCGCCATCGCCCTTACCTCGGCCTGACCCTCCTCTCGCCGTACAGCCCACGGATCAGGCCTCCCAGCCTCCTGGGGGCTAACCCTAACCCTAGGTAGGCCCCCCAGGGGCCCATCCCAAGGGGCCTGGCGCAGCAACGCCGGGATTTGGGACTACTGAGCCCCAGCGCCGGACTCACCCTGCAGCTCAGCCACCACCCGGGCCGCTAGGGGAGCCGCCGGTCATTCAGTGCGGGAGAACCGGTAGGGCCCTCTGAGCTCCCGGAGACCTTTGAAGACTCCCCACGACAAAACGCTTCGGCCCACGCTCCCACTCGCCAGCGCCCTCACCTCGGCCCACCCCTTCGCTGCACACCCGGCTGATAGGGACTGCCGACCTCCTGGGGCCTAAGCCTAACCCTAGGTCGGCCCTCCAGGGGCCCGTCCCAAGGGGCCTGGCGCCGCAACCCCGGGTATTGGGGACCCCCGAACCCCAGCGCTGGACTCACTGTGTTGCCCTGCCGCCACCCGGGCCGCTAGGAGCACTGTCGGTCATTCAGGGAGGGAGTACGGGCAGATCCCTCCGAGCCCCTGGCGACCTTCGAAGGCCCCCCCACGCCAAAACGCTTGGGCCCATGCTCCCACTCCCTGTGCCCTTACCTCGGTCCGCCCCTCCGCTCGCTGCACAGCTTGTGGATCGGGACTGCCAGCCTCCTGGGTGTTACCCTAACTTTGGTGGGCCCCCGAGGGGCCCATCCCAGGTTCCTATTGCCACAATACCGGGGATAGGGGACTCCCGAGCCCCAGCGCCGGACTCACCCTCCCGCCCTACCGCTCCCTGGGCCGCTAGGGGCACCGCCAGTCATTCAGGGAGGGAGAACGGGCAGGGCCCTCCGAGCCACCGGCGACTTTTGAAGGCCCCCCGCACTAAAACGCTTTGGGCCCATGCTCCCGCTCACCTGTGCCCTTACCTCAGTCCGCCACTCCGCTCGCCGCACAGCTGACGGATCGGGCCTCCCAGACTCCTGGTGGATAACCCTAACCCTAGGTAGGCCCCCTAGGGGCCCATCCCAAGGGGCATGGCGCCGCACCGCCAGGGATTGAGGACTCCCGAGCCCCAGCGCCGGACTCACCCTGCAGCTCCGCCACCACCCAGGCCGCTAGGGGAGCCGCCGGTCATTCAGTGCGGGAGAACGGGTAGGGCCCTCTGAGCCCCCGGAGACCTTTGAAGGCTCCCCATGACAAAATGCTTCGGCCCACGCTCCCACTCGCCAGCGCCCTTACCTCGGCCCTCCCCTCCACTCGCCGCACAGCTGGCGGATCGGGCCTGCGGGCCTTCTTGGGGCTAACCCGAACCCTAGGCCTACCCCCTAGTGGCCCCTCCCAAGGGGCCTGGCACCGCAATGACGAGTATTGGGGACTCCTGAGCCCCAGCGCCAGACTCACCATGTCCCCCACCGCCACCTGGGCCACAAGGGGCACCACCGGTCATTCAGGGCGGGAGAATGGCAGGGCCCTCCAAGCCCCCAGCGACTTTCGAAGGCCCCCCGCGCCAAAGCGCTTGGGACCACGCTCCCACTCGCCATCGCCCTTACCTCGGCCTGCCCCTCCGCTCACCGCACAGCCAGCGGATTGGGCCTCCCAGCCTCCTGGGGGCTAACCCTAACCCCATGTAGGCCCCCTAGGGGCCCATCCCAAGGGGCCTGGAGCCGCAACACAAGGGATTGGGGACAACTGAGCCCCAGCGCCAGACTCACTGTGCCGCCCCACTGCCACCCAGGCCCCTAGCTGCACCTCCGGTCATTCAGGGCGTGAGAACAGGCAGGGCCCTCCGAGCCACGGGCGACCTTCAAAGGCACCCCGCATCAAAACGCTTGTGCCCACGCTACCGCTTGTCAGCGCCCTCACCTCGGCCCGCCCCTCCACTCACCGCAAAGCTGGCTGATCTGGCCTGACGGCCTCCTGGGGGCTAACCCTAACCCTAGATTGGCCCACGAGGGGCCCCTCCCAAGGCACCTGCTGCTGCAATGCCGGGGATTGTGGACCCCTGAGCCCCAGCACCGGACTCACCTTGCTTCCCCGCCACCAACCGGGCTGGTAGAGGCGCTGCTGGTCATTCAGGGAGGGAGAACGGGCAAGGCCCCCTTAGCCCCTGGCGACCTTCGAAGGCTACTCGCGCCAAAACGCTTGGGCCCATGTTCCCGCTCGCCAGCACCCTCATCTCGGCCCGCCCCTCCGCTCGCCACACAGCCGGCAGATCGGGCCTGCCGGCCTCCTGGGGGCTAAACCTAACCCTAGGTCCGTCCCCAAGGGGACCCTCCCAAAGGCCCTGGCGCCGCAAAGCCGGGGATTGGGGAACCCCGAGCCCCAGTGCCACACTCTCCCTGCCGCCCCGCTGCCAACTGGGCCACAAGGGACGCCGTCGGTCATTCAGAGCAGGAGAATGGGCAGGGCCCTCCAAGCCCCTGGTGACCTTTGAAGGCGCCTCGTGCCAAAATGCTTGGGCCCACATTCCCCGCTGGCCAGTGCTCTCATCTCAGCCCGCCCCTCCGCTCGTCGCACAGCTGGCAGATCGGGCCTACTGGCCTCCTGGGGGTAACCCTAACCCTAGGTCGACCCCCGAGCGGGCCTTCCCAAGGGGCCTGGCACAGCAACGCCGGATTTTGGGGACCCCCGAGCTCCAGCGCTGGACTCACCCTGCCGACCCGACACCACCGGAGCCGCTAGGGGCGCCACCAGTCATTCAGTGCGGGAGAACAGGCAGGGACCTTCAAGCCCCTGGCGACATTTGAAGGCCGCACTTGCGAAAATGCTTGGGCCCACGCTCCTGCTCCCCAGCATCCACATCTTAGCCCACTCCTCCACTTGCCGCACAGGCTGCAGATCAGGCCTGTCGGCATCCTGGGGGCTAACCCTAACACTTGGTCGGCCCACGAGGGGCCCCGCCCAAGGAGCCTTGCGCCGCAACACCGGGGATTGGGGACACCCGAGCCCCAGCGCCAGACTCTCCCTGCTGCCCCACCAACTGGGATGGTAGGGGCACCACCGGTCATTCAAGGAGGGAGAAGGGGCAGGGCCCTCTGAGCCCCAGGCAACCTTCGAATACCTCCCTCGCTAAAACGCTTGGGCCCAACTTCCCCATCGCCAGCACCATCACCTTGGCCCTCCCCTCCGCTCACCGCACAACCGGCTGATGAGGCCTGCAGGCCTCCTGTGGGCTAACCCTAACCCTAGGTCGGCCCTCGAGGGGCCCGTCCGATGGGGCCTGGCGCCACAACGCCTGGGATTGCTGACACCCGAGCCCCAGCGCTGGACTAACCGTGCCACCCTGCCACCACGCGGGCCGCTAGTGGCGCTGCCGGTCATTCAGGGTGGGAGTACGGGCGGGGCCCTCCGAGCCCCCAGCGACTTTCGAAGGACCCCATGCCAAAACGCTTGGACCAATGCTGCCGCTCGCCAGCGCCCTCACCTCGGCCCGCCCCTCCGCTCTCCAAACAGCGGGAGGATCGGGCCTGCTGGACTCCTAGGGGCTAACCCTAACCATAGGTCGGCCCCCGAGGGGCATATCCCAAGGGGCCTGGCTCCGCAACACAGGGCATTGGGGACCCCCGAGCCCCAGTGCCGGACTCACCGTGTCACCCCGCTGCTACCCGGGCCACTAGGGGTGCCGCCGGTCATTCAGGGCGGGAGAACGGGCAGGGCCCTCCGAGCCTCCGGCGACCTTTGAAGGCCCCCCGCGCCAAAACGTTTGGACACACGCTCCCACTTGCTAGCGCCCTCACCTCGGCCCACCCTTCGCTGCACACCCGGATGATAGGGACTGCCGACCTCCTGGGGCCTAAGCCTAACCCTAGGTCGGCCCTCGAGGGGCCCATCCCAAGGGGCCTGGCGCCGCAACCCCGGGTATTGGGGACCCCCGAACCCCAGCGCTGGACTCACTGTGTTGCCCTGCCGCCACCCGGGCCGCTAGGAGCACCGTCGGTCATTCAGGGAGGGAGTAAGGGCAGATCCCTCCGAGCCCCTGGCGACCTTCGAAGGCCCCCCCGCGCCAAAACGCTTGGGCCCATGCTCCCGCTCCCTGTGCCCTTATCTCGGTCCGCCCCTCCGCTCGCTGCACAGCTTGTGAATCGGGACTGCCAGCCTCCTGGGTGTTACCCTAACCTTTGGTGGGCCCCCGAGGGGCCCATCCCAGGTTCCTATTGCCACAATACCGGGGATAGGGGACTCCCGAGCCCCAGCGCCAGACTCACCCTCCCGCCCTACCGCCCCCTGGGCCGCTAGGGGCACCGCCAGTCATTCAGGGAGGGAGAACGGGCAGGGCCCTCCGAGCCACCGGCGACTTTTGAAGGCCCCCCGCACCAAAACGCTTTGGGCCCACGCTCCCGCTCACCTGTGCCCTTACCTCAGTCCGCCACTCCGCTCGCCGCACAGCTGGCGGATCGGGCCTCCCAGACTCCTGGTGGATAACCCTAACCCTAGGTAGGCCCCCTAGGGGCCCATCCCAAGGGGCATGGCGCCGCAACGCCAGGGATTGAGGACTCCTGAGCCCCAGCGCCGGACTCACCCTGCTGCCCCGCCACACCCGGGCCACTAGGGGAGCCAATTGTCATTCAGGGCGGGAGAACAGATAGGGCCCTCTGAGCCCCTGGAGACCTTTGAAGGCCCCCCGCGACAAAATGCTTCGGCCCACGCTCCCGCTCGCCAGCGCCCTCACTTGGCCCACCCCTCCACTCACCGCACAGCTGGCGGATGGGACCTGCCGGCCTCCTGGGGGCTAACCCTAACCCTAGGTCGTCCCCCGAGGGGCCAGTCCAATGGGGCCTGGCACGACAACGCCTGGGATTGCTGACCCCTGAGCCACAGAGCCAGACTCACCATGCCGCCCTCCCGCCACACGGGCTGCTAGCGGCACCATTGGTCATTCAGGGCGTGAGAACAGGAAGGGCCCTCCGAGCCACGGGCGACCTTCGAAGGCCCCCCTCAACAAAACGCTTGTGCCCACACTCCCACTTGTCAGCGCCCTCACCTCGGCCTGCCCCTCCGCTCACCGCAAAGCTGGCCGATCGGGCCTGCTGGCTTCCTGGGGGCTAACCCTAACCATAGGTCAGCCCACGAGGGGCCCCTCCCAAGGCACCTGGCGCCGCAACGCCAGGGATTGTGGACCCCCAAGCCCCAGCGCCAGAGTCACCCTGCTGCCCCGTTGCCACACGGTCCGCTAGGGGTGCCATTGGTCATTCAGGGCGGGAGAAGGGGCAGGGCCCTCTGAGCCCCAGGCAACTTTCGAAGGCCCCCCGCGCCAAAACGCTTGGGCCCATGCTCCCACGCGCCAGCGCCCTCACCTTGGCCCGTCCCTCCGCTAGACTCACAGCCAGCGGATCGGGCCTGCCGGCCTCCTGGGGACTATCCCTATTCCTAGCTTGGCCCACTAGGGGCCCTTCGCAAGGGGCCTGGCGCAGCAATGCTGGGGATCGGGAACCCCCGATCCCCAGCGCCAGACTCACCCTACTGCCCCGCTGCCACCCGGGCTGGTAGGGGCGCCGCCGGTCATTCACGGCGACAGAATGGGCAAGGCCCTCCGAGCCCCCGGCAACCATCGAAGTCCCCCCACGCCAAAACACTTGGGCCCTCGCTCCCGCTCTCCAGAGCCCTCACCTCGGCCCACCCCTCCGCTCAACGCACAGCTGGCGGATAGGGCCTGCTGGCCTACCGGGGGCTAACCCTAACCCTAGTTCTGTCCTCAAAGGGCCCCTCCCAAGGGGCCTGGCGCCATAACGCCGGGGATTGGGGAACCCCGTGCCCCAGCGCCGGACTCACCCTGCCGCCCCGCCGCCACCCAGGCCGCTAGGGTTGCCGCTGGATATTCAAGGCTGGAAAACGGGCAGGGCCCTTTGAGCCCCCAGCGAACTTCAAAGATACCCCACGCCAAAACGCTTGAACCCAGGCTCCCGCATGCCAGCGCCCTCACTTTGTCCTGCCCCTCCGCTCACCGGATAGCCAGTGGATCAGGCCCGCCGGCCTTCTGGTGGCTAAACCTAACCCTAGGTCAGCCCCCGAGGGGCCCCTCTGATGGGGCCTGGCGCCACAACGGCTGGGATTGCTGACCCCGAGCCCCAGCGCGGGACTAACCGTGGCACCCCGCCGCCACCCCCGGTTGCTAGGAGCACCATCAGTCATTCAGGGCGGGAAAACAGGCAGGGCCCTCCAAGGCCCTGGTGACCTTCGAAGACCCCCGTGCCAAAACGATTGGGCCCAAGCTCCTGCTCGCCTGTGCCCATACCTCGGACCACCCCTC
Organism: Ursus americanus; assembly: GCF_024610735.1. Taxonomy (NCBI): domain Eukaryota; kingdom Metazoa; phylum Chordata; class Mammalia; order Carnivora; family Ursidae; genus Ursus; species Ursus americanus. The sequence continues at coordinate 116,342 of NW_028273682.1, forward strand.
CGCTCGCCGCATAGCTGGCGGATCAGGCCTGTGGGCCTCCTGGGGGCTAACTTAACCCAAGGTCGACCCCCAAATGGCCCTTCCCAAGGTCCTGGCGACACAACGCCGGGCATTGGGGACCCCCGAGACCCAGTGCCAGACTCACCCTGCTGCCCCGCTGCCACCAGTACTGCGAGGGGCACCGTCGGTCATTCAGGGAGGGAGAACGGGCAGGACCCTCTGAGCCCCTGGCGACCTTCTAGGACCCTCCCTCTAAAACTTTGGTCCCACATTCCCACTCGCCAACGCCCTCATCTCAACCTGCCCCTCCGCTCGCCACACAGCCGGCAGACCGGGCTTCCCGGCCTCCTGGGGGTAACCCTAACCCTAGGTCGGCACCTGAGGGGGCCCTCCCAAGAGGCCTGGGGCTGCAACGCTGGGGATTGGTGACCCCCAAGCAGCAGCGCCGGACTCACTTTGCTGCTCCACTGCCACCGGGGCCGCTAGGGGCCCCTATGGTCATTTAGGGCGGGAGAACAGGCAGGGCCCTCCAAGTCCCCAGCGACCTTCGAAAGCCCCCCCAGGCAAAACGCTTCACCCAACACTTCCGTTCCCCAGTGCCCTCACCTCGGTCCGCCCCTCCGCTCGCCGCACAGCCGGTGGATTGGGTCTGCCGGCCTCCTGTGGGCTAACAGTAATGCTTGGTCGGCCCCCTAGAGCCCTTCCGAAGGGGACTGGCACCCCAACGCCGAGGACTGGGGACCCCGAGCCCCAGCGCCAGACTCACCCTACCACCCCTCCTCTAACTGGGCCGCTAGGGTAGCCGCCTGTCATTCAGGGCGGAAGAACGTGTACGGCACTTCGAGCACTCGGCAACCTTCGAAGGACCCCCCCATGAAAACTCCTGGGCCCGGGCTCCTGCTTGCCAGTGGCCTCACCTCCGCCCGACACTCCGCTCCCCGTACAGCTGGCGAATCGGGCCTGCCGGCCTCCTGGGTGCTAACCCTAACACTAGGTCGCACCCAAGGGGCCCCTCCCAAGGGGCCTGGCGCTGCAACAACGGGGATTGGGGACCCCCGAGCCCTAGCGCCGGACTCACACTGCTGCCCCTCTGCAACCCGGGCCGCTAGGTGTGCCGTCGGGCATTCAGTGTGGTAGAAAGGGGAAGGACGCTCTGAGCCCCCGACTACTTTCGAATTCCCCCCCACGCCAAAACGCTTGTGCCCATGCTTCCGCTCGACAGCGCCCTCACCTCAGCCTGCCCCTCTGCTCGCCACACAGCCGGCAGATCAGGTCTGCCGGCCTTCTGGGGGCTAACAGTAATGCTTGGTCGGTCCCCTAGAGCCCTTCCGAAGGGGCCTGGTGCCCCAACGCCGAGGATTGGGGACCCTGAACCCCAGCGCCTGACTCATCCTACTGTCCGTCCTCTACCCGGGCTGCTAGGGTAGCCACCAGTCATTCAGGGCGGAAGAACGTGCAGGGCCCTCTGAGCCCCCGGCGACCTCTGAAGGCCCCCGGCACCAAAACGCTTGACTCAAGCACCTGCTCGCCAGCACCCTCATCTCGGACCACCCCCTGCTCCTTGCGGAGTGGGCGGATCAGGACTGCTGGCCTCCTGGGGGCAAACTCTAACCCTAGGTCGGCCACCGAGGGGGCCATCCCAAGGTGCTTATCGCCGCAACGCCTGGGATTGGGGACCCCCGAGCCCCAGCGCCAGACTCTACCCTGCTGCCCTGCCACAACCCGGGCCGCTAGGCGTGCTGCCGGACATTCAGGCAGGGAGAACGGGCAGGGCCCTCCGAGCCCCTGGCGACCTTCGAAGGCTGCCTGCGCCAGAACACTTGGGTCCACGCTCCGGCTCACCAGCGGCCTCCACTCGGCCAACACTTCCGCTCTCCACACAGCCGGCGGATCCGGCCTGAGAGCCTCCTGGGGGCTAACCCTAACCCTAGGTCAGTTCCCAAGAGGCCTGGCACCGCAACGCCGGGGATTGGGTACCCACGAGCCCCAGCGCTGGACTCAACTTGCCGCCCCCAGGCCACCCGAGCTGCTAGGGTCGCCGCCGGTCATTCAGGGCAAGAGAACGGGCAGGGCCCTCCGAGCCACTGGTGACCTTCGAAGGCACCCGTGCCAAAATGCCTGGGCCCACACTCCCGCTCGCCAGCGCCCTCACCTCAGCCTGCCCCTCTGGACGCCACACAGCCGGCGGGTCGGGCCTGCCGGCTTCCTGGGGACTTACACTAACCCTAGGTCGGCCCCGGAGGGGCCCCTCCCAAGGTGCTGGTGCCACGACGCTGGGGATTTGGGACCCCCAAGCCCAAGCACCAGACTCACCCTGCCCCCCCCTTCCACCCAGGCCCCTAGGATAACCGAGGATCATGCAGGGCGAGAGAACCGGCAGGGCCCTCAGAGCCCCCGGGAAATTTCGAACGCCGCACGCGCCAGAACGCTAGGGCCCACGCTCCCGCTCACTAGCGGCCTCACCTCGGCCAGTGCTTCCGCTCTCCACACAGTCGGCGGATCGGGCCTGCCAGCCTCCTGGGGACTAACACTAACCCTAGGTCGGCCCACGAGGGGACCCTCCCAAGGGGCCTGGGACCGCAACGCCGGGTTGGGGACCCCGAGCCCCAGTGCCGGACTCACCCTGCGCCCCACCACCACCCAGGCTGCTTGGGGCGCCACCGGTCATTCAGGGCGGGAGAACGGGCAGGGCACTCTGAGTCTTCGGCGACCTTTGAAGGCCCCCCATGCCAAAATGCTTGGGCCCACGCTCCCGCTCGAAGCGCCCTCACCTCGGGCCACCCTTCCACTCGCCGCACAGCAGGCGGATCGGGCCTTCTGGCATCCTGGGTGCTAACCCTAAACCTAGGTCGACCCCTGAGGGGCCCCTCTTAAGTGGCCTTGCACCGCAACGCCGGGGATTGAGAACCCATGAAACCCAGCGTCGGACTCACCACGCCTCCCCATCGCCACCTGGGCCGCTATGGGCGCCGTCGGTCTTTCAGGACGGAAGGACGGGCAGGGCCCTCCGAGCCCCTGGCGACCTCGAAGGCCCCCCAAGCCAATACGCTTGGGTGCACGCTCTCGCTCGCCAGCGACCTCATCTCGGCTCACCCCTCCATTCACCTCACAGCCAGCGGATCAGACCTGCAGGCCTCCTGGGGGCTAACACTAACCCTAGTTGGCCGCAGAGGGGCCTCTCCCAACAGGCCTCGTGCCGGAACGCCCGTGATTTTGGACCCCCGAGCCCCAGCGCCAGACTCACCCTGCCGCCCCGCCTCCACCTGGGCCGATAGGGGCGCCGCCGGTCATTCAGGGTGGGAGAACGGGCAGGGCCCTCTGAGCCCCCTGCAACATTCAAAGGCCCCCCGCCCCAAAACGCTTAGGCCCATGCTCCTTCTCGCCAGCGCCCTCACCTCTGCCCGTGCCTCTGCTCGCGGCACAGCTGGTGGATCAGGCCTGCTGGCCTCCTGGGGGTTAAACCTAACCGTATGTTGGCCCACGAGGGCCCCTCCAAAGGGGCTTGGCGCTGCAAAGTGGGGATTGGGGACCACCGAGCCCCTGTGCAAGACTCAACGTGCCGCCCCTCCTCCACCCTGGCCTATAGGAGCACTGCCGGTCATTCAGGGCGGGAGAACGGACAAGGCCCTCAGAGCACCCGGAGACCTTCGAAGGCTCCCCACGCCAAAATGCTTGGGCCCATGCTCCCACTCGCCAGCAGCCTCACCTCGGCCCGCCCCTCCGCTCGACGCACACCTGGCTGATCGGGCCTGACGGCCTCCTGGGAGCTAACCCAAACCATACGTCGCCCCTTGAGGGGCCCCTCCCAAGGGGCCTGGCACCGCCACGCCGGGGCTTGGGGACCCCCGAGCACCAGTGCAAGACTCACCCTGCCTCCTCGCCGTGACCCTGCCCGCTATTAGCGCCGTCCTCATTCAGGGCGGGAGAACAGGCAGGGGCCTCCGAGCCACCAGCGACTTTCGAAGCCCCCCCGTAACAAAACGCTTGTGCCCACGTTCCCGATGGCCAGTGCCCTCACCTTGGCCCACCACTCCGCTTGCAGCACAGCTGGCGAATTGGGCCTACCGGCCTCCTTTGGGCTAACCCTACCCTAGATCGGCCCCCGAGGGACCACTCCCAAGTGCCTGGCGCCACCACGCCGGGGATTGGGGACCCCTCCCCAGTGCCGGACTCACCTTGACGCCCCGTCACCAACCGGGCCGCTACGGGCGTTGCCGGTCATTCAGGGCAGGAGAACGAGCAGCGCCCTCCGAGCCTATGGCGACTACGAAGGCCATCCGCGCCAAAATGCTTGGGCCGACGCTCCTGGTCGCCAGCACCCTCAACTCAGCACGCCACTTCAATTGGCACAGAGCTGGCGGATCGGGCCTGCCGCCCTCCTGGGGGCTAACCCTAACCCAAGTTGGGCCCCAGAGGGACCCCTCCCAAGGGGACTGGCACCGCAATGCCGGGGATTGGGGAAGCCGAGCCCCGACTGTGGTCTCACCCTGCCCCCATGCCACCACCCGGGCTGCTAGGGGTGCCCCCGGTCATTCAGGGGGGCAGAACTGGCAGGGCCCTCCAAGCCCCCGGCGACCTTTGAAGGCCCCCGTGCCAAAACGCTTGGGCCCACGATCCCACTCACCAGGGCGCTCACCTCGGTCCACCCCTCTGCTCGCTGGACAGCCAGCAGATAGGGCCTGCTGGTGTCCTGGGGGTTAACCCTAACCCTAGGGTGGCACCCAAGGAGCCCCTCCCAAGGGGCCTGGCGCAGCAACCCCAGGGATTAGGGACCCCCGAGCCCCAAGGCTGGACTCAACATGCCGACCTGCCACCACCGGGGCCGCTAGGAGAGCTGACAGTCATTCAGGGCGGGAGAACGGGCAGGGCACTCCATGCCCCTGGTGACATCCGAAGGACCTCCGCGCCAAAACGCCTGGGCCCATACTCCCGCTCGCCAGCGGCCTCACCTCCGCCCGCCCCTCCACTCGCCGCATAGCTGCCAGATCTGGCCTGCCGGCCTCCTGGGGTCTAACCCTAACCATAGATCGGCCCCCGAGGTACCCGCCCAAGGGACCTGGAGCCGCAACACCGGGGATTTGGGAACCCCGAGTCCCAGCGCCGGAATCACCCGGATGCCCCGCCGCCATGCGCGACGCTAGAGGCGTCGCCAGTCTTCAGGGCAGGAGAATGGACAGGGCCCTCCGAGACCCCGGCGACATTCGAAGGCCCCCCGCACCAAAACGTTTGGGCCCACGCTCCCACTTGCCAGCCCCCTCACCTCAGCGCGCCCATCCGCTCTCCACACAGCCATGGGATTGGGCCTGTTGGCCCCCTGGGGGCTAACCCTAACACTAGGTCGCACCCGAGGGGCCCCTCCCAAGGGGCCTGGTGCTGCCACACCGGGGATTGGGGACCCCCGAGCCCCAGCGCCGTACTCACCATGCCATGCCGCCACCACCTGGGCGGCTAAGGGCGCCTCTGGCCATTCAGGGCGGGAGGACCGGCAGGGCCCTTGAATCCCCCGGCGACCTTCCAAGGCCCCCCGCGCCAAAATGCTTGGGCCCACGCTCCAGCTTGCCGGCGCCTTCACCTTGGCCCGGTCCTATGCTACCACACAGCTGGCGGATCATGCCTGCTGGACTCCTGGGAGCTAACACTAACCCTAGGAGGGCCCCAGAGGTGCCCCTCCGAAGGGGCCTGGCGCTGCAACACACGGCATTGGGGACCCCCAAACCGTAGTGCCAGACTCACATTGCCACACTGCCACCACCCGGGCCGCTAGGGGCACCGCTGGTCATTAAGGGCGGGATAACGGGCAGGGCCCTCCAAGCCTCTAGCGACTTTCAAAGGCCCCCGGCGACAAAACGCTGGATACCATACTCCCGCTCGCCATCGCCCTCACCTTGGCCCACTCCTCCACTTGCCGCACAGCCGGGGCATAGGTCCTGCTGGCCTACTGGGGTCTAACCCTAACCCTAAACCCTAATGCCTAACCTTAAACCCAAACCTTAACCGCTAATCCTAAACCTAACGCTAACCCCTAACCCTTACCCTAAACCTAACCCTACGCTAAACCTAACCCTAAACCCTAATCCTTAAACCCTAAACCCTGACATTAACACTAAACCCTAAACCCTAACCCCTAACCTTAATCCGGAAACCCTAAACATGAAACCCTAACCTTAACCACTAACCCCAAACCCCAAACCCTAACCCTAAACCCTAACCCTACCCAGACACCTACCATACCCCTAACCCTACCCCTAACCCTACCCCTTCAGCTAACCCTACCCCTAACCCATAACCTAACCCTAAACCTAACCCTAACCCGTACCCTAACCCGTACTCTAACCCTAACTCTAACGCGTACCCTAAACCTAACCCTAACCTGTACCCTAACCCTAACCGTAACCCTAACACGTACTCTAACCCATACCCTAACCCATACCCTAACCTTAACCGTAAACTGTATCGTAACCCGTAATTTAAACCATACCCTAAACCTAACCATAACCCTAACAAGTACCCTAACCCATACCCTAACCTTAACCCTAAACCCTGACCTTAACCCATACCATAACTCGTACCATAACCCGTACCCAAACCCTACCCGTACCCTAACCCTAACCCGTACCCTAACTGTAACCCTAAACCCTAAACCGTAACCCGTACCCTAACCCTAACCAGTACCTTTACCTTAACCTTAACCCATACCCTAACTCGTGCCCTATCCCTAACCCGGACCCTAACCCATACCTAACCCTAACCTGTACCCTAACCCGTACCCTAACCCATAACCTAACCCTAAATCGTACCCTATCCCTATCCCTAACCCGTTCCCTAACCCGTACCCTAAGCCTAAACCTAAACCGTAACCTAACCTGTACCATAACCCTAAACTGTACCCTAACCCTAACCGGTACCCTAACCCTAACCCGTACCCTAAACCGTACCCAAATCGGTAGGCCAATACTTACCCTAAACTGTACCCTAACCCGTACCCTAAACCGTACCCTAATGCGTACCCTAACCCGTACCCTAACCCTAACCCGTACCCTAAACCTAACCCGTACTCCAACCCTAACCCTAAACCCTAAACCCTAACCCGTACCCTAAACCCTAATCTGTACCCTAACCCATAACCTCCAACCTGTAACCCCTAAACCCAACCCTAACCCGTACCCTCTCCTTACCCTATCCCTAACCCATATCCTAACCGTAACCCATACCCTAACCTTAACCCGTACCCTAATCCGTACCCTAACCCCGGGGATTGGGTACACCTGAGCCCCACTACGGGACTCAGCCTGCCACCCCTCAGGAAACCATGCCCCTTGCGGCGCCGCAGAGCATCCCCTGCAGGAGAACTGGTAGGGCCCCCCTGAGCCCCCAGCAATCCTCGGCGACCCCCTACACCCCAACCCTGAGGCCCACGCTCATCCCGCCCCAGGCCTTCCCTTCAGCTTGCCACTGAGCTCGTGGCAGAGCCGGCAGATCAGGCCTGCCGGGTTCCTGGGGCCTACACCTGACCCTAGGTCGGCTGGGTAGGGCCCCTCCCCTGGGGCCCGGTGCCAAAGCCCCAGGGACTGGGGACACCTGACCTCCACTGCAGGACAAAGCCTGCCAGCCTGCAGGAAACCGTGCCCCTTGGGAGGCTGTAGAGCATTCAGGGTGGGAGAACCAGGAGGGCCCCCAGAACCCCGGTGAACTTCGGCGATCCCTAAACCCAACCTTGAAGCCCATGCTCACCCCACCCTGCACCCTCACCTCAGCCCGCGGCGGAGCTCGCCACATAGTGGGCAGACATGGCCTGCGGGGTTCCTGGGCCCCAACCCTAACCCTAGTTCATCTGTGGAGGGGCCCCTCCCCAGGAGCCTGGAGCCACAGCTGCGGGGATTCGGGACACCTGAGCCCCACAGCAGGACTCAGTCTGCCACCCCGCAGGAAACCGTGTGCCTTGGGAGGCCATAGAGCATTCAGGGCGGGAGAACCAGGAGGGCCCTCCTGAGCCACCAGTGAACTTCAACGGCCACCCGTCCCCAACCCTGAGGCCCACGCTCACCCTCCCCACACCCTCACCTCAGCCCGTGTAGCTCGCCATACAGCCAGCAGATCCAGCCTGCGGGGCTCCTGGGGCCTTACGCTAGCCCTAAGCCGGCTGCGGGTTTGGGGATCTCCCCAGGAGCCTTATATCGCAGACCCGGGGAATTGGGATATCTGTGCCCCACCGCAGGACTCAGCTTGCCACCCGACAGGAAACCATGCCCCTTGGGGTTCTACGGAGCCTACAGGGCATGAGAACTTGGGGAGGCCCCTGGAGCCCATCCCCGTCATTGGCAGCCCCCCGTTCCCCAACCCTGAGGCCCATTCTCACCCTCCCCCATGGCCTCCTCTCAGCCATCCACAGAGCTCGCCCCACAGCCTAAAGATTGTCCCTGCCGGGCTCCTGGACCCTAACCCTTACCCTAGGTTGGCCACAGAGGGGTCCCTCCCCAGGGTCCTGGCACCCCACTCTGGGGGATTGGGGACACCCAAGCACCACCGTAGGACTCAGCCTGCAGCCCACAGTTAACTGCACCATTTTGGGGAACAGAGCATTCAGGGCAAGAATTGGGGCAACCCCTGAGAGCCCCTTCTGGTGAACCCCGACCTTTGTGGGCCCTTCCGGATGAAACCCCAAGGCTCACACTCACCCGCCCTTGTGCCCTCATCTCACTCGGCCTGGGAGCTCTCTGAGCACTGGGCAGTTCAGACCTGCTGTCCTTGAGGCCTAACCTAACCCTGGGTCTTCTGCTGAGGGTCCCTCCCCGTTTGCCTGCCTCCAAGGCACCAGGCATTGGGCTCACCTCTGCACGACTAGAGGACTCAGCCTGCCCCACAGCAGGAAACTGTCCATTTGGGGCTGCAGCAAGGATTCATAGGAAAATCGGAGGGCCCCCCTCAGCCCATCCCAGGCAATCCCCACTTTCAGAGATCTCCCCAGGTCCAATTAGTAGCTTCACACTGACCTTTAAACTTGCTCTCCATGGAGATCTTTTGAAATTCTCCACACTTCCAACCGATGGCATCATCCAGCTTCAGAGACTTACCCAGCTTTAGGTCTTGAGATGGATTAAAATGAGAAGTCACTTCACTAATGATGAGGTAGCGGTGACCAAAAGATACATGCATAAATGCTTCATATCACTTGGCTTCAGGGAAATGCAAATCTAAACCACTATAGATGCCATATCACACGAGGCCGAATATCTAAAAATAAGAAGAAATGAAACTACACATCTTGGAGAGGATGTGGAGAAACGGGAACCCTCTTACACCCCTGTGCGAATGCAGTCCGGTACAGCCACTCTTGAAAATGGTACGGAGTTTCCTCAAGAAGTTATAAATAAAGCTACCCTATGTCCCAGCAATTGCCCTACTGGGTATCGACCCCAAAGAGACAGAGGTAGTGAAGACGGGACACATGCACCCCAGTATTCATAGCAGCAATATCCATCATAGACAAACTGTGGAAGGAGTGCAGATGATCATGGACAGATGAATGGATAAAGAAGATGTGGATCATATATATAATAGAATATTACTCAGATATCAGAAAGGATGAGTACTTACCATCACACCGACCTGGGTGGAGCTGGAGGGTATTATGCTGAGTAGAATAAGTCAATGAAAGAAAGGCAATGATCATATGCTTTCACTCCTATGTGGAATATCAGAAACAAGGAAGATGACCATAGGGGAAGGAAGGGAAAATAGAATGGGAAGTCATCAGAGAGGGAGAAAACCCATGATGGACTCTTAACTATCGCAAGAAACTGATGATTGCTGGAAGAGAAGTTGGGAGGGGTAACTGGGTGACTAGCATTAAGGAGGTCACACGGTACAATGAGCACTGGGTGTTACACACGACTGAAAATTTATTGAAGACTACATCTGAAACGAATGATGTACTGTAAGTTGGCTAATTGAATTTAAATTAAAGAACAAAAGACCTCGAATAAACAATCCTACACATTTGTATGGAACCACTAAAGATACTGAACAGCCAGTGCAATGTGGAAAAGAAAAACAAAGCTGGAGGACTGACAATTTCAGATTTCAGGTTATACTACAAAGCTGCAGTCATCCTAACAAGACAGTACGGCACAAAAATAGACACAGCGACCAAAGGAACAGGATACAAGTTCAGACAGAAACCCACAATTATGTGGTCCATGAATCTTCCACAAAGCAAGCAACGATATCAAAAGGGAAAAGGACAGTCTCTACAACAAATGGTATTGGGAAAACTAGACAGCTATGCACAAAAGAATGAAATTAGACTGCTTTCTTACACAATAAAGACAAACACAAAACAGTTTCAAGACCTCAATATGAGACCTGAATCCATAAAAATCCTACAGGAGGGAAGACAGTAACTTCTTGATATGGACCATACCAACGTTTTTCTAGACTGTCTCCTGAGGCAAAGGAAATGAAAACAAAAATAAACTATTGGGAATACAGCAAAATAAAAAGTTTCCACACGGCAGAAGAACAATGAAAACGTAAAAATAATAAGACAACCTACTCAAAGGGAGAAGATATTTGCAAAGATCATATGCAATAAAGGGATAGTGTCCAAAACATATACAAGTGATTCTACTCAACCCCCCAAAAACAAATAATCCAGTTAAAAAATAGGCAGAAGACATGGACAGACATTTCTCCAAAGAAGAAATACAAATGGCCAACAGTCCCGTGAAAAGATGTTCACCATCATCCATCATCAGGAAAATGTAAACCCAAAGGACAGTGAGGTAATACCTCAAACCTGTCAGAATGGCTAACATCAAAAGCACAACAAAGAGCAGGTGTTGGGAGGATGTGGATAAAGGGGAATCCTCACGAACTGTGGGTGGGAATGCAAACTGTGGTGGCCACCGTGGAAAACAGTATGAAGGTTCCTCAAAAAATTAAATATAGAACTACCCTACGATCCAACAATCACACTACTCGTATTTACCCAAAGAATAGGAAAACAGTAACTTAAAGGATATGTGTACCCCTATGTTTCTTGCACCATTATTCACAATATCACAATATGGAAGCAACCCAAGTGTCTGTAGAAAAATTGACAAATGAGATGATAGATGTGTGTATTCACACACACACACACACACACACACACACACACACACACACAATGGAGTATTACTCGGCTTGAAAAAGAATGAAACCTTGCCATTTGCAGACACATGGATGGAGCTAGAGAGTATTACCCTAACTAAAATCAGTCAGTCAGAGAAAGACAAATCCCATACGATGTCACTCTAATGGGGAATTTAAAAAACAAACAAAAATAAATAACTAAAAGAGAAAAAGGAGACACACCAAAATACAAACTCTTAACAATAGAGAACAAACGGATGGTTACCAGAGAGGAGGTGGATAGAGGGATGAGTGAAATAGATGAAGGGGATTAAGAGGACGCTTTTCTTGATGACCACTGAGTAATATATAGAATTACTGAATCACTCTATTGTACACCTGAAACGAATGTAACACTGTATGTTAGTTTTACTGGAATTAAAATAAATTTTAAAAAAGATTTTTCTTTCAGGAAGCTCTTTGAAAAAGCTTTTCCTGTGCAATGTGCATAAGCCCTACTTGGGAGGATTCACTCTACAATAATTATTCACTCCATGCCTCAAATTCAGATTTCACTGAGTTTTTGCCGTGGATTCCAGGCCACGGAAGACATGGTCCTTTTCAGTCCAGGCTCAGCACCTATGCATTCAAGATTGTAAGTAGAGACACATGACACTTCACAGTCCAGAAAGCTACTATTGTTTCTGTTTCAGTGTGAGAGAGTCACAGACTTTGGGACAGGTTTCAGAGCAGGTTTATTATGGATCCTGGATCTCTACTTCAATGTTCATTGCCATGATCCATTTGGCTAATAGGTTCCCTGTGGATGGGCTTGCTTCCAAGCACATACATAGAAGATGCAAAGGTGGGTGGGCTTGGTGCGGGACAGGAAGAAGACCAAAAACAGACAAGGGTCCGACCCCTCCCCTGATGCAGGAACTGATACGGGAGAGGGTACGGGAGGTAGAATCCATGCGAAACTCCAAGGTCACCAGCTGAACACAGGAGGCATAGGTCAAGGGATCTGGAGATGCAGGGGTTGAAGGCTTCTCTGAGCTACCTCTGGGAGGAAGGGAGGGAAGGAATGAGAAGGAGACACTGCCTGCCCCTGGCCCATGCCAGCTGCCCACCAACACGCATCAGTCTATGAGCTGACACAGCCTGTGCTCAGGATGGGTTGGCTCGGGTTCTTCAATCCTCACTGGAATAGCTGGCCCCAGGGCTCAGAGACATGCTGAGGGAGATGAGAGGGAAAGCTACCCCACCCACGTCATCCCCTCCTTGATCAGACAGCCCTTCAGAACTGCTAAAAAAGAAAAAAACCCACTAACGGGGTTGAAAGACATGCCATGGATGAACTAAGGCATAGAGATATGTAAAATAACATTCATTTTTAAGTTCAGAGCTGTCAGCTCAGGAAGTGGGGAGAGCTTCCCTGAAGAAGACTGAGGGGAGGGCAGGCCATGCTGAAAAGGGAGACATGGCTGTCCTGATTGGGGACCTGCAGGCCCCTTCCAGGGCAGGGCATCATCCTCGCATCACAGGAGATCCATGGAAGTGTTCCATCAGGGCCAGATATTTGTCTCAAGAAGGCTACCCTGGCATCGGACTGCACAGGGCACCAGGGACGAGGGCCAGATGGAGGACGGACAATACCCCGGAGGCCATGGGGCAAGAGCAGAGGCACATGACCTTGAAGATGATGATGAAAAGCAGGAGGTGGCAGCATGGAGCTGGCCCGAAAGTACCAAGGGAGCAGTGCCCACAGCTACACTGACTTGGTGCCTTCTGTGCCTTGTGTGGCTGACTTCAGTGGGCTCCAGACTAGTCCTGACCACAACTCTAGGAAGTGTGCACCACCCCCGGCCTCCTCTCCCCTTGCAGCTGCTAGGAATCACAGTCACAGACCCTGGTCAGCTTTCGGGGAAACCAAGCAGTGGCTCCACCGCACGCTGTATCTCTGGTGGTGGTCCAGTGCGACCTTCGTGCCTGGCCAGACACTGATGTCTACCTGTATCCACACAAATCCACAGACAGGAGGGTGTCCCTGAATTCCACAGCACCTGATGAGACAGATCCACAGAACCCAATACCCAGTGGGTCACTCGGGACCTCACCTATGGTCATGGAGCTCACCATATCTTATTTCTGTCACTTCCCACAGAAAGCCTGTTTCTGATCCCCCACAGTACCATACATCCTGGTTGCTGAACCCACATGGCACCTTTCTTTAAGTGAAGACTATGCCTACACCTCCTAGAAAATATTTCTAATGAAGTACAAGTCCATCAGGACTATGATGTGAACGGTAGCACACAGCCTGCATGGTAGTAGTCAGTAATTCTAACAAGGGTTATCCCCACCCCCCATCTCATAAAACCTTTCTCCTGCCCACTGAACTCGTGGTCTGCCCACAGAAAACCCTCCAGGAAACAAACCTTTCATCTGAATGCTCTCTTCACCTTCTGCTTCAAATCTTATCCAACCACAATGATATGAAACTAGAAATCAGTCTCAAGAAAAAAATGGGACTGTCAAAAATAGGTGGAGATTTTTGGGGCCTGGGTGGCTCAGTCGTTAAGGATCTGCTTTCAGCTCAGGTCGTGATCCCAGGATCCTGGGATCTAGCCCCGAATCAGGCTCCTTGCTCAGTGGGAAGCCCGCTTCACCCTCTCCCACCCCGCTGCTTGCATTCCCTCTCTCGCTGTCTCACTCTCTGTCAGATACTTAAAGAATCTTAAAAAATATGTGGAGATTTAACAACATGCTACTGAACAACCAACAGTCAAAGAAGAAATCAAAAAAATTTTAGAAGTACCTTGACGCTGATGAAAAAGACAACCTACAAAAACTTATGGGATGCAGCAAAAGTGGCTTTATGGAGGACATTCATAGAAATTCAAGTGTTCATCAATCCATGAGAATGCTCTCCAATAAACAACCTGATTTATGTGGTAAAGAATTGGAAAAAAAAAAAAACAACCAACAAAGCCCCAAATTAGTAGAAATAAGGAAATAACAAAAAGGAAGGCATAAATAAATCCAACAAAGACTAAAAAGACAAAAAAAAAAAAAAAACCAATGAAAATGAGGGCTGCCTTTTTTGGAAAGATAAACAAACTGACAAACTTAGCTAGACTCACCAAGAAAGACAGAGGACTCAAATACAATCAGGAAAGAAAGATAATGGATTCCTGTCTCATATCAAAATCAAAAGAACTCTTCAACTTTGGACACAACAATTCTTGCAAGCCACGTCTCTAAAGGCAAAGGAAATAAAAGCAAAAATGAACTATTGGCACTGCATCAGGATAAAAAGCTTCTGCTCGGCAAAGCAAACAATCAACAAAACAAAAGGCAACCTATGGAATTGAAGAAGATATCTGCAAATGATATTACAGATAAAGGGCTGGTATCCAAGATCTATAAAGAACTCCTCAAACTCGACACCCAAAAAATGGGCAGAAGACACAAAGAGATACTTCTCCAGAGAAGACATACAAATGGCCGACAGACACATGAAAAAATGCTCCACATCACTTGCCATCAGGCAAATACAAATCAAAACGACAATGAAATACCACCTTACACCAGTTAGAATGGTTAAAATTAACAAGACAGGGGGCACCTGGGTGGCACAGTGGTTAAGCATCTGCCTTCGGCTCAGGGCGTGATCCTGGCATTATGGGATCGAGCCCCACAACAGGCTCCTCCGCTGTGAGCCTGCTTCTTCCTCTCCCACTCCCCCTGCTAGTGTTCCCTCTCTCGCTGGCTGTCTCTATCTCTGTTGAATAAATAAATAAATTCTTTAAAAAAAAAGGAGGGCACTTGTCATAATGAGCACTAGGTGTTATATGCAAACAATGAATCATGGAACACTACATCGAAAACAAATGAAGTACTGTAGGGTGAATAACAATTTTTAAAAAAAGAGAAGATATTAAATCCATACAGGAAAACTGGCACAATTTGCAAATGACATAAAATCCCGAAAGATTCCACACAAAAAAAAAAAAACTGTTAGAATAAAAAAATTCAAACAAGCTGCAGGATATAAAGTCAATATGCAGAGACCTGTTGTCATTATTTTTCAAATATTATTTATTTATTTGACAGGAAGAGAAAAAGCACGAGCAGTGGGAGTGTCAGAAAGAGGGAAAAGCAGACCCTCGCTAATCAGGGAGCCCAACACGGGGCTCGATCCCAGAACTCTGGGATCATGACCTGAGCTGAAGGTAGACGCTTCACTTATGGAGCCACCCAGATGACCCAACTTCTTGCATTTCTGTATACTTATGACACACTTTCGCAAAGAGAAATTAAAAAAGCAACGCCATTTAAAATTGCATCAAAAAAAATCTAGGAATAAAAGTAACCAAGAATGAGAAAGACATAGTACACTCAACACATGGCAGAAAAGAAATGAAAAATATGTGTGTCCAGGGGGGCAGAATGTATGGGTCAAAGATTTGGAAGGGAACACAAACAAATGGTAGCATACGCCATGCTCCTTAACTGGAAGAGTTAATTATGTGAACATGTCCATCGTACCCAAAGCAATCGACAGATGTGATGAAATCCCTATCTGAATTCCTGTGTCATTATTCGAGGAAATAGAAAACAGTCCTCAAACTTGTATGGAATCACAAAAGACACCAAATCCGCAAAGCAACCTGGAGAAAGAGGTGCAGTCAACACACTCCTGGATTTCAAGCTGGATTATAAAGCTGATGTCATCAAAACAGGATGGTACTGGCATAAACAAAGACACCAGGTCAGTGGAACAGTACAGAAAGCTCAGAAACTTACCCACACGTAGATGATCCTCACTTACGACACAGCAGCAGAAGATATGCCATGAGGGAAGGACTGTCTCTTCAGTGAGCGGTAACAGGCAAAGGGGACACTAAATGCAGAAGAATATAACTGGGTCACTTTCTTACACCACACACAAAATTTTTAATGGATGAATGATTTGAACATAAGACCTGAATCCATAAACCTCCAAGAAGACACAGGTACTAAGTCTATTGACATTAGTTTTGGCAAAGAGTCTTCAGATCGGACACCAAATGCAAAGGCAACAAAAGCAAAAATAAACAAGTGGAACAACATCAAACTGAAATCTTCCACACGGCAAAAGAAACCATCAAAAACTTAAAAGGCCTCTGACCCAATAAGAAAAACATATCTGCGAATCATATGTGTGAGAAGAGGCTAATATCCAAAATACACACAACACTCATACAAATAAAAAAAAAACTATATAAAAAATGGGAGGAATATGTGAATAGATACTTTCCAAAGATGGCACACAGGTGCCAACAGACAGAAAAAGTTGTTCGACATCACTAATCATCGTTAGGGAAACATCAGTCAAACCCACAATCGGCTATCCTCTCACAACTGTTGGAATAGCAATTGTCCCAGAGACAGACACCAGGTGGAGTCTGGGTGTGCAGACGAGGAAACACTGTGCACTGTTGGTGGGAATGGAAATTGGTGCAGCCACTGTGACAAATGGTATGGAGGTTCCTGAAAAAATAAATACAACTACCCCATGACCCAGTAATGGCTCTACTGAGTATTGATTTAAGAACACAAAAATGCTGCCTCAAAAAGACAGATGCACTCCCACGTTCACTGCAGCATTATTCACAAGAACCAGACATGGAAACACAGACCTTGGGGGCCTTATGCCAAGTAACTCAGACACAGAAAGACCAATACCAGATGCTCTCATGTACATTCAACGTGGAATAAACAAATACTGAACGCATAGATACTGAGAGCAGGTTGGTAGGTGCCAGATTCGGGGATGCGGTGGTAGAAAAGGGTGAAGATGGTCAAAGTCTCAATGTTTGAGTGAGAAAATCCTAGTCATGAAATGGTCTGTCAGGCATGGAGACTAAAACTAACCCCGCAGCATGGGGTATAGGTTTCCCTGCTCTTTGAAAGTACAGGGCTTCTGAGAAACCTTGCACAGAAGAAATGGTGTCAAGAAGGAATGACCATTAATTTACACGAACAATTAGACAGTGTGCTCAGACTCCAAAATTCCTTCTCTTTGGCTTTTCTTAGGCCTCAGCACACAAGTTTCTAACGGAGGCCCAGCATAAATGAAGATGAAGCACAGCAGAGGCTCACAGACACAATTCAAAGTGCTAGTGGCTGGATGCGGAGAGCGGATCCCAGCGGAAGGAGCTGGTTGGGGTGCACGCCGCCTCGGTCGTGCTTCTCCCCAGAACAGATGCTGAACGCGATTCTCACTGTTCACCTTTTTTCATAAGATTGAAATCCTCTTCAGGTCTCTTCCTTTTACTGAAGCTGGGTAATAACGTAGTTCTTTCAAGAAAGCCCAGTGTCTTACTGTGAACGTTTAAAAAGTGGGGGATACTTGTACTTGAGCATTGCTGAGGGAAGAGATGTGAAAGGTCCTCCCAGACACAAACCTCAGCAGATCCACTGGGAAAGGCACCTTCCTCAGCATGCTGAACACCGACTACCTCCTACCCCCTGAGAAACCCTCTCCTTCCTCTCGATCAGGACAACCCACAACACCTGAGAGTTACCCCAATTCCTCTGTTCTCCTGCTCCTAATAGCTAACCCATCAGCAAATCCTGTGAGCTCCATCTTCAAAATGGACCCAGAAGAGGTCTAACCGCTCCATCCAAAGCCACCTGTCCGTTCCACGGTGCCTGAGTTCCTGGAAAAGCTTCATCATTGACCTGCTTTGCCATCTTCAACCCTCTGTAATCTGTTCTCAACACTGTAGCCAGTATGGCCCAGTGAAACAGCTTCTCATGGGGTTATAGCCCTGGAATAGCTTTCTGTCACCCTCTTTCACCTCTCTAAGCTCATGTCCTAAGCTGTCTCCTGTGGCCACAGGTCCTTCTTGCTGCTCCTGGAAATAACTGGAATTCTCCTGCCCCAGAGCTTTTGCACATGCTTTCCCTTCTGTTAAGAATGCTCTTGATGTATTCTCACTCACCTTCGGAGAAGTCAGAATTGGAGTGACAGGGACAGAAGATGAGGCTGTGTGTGTTGGGTGAGGCTGGTGGCCCAGAAGAAGGTTCTCTGCCAGCTCTCTGCCTGTGCCTCACTTGTCCTCAGCCAGGAACTTGCACACAGCCCTCACCTGTCACAACTCTCACCCAGGAGACCACAGCCACCCCTGGAGCCCACCCTGTCCACACCCTGCTGCAGAATGCATTCAACACTCCTCTGGGACCCCTGTCAGTTTACCCAGACCTGGAACTCCCCTATCTCCTGCAAAGCTCCCGGATTCCACCGTTTCTTCCAAAATCACACTGGCGCAAGACTTTCATGAGAAAGCTATATAACTAACTAATGAAAGGTTCACACCTACTTTCCCCTTCTGTTGCCTTTCTCTCCACCTTCTTTCCTACCTGTGCAAATTGTAACATATCAGTGGAACATGAACATGCTCTGAGATCTGAATCTTTCATTGCAGCTTTCTGAGGACTCCTTATGTGATAAGAAACTAGTGTATCCTACAACAGGGTGTTCTACAACTCTCATCTATAGAAGAGTACAGCCCAAATCACTACAACTTTACCTCGCTCTTCATGAAGCAGAACACTTTTTCCTTTCTTCTTTTACTTAAATTCCAGTTAGTTCACATGCCATGGAATATTCGCTTCAGGGGTAAGATTTAGTGATTCCTCACCTGCATACAGTACCCGGTGCTCATCACAAGATTCCTCCTTAATACCCCTCACCCATTTAACTCTTACACCCACGCCCATGTCCTGCAGCAACACTCAGTTTGTTCTCCAAGGTTGAGTCTATTTCCTTGTTTGCCTCTCCATCACCCCTCAACTCTGTTCATCTGTTTTTTTTCTGAAATTCCACAAGCGTGAGAGCATAGGATATTTGTCTTTCCTCACTGATTTTGCTTAGCTTAATACACTCTAGATCCATCCACATCCTTGCAAATGGTAAGATTTCATTCTTTTTGAAGCTGGGTCATATTCCATTATATATATGTATCCCACATCTGCTTTATCCATTCATCAGTGCATGGACTTTGGGATTCTCTCCATAGTTTGGCTACTGTGGACATTGCTGCTATAAACATTATGGTGCATGGACCCCCTTCGAATCTGCATTTCTGTATACTTTGGGTAAATACGTAGGACAGCAATTGCTGGATCATGTGGTTGTTCAATGTTTAACTTTTTGAGGAACCCCCACACTGGTTCCCAGACTGGCTGCACCACTTTGCATTCCCACCAACAGGATGGGAGGGTTCCCCTTTAAGCAGAACATTATCTGCCGGCAATTTCATAAGAGGCAACAAAACCTCTGGGAGATGCACCCAGGGTCAGACAAGCAGTTGCAGACTTCACCCCAAGGCTCCTGACGCCAAGCCCCTTGAAGCCACCAGCATGCCACTATCCAAAAGAATTCCCAGACTCTCCTTCTGACTCCACCACCAAAGAAACTACAGAGAGAATATGGCACCTCAAAATATCGAGATAATACATTTAGTAAAACTAGAAAGTCAAGCTCAACTTTTAAACAGGAACAGGCCCATTTGGATAATTTTTAATTTTCCCTCCACCCTAATTTTAACTCTTCTGATGAATAAACTAATCAATGATGAAACATCACCTTTGTCAAATGACATCATCCAAGTCTGTATCAGATGAAAAAAGCCACCTAACTCTAGATACTGGCCACTAAACCATATCTTAGGCCCAATTGAATAAACACTGTTAGATGAAGGAACAAATTAGATGTTACAAACAGGCACAGAGTGAATCTCACCTTCCCTTTCTAATAAAAGAGGGTTCCTAGGAAACAGATGGTCAAAATACATTTGTAAGCAATAAATGGACAGAAATTGTGATCCCCTGCAAAGTTCTACCTCCAGGGAAACTAAGTAATTCTTGCACCAAACCCAGAATGCTGACAGCTACTTCAATTTTACTTTGTGGCTCAACTAGAGAAAAGAGAAAAGCCCAGGAGGTTTTGGGATAATGAGAGGTTTTACCTCCAGCCCTGACATAGATAGGACATTTTGCCAAACATACCTGTGCTTTCTCTGAACACTGGCGTCCTGTGACAAGCTGCCTCGCTGACTCCGATGCTGACGTTCAAAACCTCGGGTGTCTTGTAGCCAGAGCAGAGAAGTGCTGTCAGCTGGGGAGAAGAAGGCACCTCTGACCTATAGCCTGCACACCTGCTTCGGTTTCTGGGTGCAGGGGCAACACATACTTGTTGTATATCAGTAATTATCTTCATTCTCAATAGACCAATGACCTTGCCTTTTCTGGAAAGCAGACTTACTCTTCTAAAGAAACCCTCAATTCGTCTATTCCCAATGCAATTAGAGTGGGGTCTGGTTTACGCCCTCCTTCAGGCCCCCACCTGGAGGATTTTCCTGCATGATTCTAACAGCCAATTACCACTAACCTGGGGGCACACGGGGCATAATGCTGAAGTTGGGGGACGGCTCTGGGGCTTGCTATGGCCACACCTGTGCCTGGGGGACCAGGGCACACCCTGCTGAACTTGAGGTACTTCTCAAGATGCATCACCTGCACTGTGTCAGAGAACCGTGGGACACATCACTGAAGGTGGGGACTCTGTGAGGTCCTTACCCGCACTCTTCCCGGGGAACAGAGGAAACCCTGAAATTCTGCAACCAATCCCACAAAAGCTCAGGTGAGTGGGCGCCCTGGAGTTCACAGGTATGGGGAATAAGGCCAGTTGAGAACATGGGGCAGAAGAGACTTTAAAAGGAAAAAGAAAACTCACCTGAGTTCCCACAATGAACCCTCTCCAGGTGCCCTTCCAGAACCCTGCCTCCCACCTGGGGCGCACCCTACCCCCAGACCCCCCCACCCACGGTGCACGCTGCTCTCTAACCTGCCGGGACCTCCGCAGGGCAACTCTCTCTCTCCCAGTTCCCCTTCTTCTGTCCCAGGTTTGCACCCCACTGCAACTCTGGAACAGCCCACAGAGACGTAGCTCCACTCCCAAGAGGTGATTTGTCAGGGAGGGTGGTGCCCCAGCCCCTGGGAAGCCAGGCAAGCCGCCCTCAAGCCCCTGGAACCCTGAAAGTGCAGGGGGTCCAAGAGGTGCCTCCTCTACCCAACACCCAGCATAGGCATAGGTGGGGTCCTGGGCTGGGCTCCCCACACACACCTGGCCCATTCCAGGGACCCCTCTAGCTGCAGACCACCCTCAGAGTCCTGCCCCTTCCCTTTCTGCACCAGACCTCCCTGCTGGGGTGTGCCTGGTTCTGGGCAAGATCAGTGGCTCTCAGACCCTCCAAGGCTTGGGCTTTAGGAAATGCAATGATTTCATGCATGTTCAGTATGTACATGTCAGTATGACTTTAATCTTATGGGAGCCAAAGAGGTTCTTTATTTTTTCTTATCTTCATGTTGGCATTTTTGGTTATTGTTTTCTTCTTGAAGCAGATGTACAACATGTGCTTGGGGCAGAAATAGGGCCCATGCTTTGAGGTTTTGCCCAATCATTTTGAACCGGGTAAAATGTTAAAGGATAGCTTCCCTGGGATCCCAGGATCAGGGCCCACAGATGATATAAGATAAAAATTACTTTCATCATTATAATTACTCCTAAATGGAGGAATTTGAGACAAAAGCACCTTCACAAGAGTACCAAGAAATCAAAATGATGCCCACAGAAAGCTACCTGCTCCATGGTCAGCACATGTAACAGAAGTGTTCACAGTCTCTGGACTTCTGCCCTTCTCCTGCCCAAATCTCTGAAGCACACAGACCACTTAAAATCAGAATTGTAGAACTGCTAGAACTCCTTAGAGATGTCTGGCACCATTCCCTTGGACTGCAGAATAAAACACAGTAGCTCATTGTCACAAACTAATTTCAACATGAAGTGCCCCCTGGATGCACTAAGTTCTTTCTCTGCAAATGTTGACTAATGTAAGTCACAGTCATACCATATAAACACTACGATGGCTGGGGAGTCATCGTAGGTAAGGGAATATTTTAGCCATGTTTATAAGCATTGGCTCACTTTGTAGAAGAGGCTGAGCTGAGTGTTTTTCAATACTATTTCAGACCAGTTTTACAGCACCCTCTGAACATACCAGAGCCTGAATGGACAAAAAAAGATAGTTGGTTTCAGTAACTTTAATACCAGAAAAATATTATACTGTCTGTATTCCTAAGGATCTTTGAGTATCTTACCCAGAGGTCCTCCACTAAGATAATGATCTTAATGATCACCATGGGCAGAGGTGAAAAGGCCCGCTGAATTAGTTCCATTTGTCCACATGACAAGAAAATCCTGATACTTGATAGGTTTCCAGATTGAGAAGACCAGAGATAAGAGGGAAATAGTACCCTGTATGGAACAACAAGGGATTTGGAGTCAATTTGGGGATCCCACTTAGGTTTCTGACACTAAAATCCTCTGTGACTCATATCATCTGAGTCCCTTTCTAACCGTCTGAAAATGTGCCTAAAAATATCTACACCCTAGTTGAGAAGTTTAAGAGGCAGAATGCTACAAAGAGCCAGTATGATGTCTCTCAGGAACAGGTGCTAAGGAACACATAATTGCTATTGGGTCTATTTCTTTTCTAGAAGAAATAACACATGTTGAATCCATATTTCTAATAGATGACTCACCAGATGATTTTCAAACCTGAAGGAAGGCCAAGAAGTCGCTCTTGTGTCATGTTTCACTCAGAAATCATGTTGTTGGACTGGTGAGGACAATACGATAGCAACGTCATCACTAAGAGTGGGGAGCTTCTAATTTCCATACGGCCATGTTCACCCCCTTAGCTCAGGGCCACCAGAAAGGACAGCTGAGGGGGACCACAGGCCAAGGCTGCCAGGTGTGGCTGGGGCAGGCAGAATTCTGACTTAAGGCTCAACTCCTGTCTAGGTTATTATAATGCTCTTCACAAAGAAAGTGCCATTGTGTGTGAGCCCTCATGTAGAAAAGGTTCAGAATTTCCATTGAGATTCCCTCTCTCACCTTTACGATATGTAGCAAAGTTCCATTTAATTTTAAACATTGAAGGACTTCCTGGTTTTCTTTTCGCTATGACTGTGGCTCAATTCGCCTGTGGTCTAAGAATAGAATCTAGTTAATTTCACGGTTTAACATTTGTAGCATTGATTCGTGGCCCCATCTATCATTTATTTGGGTAAAGAGTCTATGACCACTTGCAAATAATGTATTCTGCACTTATGATGGAATGTTCCCTATATGTCAATTAGGTCACATTTTTACCAATGTTTTGTCTGCTTTTTCTGTCAGATATTGAGAAAGGTATATTAAAATCTTCAAACAATGTTGCTCTATTCAACATGGCATCGGAGAATCTACCACTGTTAGAAGGCAAGGGAAACAAAAAGTATAAGAATTGAGGGGATAATTGTAACTATTCACAGATAATATGATTGTGTACATAGAAAATACAAACCAGTCTATAAATACCCTATTAGAATTAAAAATGCAATTTATAAATTTGAGATGGATTGTAGCTTCCCATTGGACAGTTTCTGAAAGAAAATGCAGAACCTGTCAATCTTGGGGTAGGACATATGGTGCACTAACCATTTAAAAGAATTCAGTGGGACTTCATAAAAATGTGACATTTCTCCTTATCTTATGACCATAAGAAAATGAAAAAGTGAACCACAGTCTGGGAAGTAAAGATTTGCAATACACACACTGACAAAGACTTGTCAATAAAGAATTCCTGCTCATCAACCATAAAAAGTCTATTTATAAAGGAATACTTCACAAAAGATTGACTGATGTCCAATAAAACCCAGAAAGGGTACTCTACAGTATTATTTTCAGGAACAGAAAGGCCTTTCCTAAAATGAAAACATACACACAAACCAGTATTCCCTAGATGGATGACGTCCTTACTTCTGAGGACAGCTTGAAGAACAGACTAGCATCAAAGTAAAGTGATGGAATTCCTGACACTCAGAGGATGGACAATTGACCTCAACCTACAGTACAATTTCTAGGCATCATTCGGTCCTCTGAAGGCAGACAACTACCACACCCCTTCCTACACCACACCGGTTGCTTCCCAACACCTACCATAAAAGAAGAACATGAGAAACAGATAGGACTAGTAGGAAATAGCAAAAATCACATGTGGGGATTATCCTGAAACACACTGATCACATAACTAGTGTAAGGAAGTGTAGGGAACTGACAAGGACAGAGACTCAAGAGGTACTTCTTTGGGAAATGCTGTCTGAAATCGTCACACGTTGGTACCAGCTAATGAGGGCTCTGAGCATACCTAGGGTTTGCTCACAAGGGTCTGCAACACCATCGCTGAGGACTGAAACTCTTCAAGACCTCAAAGCTTGCCTGATTGACTATTGGACTAAGAGATTCCCATGTTCTGAAAACAGATACCAACTCATTGAAAGGTTCACCTGGGCTCTCTCGGAGGCCCTACAAGAAGCTGAACCACTCACTGAAAATCAATTACACACACACACACACACACACACACACACACACACACACCTGTCATTTCACCAATTACTTAAACATTCAAGGTTCTTCCTACCTTTTCTTTTTCACATTGATATTTATACTCACATGAAATGTCATCATTTCTAATGAACACTGATGTCAAAATAGAGATCCATTGACACAATATTCACAAAATGGAACTTCCCTGCTGTCATTTTCAATATAGCGTTTTTTAAAATTCATACATATTTTAGGTTTTGGTAACTTATACAGGAGAAGATCAGCATTGAAAAACTCTAAATACTGACAATGAGGTTTAAGCCTAGAGAACAAGAATGGTCCAATTTCATAGATAATAAGGAACCAAAGGGAAAGCATGGAAGCTGTAGTCGAATAATTTTACACATATGCATCCCCTATTATTCTACTACTGAGGGGCGTGTTTTATTACCACTCTGCATGCATCAATTGTCTTCCACGTGCACCTGCACAGGTATAATGAATTACTACAGTAGAATGAAATGTCTGGGAACTACTTAGCGGCATCTATAATGAACAATTCAATTTCGATCTTATATTTGGTGAACTTCCACTGTCTGTCCCTTTAGACAATGGACCCTAAACAGAAGGGGGAATGAACCACGAGAGACTATGGACTCTGGGAAACAAACTGAGGGCTTCAGAGGGGAGAGGGGTGGGGGATTGGGATGGGCCAGTGATGGGTATTAAGGAAGGTACATATTGCATGGAGCACTGGGTGTTATATGCAAATAATGAATCACGGAACACTACATCAAAAACTAAGGAAATACTGTATAGTGACTAACATATCATAATAAAAAATTATTATTAGAAAAAAAATAAAGGTAAAAAAATCCAATACAGCTTCTCTGTTTCAAGAACAATCACAATTGAGAAAAAACTAACTTCCAATCCCTAAAGCAAAACACAGACCAAATTCCAATTCACTCCCCTTTATTCACATTCTCTGTGGGTTCTAAGCTATTTCCCTAACTCCTTTCCTGCTGAACAGGGAACCCGGGCTCGATCCCAGAACCCTGAGAACATAACCTGAGCCAAAGGCACATGCTTAACTGGCTGAGCCAGCCAGGAGCCCCAGCCATGTTTTTCTTAAGCAAAAGGACAATTTCTCACAATGCCTTCACATGACTTCACATGGTACCAGACACCTGCATTTGCCTCTAGGAGGTTGCAGATGAAGGCGATTGCAAACTCTCACAGTGGTTTATCAAATACAATGACCTGCCTGGTGACAGTGAAACTCTTATGAGCCCACGAGAGGGTGCTGTGACACTCAGCTGTGGCTGGGCTGGCACAGAGAACCAAATCCATTTCCCTGCCTGATGTCTGTGAGGAACAGATGCCCCCACTGTGAATGAGACCCTGCCACTGAGCTGTCCAGAGATGGCCATCCTCACGGAGGATGAGGATAAAGGACAATGCCTGAGGAGACCTCATCTGTCTCTTTTATCTTTTCATATTTTTGACAGTGGACAAATCACTGCCTAGGAGTCCCCAACTACCTTAGTCTCATCTGTGAATGGCCAAGAGATTTTACAAAACACTCAAGATTTTGACCTCACAAATGCCCACAACCACTTACCATAGGGATTGAACATTAAGCAAAGATACTGTTCCTTGGAAGAGAGGTCCTGCCCACTGTTGTTTCTCACTTCTATGCACATCTTCCTTACCTCATGGTAATATAACCACCTTGATTCCTGCTTCCGTCTTCAGGAAGGCTGATGTGACTTGAAGGGCATTACCCTGACATCGTTCTTTCTTAGCAATAAGATGTGGACATTTCCCTAGTCCTACACATCCAAAGTTGAATGGGAGTCAGGATTGAGGAGACTGATGAGATTTGAAGGTGTTTTCCTGTACACGGTGGTTTATTACCAATAAGGATGGGTCAGAGTCCTCGAAATTCCAGAACCTTTTCATTAATGCTTCCTACTCGTGAAAGAAGATGTACATTGGTCTTTCCCTGTATAGTGTGGTGACTCAGAGAAAAGTGCTTAGCCCTTTCGTCAGACTTCCACGACCACTTTGGGGCTGGCTTCCATATTCAGAAAGGATGATGTTAGGGCTAAGAGGGTTCCTGTACACTGTTATTTCTTACAGATAAGTGTATGGCATTTTTGTTACCTTGCCTGAACCACTTAGCGCCGGGCTTGCCGGTCTCCTGGGGACGAACCCTAACCCTAGCTCGGCCCCCGAGGGGCCCCTCCCAAGGGGCCTTGTGCCACAACGCCGGGGATTGGGGCCCCCGAGCCCAGCACCGGAGTCAGCCTGCTGCCCCGCGGCAACCCGGGCTGCTAGGGGCACCGCCAGTCTTTCAGGGCAAGAGAACGGGCAGGGCCCTCCAAGCCCCCGGCGACCTTCGAAGGCCCCTGTGCCAAAATGCTTGGGCCCACACTCCCTCTCGCCAGCGCCCTCACCTCGGCCTGCCCCTCCGCCTGCTGCAGAGCTGGCGGAACGGGCCTCCTAGACTCCTGGGGGCTAGCACTTACCCTAGGTCACCCCCGAGGGGCCCCTCCCAAGGATCCTGGCACCGCAATGCCGTGGATTTGGGACCCCCGAGCCCCAGTGCTGTACTCACTCTGCCACCCCATAGGCACCGAGGGCACTAGGGTCGTTGCCATTCAGGAAGGGAGAACGGGCAGGGCCCTCCGATCACCCTGCGACATTCGAAGGCCCCCCACGCAAAAACTCTGGCTCCCACACTCCTGCCCGCCAGCGCCCTAACCTCGGCCCACCCCTCCACTCACTGCAGAGCTGGCGGAACGGGCCTGCTGGCTTCCTGGGGGCTAACCCTATCCCTAGGTCGCCCCCAAGGGGCCCCTCCCATGTGGCCTGGCGCCGCATGCCAGGGATTGGGAACCCCCAAGTCCCAGCGCCGGAAGCTCCCTGCCACCCCACCGCCACATGGGGAACTAGGGGCGTCGCCAGTCCTTGAGGGCGACAGAACGGGCAGCACCCTCCGAGCCACCTGGGACCTTCGAAGGCACCCCAAGCCAAAGCCAAAATGCTCTGGCCCACACTCCCACTCACCAGCTACCTCACCTCAACCCACACCTCTATTCACCGCACATGGTGGAACGAGCCTGCCAGCCTCCTGCGGGCTAACCCTAACCCTAGGTCGGCCCCCGAGGGGCCCGCCCAAGGGGCCTGGCGCTGCAACGCTGGGTATTAGGGACCCCCGAGCCCCAGCGCCGGACTCACCCTCCCGCCCCGCTGCCACCCGGGCCGCTAGGGGTGCCGCTGGTCATTCAGGGCGGGAGAATGGGCAGGGCCCTCCGAGTCCATGGCGACACTCAACGGCCCCCCCATCCAAAACGCTTGAGCCCATGCTCCTGCTCCTCAGTGCCCTCACCTTGGCCCGCCCCTCCACTCGCTGCAGAGCCGGTGGATGAGGCCTGCCCTCCTCCTGGAGGCTACCCATAACCCTAGGTTGGCCCCTGAGGGGCCCCTCTGAAGGGGCCTGACACCACAATGCCTGAGATTGGGGACACCCGAGCCCCAGCGCCGGACTCACCGTGTCGCCCTGCCACCACCCAGGCCACTAGGAGCACTGTCGGTCATTTAGGGAGGGAGAACGGGCAGATCCCTCCAAGCCCCTGGCAACATTCGAAGGCCCCCCGTGCCAAAACGCTTGGGCCCACACTCCCGCTCGACAGCGCCCTCACCTAGGCCTGCCCCTCTGCTCGACACACAGCCGGCAGATCGGGTCTGCCAGCCTCCTGGGGGCTAACAGTAATGCTTGGTCAGCCCCCTAGAGCCCTTCCGAAGGGGCCTGGCACCCCAACGCCGAGGACTGGGGACCCCGAGCCCCAGCGCTAGACTCACCCTACCGCCCCTCCTCTAACTGGGCCGCCAGGGTAGTCGCCTGTCATTCAGGGCGGAAGAACGTGAACGGCCCTCTGAGCACCTGGCGACCTTCGAAGGACCCCCCCTCGAAAACTCCTGGGCCCATGCTCCTGCTCGCCAGCGGCCTCACCTCCGCCCGACCCTCCGCTCGCCACACAGCTGGCGAATCGGGCCTGAGGGCCTCCTGGGGGCTAACCCTAACACTAGGTCGCACCTGAGGGGCCCCTCCCAAGGGGCCTGGCGCTGCAACACCGGGGATTGGAGACCCCTGAGCCCTAGCACCGGACTCACACTGCTGCCCCTCTGCAACCCGGGCCGCTAGGTGCGCCGTCGGGCATTCAGGGCAGAAGAACGTGCAGGGCCCTCCGAGCCCCCGGCGACCTTTGAAGGCCCCAGCACCAAAACGCTTGGGTCCACGCTCCTGCTCGCCAGCGCCCTCATCTCAGCCCACCCCTCCGCTCCTTGCAGAGCGGGTGGATCCGGACTTCCAGCCTCCTCGGTGCAAACTCTAACCCTAGGTCGGCCACTGAGGGGCCCATCCCAAGTCGCCTATCGCCGCAACACCTGGGATTGGGGACCCCAAAGCCCCAGCGCCAGACTCTACCCTGCTGCCCTGCCGCAACCCGGGCCACTAGGCGTGCTGCCGGTCTTTCAGGGTGGGAGAACGGGCAGGGCCCTCCGAGCCCCCGGCGACCTTCAAAGGCCGCCTGCGCCAGAACGCTTGGGCCCACGCTCCCACTCCCCAGCGCCCTCACCTTGGCCCGCCCCTCTGGTCGCTGCACAGCCGGCACATCAGGCCTGCCCGCCTCCTGGGGGCTAACACTACCCCTAGGGTGGCCTATGAGGGGCCCTTTCGAAGGGGCCTGGTGCCTCAGTGCCAGGGATTGGTGACCCCCGAGCCCAAGCCAGGACTCACTTTGCCGTCCCGCTGCAAACCAGGCCACTAGGCGTGCTGCCGGTCTTTCAGGGCGGGAGAACGGGCAGGGCCCTCCGAGTCCCAGTGAACTTCTAAGCCCCCATGCGCCAAAATGCTTGGGCCCATGCTCCTGCTCACCAGCGCCCTGACCTCGGCCCGCCCCTCTGCTCACGCACAGCCAGCGGATCGGGCCTGCCAGCCTCCTGGGGGCTAACCCTAACCCTAGGTTGGCCCCCGAGCGGAACCTCACAAGGGGCCTGGCACAGCAACGCCAGGGATTGGGGACCCCCGAGCCCCAGTGCTATACTCACCGTGCCGCCCTGCCACCACCCGGGCCGCTAAGGGCGCCTCTGGCCATTCAGGGCGGGAGAACCGGCAGGGCCCTCCAATCCCCCGGCGACCTTCCAAGGCCCCCCCGTGCCAAAATGCTTGGGCCCACGCTCCAGCTCGCTGGCATCTTCACCTCGGCCTGGCCTTCTGCTACCGCACAGCTGGCAGATCATGCCTGCCGGACTCCTGGGTGCTAACACTAACCCTAGGACGGCCCTAGAGGGGCCCCTCCCAAGGGGCCTTGAGCTGCAACGCACAGCATTGGGGACACCTAAACCGCATTGCCAGACTCACACTGCCACCCCGCCACCACACGGGTCGCTAGGGGCGCCTCCGGTCATTCAGGGCGGGAGAACGGGCAGGGCCCTCCGAGCCTCTAGTGACGTAAAAGGCCCCTCGCGCCAAAACACTGCATACTATTCCCTCGCTCGCCAGCGCCCTCACCTCGGCCCCCACCTCCGCTCGCCGCACAGCTGGCGCATCAGTCCTGCTGGCCTACTGGGGTCTAACACTAACCCTAAACCCTAACCCATAACCTTAAACCCTGAACCTTAAACCCTAATCCTAACCGTAACTCTAACCCCTAACCCTTACCCTAACCCTAACCCTACCCTAAACCTAACCCTAAACCTTAATCCTTAAACCTTAAACCCTAACATTAACACTAAACCCTAAACCCTAAGCCCTAACCCTAATCCCGAAACCCTAAACATGAAACCCTAACCCTAACCACTAACCCCAAACCCCAAACACTAACCCTAAACCCTAACCCTACCCCGACCCCTACCATACCCCTAACACTACCCCTCACTCTACCCCTTCAGCTAACCCTACCCCTAACCCGTAACCTAACCCTAATCCTAACCCTAACCCGTACCCTCACCCGTACCCTAACCCTAACCCTAACCTGTACCCTAACTCTAACCGTAACCGTAACACGTACTCTAACCCATACCTTAACCCGTACCCTAACTTTAACCCTAAACTGTACCCTAACCCATAACTTAAACCGTACCCTAACCTTAACCGTAACCCTAACAAGTACCTTAACCTGTACCCTAACCTTAACCCTAAACCCCAAACCCGGACTCTAACCCATACCCTAACTCGTACCATAAACCGTACCCTAACCCTACCCGTACCCTAACCCTAACCTGTACCCTAACCGTAACCCTAAACCCTAAACTGTAACCCGTACCTTAACCCTAACCAGTACCCTTACCTTAACCTTAACCCATACCCTAACCCGTACCCAAACCCATACCCTAACCCGTGCCCTATCCCTAACCCGGACCCTAACCCATACCTAACCCTAACCTGTACCCTAGCCCGAACCCTAACCCATACACTAACTATAAACCATACCCTATCCCTATCCCTAACCCGTTCCCTAACGCGTACCCTAACCCCAACCCTAAACCGTAACCTAACCTGTACCATAACCCTAAACTATACCCTAACCCTAACCCATACCGTAACCCTAACCCGTACCCTAAACCATACCCAAATCCGTATGTCAACACTTACCCTAAATCGTACACTAACCCGTACCCTAAACTGTACCCTAACGCGTACCCTAACCCGTACCCTAACCCTAACCTGTACCCTAAACCTAACCCGTACTCCAACCCTAACCCTAACCCTAAACCCAAACCCTAAACCCTAACCCATACCCTAAACCCTAATCTGTACCCTAACCCATAACCTCTAACCTGTAACCCCTAAACTCAACCTTAACCCGTACCCTCTCCTTACCCTAACCCTAACCCCTACACTCACCCGTACTCTAACCGTAACCCATACCCTAACCTTAATCCATACCCTGATCCGTACCCTAACCCCGGGGATTGGGTACACCTGAGCCCCACCACGGGACTCAGCCTGCCACCCCTCAGGAAACCATGCCCCTTGGGGCGCCACAGAGCATCCCGTGCAAGAGAACTGGTAGGGCCCCCCTGAGACCCAAGCGATCCTCGGTGGCCCCCTACACCCCAACCCTGAGGCCCACGCTCATCCCGCCCCACGCCTTCCCTTCAGCTTGCCACCGAGCTCGTCGCAGAGCTGGCAGATCAGGCCTGTCGGGTTCCTGGGGCCTAGACCTGTCCTTATGTCAGCTGGGTAGGGCCCCTCCCCTGGGGCCCGGTGCCACAGCCCCAGGGACTGGGGACACCTGAGCCCCACTGCAGGATAAAGCGTGCCAGCTCACAGGAAACAGTGCCCCTTGGGAGGCTGTAGAGCATTCAGGGCGGGAGAACCAGGAGGGCTCCCAGAGCCCCAGGCGAACTTCGGCGATTCCTAAACCCAACCTTGAAGCCCATGCTCACCCCACCCCGCACCCTCACCTCAGACCGCGGTGGAGCTCGCCACATAGCAGGCGGATCTGGCCTGCGGGGTTCCTGGGCCCCAACCCTAACCCTAGTTCATTTGTGGAGGGGCCCCTCCCCAGGAGCCTGAAGTCACAGCCGCGGGGATTCGGGACACCTGAGCCCCACAGCAGGAATCAGTCTGCCACCACGCAGGAAACCGTGCACCTTGGGAGGCCATAGAGCATTCAGGGTGGGAGAACCAGGAGGGCCCTCCTGAGCCACCAGCGAACAACGGCGGCCTCCCGCACCCCAACCCTGAGGCCCACGCTCACCCTCCCCACACCCTCACCTCAGCCCGGGTAACTAGCCATACAGCCAGCAGATCAGGCCTGCGGGGTTCCTGGGGCCTAACCCTAGCCCTAGCTCGGCCGTGGGTGTGGGGGCCTCCCCAGGAGGCTTACACTGCAGCCCTGGGGAATTGGGATACCTGTGCCCCACCGCAGGACTCAGCTTGCCACCCGACAGGAAACCGTGCCCCTGGGGGCTCTACGGAGCCTACAGGGCACGAGAATTTGGGGAGGCCCCCGGAGCCCGTCCCCACTTTTGGCAGTACCCCGTGCCCCAACCCTGAGGCCCATGCTCACCCTCCCCCATGGCCTCCTCTCAGCCCTCCACAGAGCTCGCCGCACAGCCTGCAGTATGTCCCTGCCGGGCTCCTGGACCCTAACCCTTACCCTAGGTTGGCCACAGAGGGGTCCCTCCCCAGGGTCCTGGCACCCCACTCTGGGGGATTGGGGACACCCAAGCCCCACCGTAGGACTCAGCCTGCAGCCCACAGTTAACTGCACCATTTTGGGGAACAGAGCATTCAGGGCAAGAATTGGGGCAACCCCTGAGAGCCCCTTCTGGTGAACCCCGACCTTTGTGGGCCCTTCCGGATGAAACCCCAAGGCTCACACTCACCCGCCCTTGTGCCCTCATCTCACTCGGCCTGGGAGCTCTCTGAGCACTGGGCAGTTCAGACCTGCTGTCCTTGAGGCCTAACCTAACCCTGGGTCTTCTGCTGAGGGTCCCTCCCCGTTTGCCTGCCTCCAAGGCACCAGGCATTGGGCTCACCTCTGCACGACTAGAGGACTCAGCCTGCCCCACAGCAGGAAACTGTCCATTTGGGGCTGCAGCAAGGATTCATAGGAAAATCGGAGGGCCCCCCTCAGCCCATCCCAGGCAATCCCCACTTTCAGAGATCTCCCCAGGTCCAATTAGTAGCTTCACACTGACCTTTAAACTTGCTCTCCATGGAGATCTTTTGAAATTCTCCACACTTCCAACCGATGGCATCATCCAGCTTCAGAGACTTACCCAGCTTTAGGTCTTGAGATGGATTAAAATGAGAAGTCACTTCACTAATGATGAGGTAGCGGTGACCAAAAGATACATGCATAAATGCTTCATATCACTTGGCTTCAGGGAAATGCAAATCTAAACCACTATAGATGCCATATCACACGAGGCCGAATATCTAAAAATAAGAAGAAATGAAACTACACATCTTGGAGAGGATGTGGAGAAACGGGAACCCTCTTACACCCCTGTGCGAATGCAGTCCGGTACAGCCACTCTTGAAAATGGTACGGAGTTTCCTCAAGAAGTTATAAATAAAGCTACCCTATGTCCCAGCAATTGCCCTACTGGGTATCGACCCCAAAGAGACAGAGGTAGTGAAGACGGGACACATGCACCCCAGTATTCATAGCAGCAATATCCATCATAGACAAACTGTGGAAGGAGTGCAGATGATCATGGACAGATGAATGGATAAAGAAGATGTGGATCATATATATAATAGAATATTACTCAGATATCAGAAAGGATGAGTACTTACCATCACACCGACCTGGGTGGAGCTGGAGGGTATTATGCTGAGTGGAATAAGTCAATGAAAGAAAGGCAATGATCATATGCTTTCACTCCTATGTGGAATATCAGAAACAAGGAAGATGACCATAGGGGAAGGAAGGGAAAATAGAATGGGAAGTCATCAGAGAGGGAGAAAACCCATGATGGACTCTTAACTATCGCAAGAAACTGATGATTGCTGGAAGAGAAGTTGGGAGGGGTAACTGGGTGAGTAGCATTAAGGAGGTCACACGGTACAATGAGCACTGGGTGTTACACACGACTGAAAATTTATTGAAGACTACATCTGAAACGAATGATGTACTGTAAGTTGGCTAATTGAATTTAAATTAAAGAACAAAAGACCTCGAATAAACAATCCTAAACATTTGTATGGAACCACTAAAGATTCCAAACAGCCAGTGCAATGTGGAAAAGAAAAACAAAGCTGGAGGACTGACAATTTCAGATTTCAGGTTATACTACAAAGCTGCAGTCATCCTAACAAGACAGTACGGCACAAAACTGGACACAGCGACCAAAGGAACAGGACACAAGTTCAGACAGAAACCCATAATTATGTGGTCCATGAATCTTCCACAAAGCAAGCAACGATATCAAAAGGGAAATGGACAGTCACTACAACAAATGGTGTTGGGAAAACTAGACAGCTACGCACAAAAGGATGAAATTAGACTGCTTTCTTACACAATACAGACAAACACAAAACAGTTTCAAGACCTCAATATAAGACCTGAATCCATTAAAATCCTACAGGAGGGAAGACAGTAACTTCTTGACATGGACCATACCAACGTTTTTCTAGACTGTGTCCTGAGGCAAAGGAAATGAAAGCAAAAATAAACTATTGGGAATACAGCAAAATAAATAGTTTCCACATGGCAGAAGAACAATGAAAACGTAAAAATCATAAGACAACCTACTCAAAGGGAGAAGATATTTGCAAACATCATATGCAATGAAGGGATAGTGTCCAAAACATATAGAACTGATACTACTCGACCCCCAAAAAACAAATAATTCAGTTAAAAAATAGGCAGAAGACATGGACAGACATTTCTCCAAAGAAGAAATACAAATGGCCAACAGTCCCGTGAAAAGATGTTCACCATCACCCATCATCAGGAAAATGTAATTCCAAAGGACAATGAGGTAATACCTCAAACCTGTCAGAATGGCTAACATCAAAAGCACAACAAAGAGCAGGTGTTGGGAGGATGTGGATAAAGGGGAATCCTCGCAAACTGTGGGTGGGAATGCAAACTGTGGTGGCCACCGTGGAAAACAGTATGATGGTTCCTCAAAAAATTAAAAATAGAACTACCTTATGATCCAACAATCACACTACACATATTTACCCAAAGAATAGGAAAACAGTAACTTAAAAGGATACGTGCACCCCTATGTGTCTTGCACCATTATTTACAATATCACAATATGGAAGCAACCCAAGTGTCTGTAGAAAAATTTACAAATGAGATGATAGATGTGTGTATTCACACACACACACACAGAGACACACACACATACACACACAATGGAGTATTACTCGGCTTGAAAAAGAATGAAACCTTGCCATTTGCAGCCACATGGATGGAGCTAGAGAGTATTATCCTAACTAAAGTCAGTCAGTCAGAGAAAGACAAATCCCATACGATGTCACTCTAATAGGGAATTTAAGAAACAAACAAAAATAAATAACTAAAAGAGAAAAAGGAGACACACCAAAATACAAACTCTTAACAAGAGAGAACAAACGGATGGTTACCAGAGAGGAGGTGAATAGAGGGATGAGTGAAATAGATGAAGGGGATTAAGAGGACGCTTTTCTTGACGACCACTGAGTAATATATGGAATTACTGAATCACTATTGGACACCTGAAACGAATGTAACACTGTATGTTAGCTCTACTGGAATTAAAATAAATTTTAAAAAAAGATTTTTCTTTCAGGAACCTCTTTGAAAAAGCTTTCCCTGTGCACTGTGCATAAGCCGTACTTCGGAGGATTCACTCTACAATAATTATTCACTCTATGCCTTGAATTCAGATTTCACTGAGTTCTTACCATGGATCCCAGCCCACGGGAGCCATGGTCCTTTTCTGTCCAGGCTCAGCACCTATGCATTCAAGATTGGAAGTAGAGACACATGTCACTTTACAGTCCAGAAAGCTATTATTGTTTCTGTTTCAGTGTGAGAGAGTCACAGACTTTGGGACAGGTTTCAGAGCAGGTTTATTATGGATCCTGGATCTCTACTTCAATGTTCATTGCCTGGATCCATTTGGCTAATAGGTTCCCTGTGGATGGGCTTGCTTCCAAGCACATACATGAAAGATGCAAAGGTGGGTGGGCTTGGTGCGGGACAGGAAGAAGACCTAAAACAGAGAGGGTCCGACCCCTCCTCTGATCCACGAACTGCTACAGGAGAGGGTACAGGAGGTAGAATCCATGGGAAACTCCAAGGTCACCAGCTGAACACAGGAAGCACAGGTCAAGGGATCTGGAGATGTAGGGGTTGAAGGCTGCTCTGAGCTACCTCTGGGAGGAAGGGAGGGAAGGAATGAGAAGGAGACACTGCCTGTCCCTGGCCCATGCCAGCTGCCCACCGCTCCAACACACATCTGTCTATGAGCTGACACAGCTTGGGCTCAGGATGGGCTGGTTCGGGTCCCTCAATCCTCAGTGGGACAGCTGGCCCCAGGGCTCAGAGACATGCTGAGGGAGATGAGAGGGAAAGCTGCCCTGCCCAGGTCATCCCCTCCTTGAGCAGACAGCCCTTCAGAACTGCTAAAAAAAAAAAAAAAACCCACTAACGGGGTTGAAAGACATGCCATGGATGAACTAAGGCATAGATTTATGTAAAATAACATTCATTTTTAAGTTCAGAGCTGTCATCTCAGGAAGTGGGGAGAACTTCCCTGAACAAGACTGAGGGGTGGGCAGGCCATGCTGAAAAGGGATACATGGCTCTCCTGATGGGGATCTGCAGCCCCCTTTTAGGGAAGGGCATCATCCTAGCATCACACGAGATCCATGGAAGTGTTCCATCAGGGCCAGATGTTTGTCTCAAGAAGGCTACCCTGGCATCGGACTGCACAGGGCACCGGGGAAGAGGGACAGATAGAGGACGGACAATACCGCGGAGGCCATGGGGCAAGAGCAGAGGCACATGACCTTGAAGATGATGATGAAATGCAGGAGGTGGCAGCATGGATCCGGCCCGAAAGTACCATGGGAGCAGTGCCCACAGCTACACTGACTGGATGCCTTCTGTGCTCGGTGTGGTTGACTTCAGTGTGCTCCAGACTAGTCCTGAACACAAGTCTAGGAAGTGTGCACTACCCCCGGCCTCCTCTCCCCTTGCAGCTGCTAGGAATCATGGTCACAGACCCTGGTCAGCTTTCGTGGAAACCAAGCAGTGGCTCCCCTGCACGCTGCACCTCTGGTGGTGGTCCAGTGCAACCCTCGTGCCTGGCCAGACACTGATGTCTACCTGTCTCCACACAAATCCACAGAGAGGAGGGTGTCCCTGAATTCCACAGCACATGATGAGACAGATCCACAGAACCCAACACCCAGTGGGTCACTCGGGACCTCACCTATGGTCATGGAGCTCACCATACCTTATTTCTGTCACTTCCCACAGAAAGCCTGTTTCTGATCACCCACAATACCATACATCCTTGTTGCTGACCTGGGGTCATGCCATGAACCCACATGGCACCTTTCTTTAAGTGAAGGCTATGCCTACACCTCCTAGAAAATATTTCTAATGAAGTACAAGTCCATCAGGACTATGGTGTGAACATTGGCATACAGCCTGCATGGTACTAGTCAGTAATTCTAACAAGGGTTAACCCCACCCCCGTCTCACAAAACCTTCCTCCGTCCCACGGAACTCATGGTCTGCCCGCAGAAAACCCTCCAGGAAACAAACCTTTCATCTGAATATTCTCTTCACCTTCTGCTTCAAATCTCGTCCAACCACAATGATATGAAAATAGAAATCAGTCTCAAGAAAAAAAATGAGACAGTCAAAAATAGGTGGAGATTTTTGGGGCCTGGGTGGCTCAGTCGTTAAGGATCTGCTTTCAGCTCAGGTCGTGATCCCAGAATCCTTGCTCAGTGGGAAGCCCGCTTCTCCCTCTCCCACCCCCGTGCTTGCGTTCCCTCTCTTGCTGTCTCACTCTCTGTCAGATACTTAAAGAATCTTAAATAAATATGTGGAGATTTAACAACATGCTACAGAACAACCAACAGTCAAAGAAGAAATCAAAAAAATTTTAGAAGTACCTTGACCCTGATGAAAAAGACAACCTACAAAACTTATGGGATGCAGCAAAAGTAGCTTTATGGGGGACATTCATAGAAACTCAAGTCTTCATCAATCCATATGATGCTCTCCAAAAAACAACCTGATTTATTTGGTAAAGAAGTAGAAAATAAAACAACAAACAAAGCCCCAAATTAGTAGAAATAAGGAAATAACAAA
The DNA here is from genome assembly GCF_024610735.1 of Ursus americanus. Taxonomy (NCBI): domain Eukaryota; kingdom Metazoa; phylum Chordata; class Mammalia; order Carnivora; family Ursidae; genus Ursus; species Ursus americanus. The sequence goes on from NW_028273682.1 coordinate 154,796, forward strand.
AAGGATGCATAAATAAATCCAACGGAGACTAAAAAGACAAAAAAAAAAAAAAACAAACAAACAATGAAAATGAGAGCTGCCTTTTTTGGAAAGAGAAACAAAACTGACACTTAGGTAGACTCACCAAGAAAGACAGAGGGCTCGAATACAATCAGGACAGAAATATAATGGATTCCTGTCTCATATCAAAATCAAAAGAACTCTTCAACCTTGGACACAACAACTTCTTGCAAGCCACGTCTCTAAAGGCAAAGGAAATAAAAGCAAAAATGAAGTATTGGAACTTCATCAGGATAAAAAGATTCTGCTCGGCAAAGCAAATGATCAACAAAACAAAAAGGCAACCTATGAAATCGAAGAAGATATCTGCAAATGATATTACAGATAAAGGGCTGGTATCCAAGATCTATAAAGAAGTCCTCAAACTCAACACCCAAAAAATGGGCAGAAGACACAAAGAGATACAAATGGCCAACAGACATATGAAAAAATGCTCCACATCACTTGCCATCAGGCAAATACAAATCAAAACGACAATGAGATACCACCTTACACCAGTTAGAATGGTTAAATTTAACAAGGCAGGGGGCACCTGGGTGGCACCGTGGTTAAGCGTCTGCCTTCGACTCAGGGCGTGATCCTGGCATTACGGGATTGAGCCCCACATCAGGCTCCTCCGTTATGAGCCTGCTTCTACCTCTCCAACTCCCCTGCTTGTGTTCCTTCTCTTGCTGGCTGTCTCTATCTCTGTCGAATAAGTAAATAAATTCTTTAAAAGAAAAAAGGAGGGCACGTGTCATAATGAGCACTAGGTGTTATATGCAAACAATGAATCATGGAACACTACATCAAAAACAAATGAAGTACTGTAGGTTGAATAACAATTTTGAAAAAAAAGGGAAAGATATGAAATCCATAAGGAAACTGTCACAATTTGCAAATGACAGGAAATCCGGAAAGATTCCTAAAAAAAAAAAAAAACCTGTTAGAATAAACAAATTCAAGAAAGCTGCAGGATATAAAGTCAATATACAAAGATCTGTTGTCTTTATTTATTTCAGATTTTATTTATTTATTTGACAGGAAGAGAAAAAGCACGAGCAGGGGGAGTGTCAGAAAGAGGGAGAAGCAGACCCTCACTAAGTGGGGAGCACAACACGGGGCTCAATCCCAGAACTCTGGGATCATGACCTGAGCTGAAGGCAGACGCTTCACATATGGAGCCACCCAGATGACCCAACTTCTTGCATTTCTGTATACTGATGACACACTTTCGCCAAGAGAAATTAAAAAAACAATGCCATTTACAATTGCATCAAAAAATCTAGAAATAAAAGTAACCAAGAATGAGAAAGACATAGTACACTCAACACATGGCAGAAAAGAAATGAAAAATATGTGTGTCCAGGGGGGCAGAATGTATGGGTCAAAGATTTGGAAGGCAACACAAACAAATGGTAGCATACGCCATGCTCCTTAACTGGAAGAGTTAATTATGTGAACATGTCCATCGTACCCAAAGCAATCGACAGATGTGATGAAATGTCTGTCTGAATTCCAGTGGCATTACTCGAGGAAATAGAAAACAGTCCTCAAACTTGTATGGAATCACAAAAGACCCCAAATACCCAAAGCAACGTGAAGAAAGAAAGGTGCAGTCAACACACTCCTGGATTTCAAGCTACATTACAAAGCTGTTGTCATCAAAACAGGATGGTACTGGCATAAACACAGACACCAGGTCAGTGGAACAGAACAGAAAGCTCAGAAACTTACCCACACGTAGATGATCCTAACTTACGACACAGCAGCAGAAGATATGACATGAGGGAAGGACTGTGTCTTCAGTGAGCGGTAACAGGCAAACTGGACACTAAATGCAGAAGAATATAACTGGGTCACTTTCTTACACCACACACAAAATTTTTAATGATGAATGATTTGAACATAAGGCCTGAATCCATAAACTTCCAAGAAGACACAGGTACTAAGTCTCTCGACATTGGTTTTGGCAAAGAGTCTTCAGATCGGACACCAAATGCAAAGGCAACAAAAGCACAAATAAACAAGTGGAACAACATCAAACTGAAATCTTCCAAACAGCAAAAGAAACCATCAAAAGCTTAAAAGGCCACTGACCCAATAAGAAAAAATTATCTGTGAATCATATGTGTGAGAAGAGGCTAATATCCAAAATACACACAACACTCATACAAATCAAAACAAAAAAACTATTAAGAAAAATGGGAGGAATATGTGAATAGATACTTTCCAAAGATGGCACACAGGTGCCAACAGACAGAAGGAGTTGTTCGACATCACTAATCATCGTCAGGGAAACATCAGTCAAACCCACAATCGGCTATCCTCTCTCAACTGTTGGAACAGCAATTGTGCCAGAGACAGACACCAGGTGGGGTCAAGGGTGTACAGACGAGGAGACACTGTGCACTGTTGGTGGGAATGGAAATTGGTGCAGCCTCTATGACAAATGGTATGGAGGTTCCTGAAAAATTTAATGCAACTACCCCATGACCCAGTAGTGGCTCTACTGAGAATTGATTTGAAGAACACAAAAATGCTGCCTCAAAAAGACAGATGAACTCCCACGTTCACTGCAGCATTATTCACAAGAACCAGACATGGAAACACAGACCTTGGGGGCCTTATGCCAAGTAACTCAGACACAGAAAGACCAATACCAGATGCTCTCATGTACATTCCACGTGGAATAAATAAATACTGAACGCATAGATAATGAGAGCAGATTGGTAGGTGCCAGATTCGGGGATGGGGTGGTAGAAACGGGTGAAGGCGGTCAAAGTCTCAATGTTTGAGTGAGAAAATCCGACAGTCATGAAATGTTCTGTCCAGCATGGAGACTAAACTAACCATTCAGCATGGGGTATAGGTTTCCCTGCTCTTTGAAAGTACAGGGCTTCTGAGAAACCATGCACACCAGAAATGGTGTCAAGAAGGAATGACCATTAATTTACACGAACAATTAGACAGTGTGCTCAGACTCCAAAATTCCTTCTCTTTGGCTTTTCTTAGGCCTCAGCACACAAGTTTCCAATGGAGGCCCAGCATAAATGAAGATAAAGCACAGCAAAGGCTCACAGACACAATTCAAAGTGCTGGTGGCTGGATGCGGAGAGCGGTTCCCAGAGGAAGGAGCTGGTTGGGGTGCACGCTGCCTCTGTTGTGCTTCTTCCCAAAACAGATGCTGAACGCGATTCTCACTGTTCACCTTTTTTCATAAGAGGGAAATCCTCTTCAGGTCTCTTCCTCTTACTGAACCTGGGTAATAATGTAGTTCTTTCAAGAAAGCCCAGTGTCTTTGTGAACGTTTAAAAAGTGGGGGATACTTGTACTTCAGCATTGCTGAGGGAGTAGATGTGAAAGGTCCTCCCAGACACAACCCTCAGCAGATCCACCGGAAAGGCACCTTCCTCAGCATGCAGAACACGGACTACCTCCTACCCCCCGAGAAACCCTCTCCTTCCCCTTCATCAGGACAACACACAACAGCTGGGAGTTACCCCAATTCCTCCCTTCTCCTGCTCCTAATAGCTAACCCATCAGCAAATCCTGTGAGCTCCATCTTCAAAATGGACCCAGAAGAGGTCTAACCACTCCATCCAAGGCCACCTGTCTGGTCCATAGTGTCTGAGTTCCTGGAAAAGCTTCGTCCTTGACCTGCCTTGCCATCTTCAACCCTCTGTCATCTGTTCTCAACACTGTAGCCAGGATGGCCCAGTGAAACAGCGTCTCATGGGGTTATAGCCCTGGAATAGCTTTCTGTCACCCTCTGTCACCTCTCTGAGCTCATGTCCTAAGCTGTCTCCTGTGGCCACAGGGCCTTCTTGCTGCTCCTGGACATACCTGGAATTCTCCTGCCCCAGAGCCTTTGCACATGCTTTCCCTTCTGTTCAGAATGCTCTTGATGTGTTCTCACTCACCTTCGGAGAAGTCTGAATTGGAGTGACAGGGACAGAAGATGAGGCTGTGTGTGTTGGGTGAAGCTGGTGGCCCAGAAGAAGGTTCTCTGCCAGCTCTCCGCCTGTGCCTCACTTGTCCTCAGCCAGGAACTTGCACACAGCCCTCACCTGTCACAACTCTCACCCAGGAGACTCACAGCCACCCCTGGAGCCCACCCTGAACACACCCTGCTGCAGAATGCATTCAGCTCTCCTCTGGGACCCCTGTCAGCTTTACCCAGACCTGGAACTCCCCCCTGTCTCCTGCAAAGCTCCCGATTCCCCCGCTGCTTCCAAAATCACACTGGTGCAAGTTTTTCATGAGAGAGCTATAACGTTAACTAATGAAAGTTCACACCTACTTTCTCCTTCTGTTTCTTTTCTCTCCACCTTCTTTCCTACCTGTGCAAACTGTAACATATCAGTGGAACACGAACATGCTCTGAGATCTGAATCTTTCATTGCAGCTTTCTGAGGACTCCTTATGTGATAAGACTCTATTGTATCCTACAACAGGGTGTTTTACATCTATCCTCTATAGAATAGTACAGCCCAAATCACTACAATTTTACCTCACTCTTCATGAAGCAGAACACTTTTTCCATTCTTCTTTTACTTAAATTCCAGTTAGTTCACATGCCATGGAATATTTGCTTCAGGAGTAGGATTTAGTGATTCCTCACCTGCATACAGTACCCGGTGCTCATCACAAGTGCCCTCCTTAATACCCCTCACCCATTTAACACTTCCCCCCACACCCTTGCCCTGCAGCAACACTCAGTTTGTTCTCCACGGGTGAGTCTATTTCCTTGTTTGCCTCTCTCATCACCCCTCCACTCTGTTCATCTGTTTTTTTTCTGAAATTCCAGAAGCGCGAGAGTATAGGATATTTGTCTTTCCTCACTGATTTTGCTTAGCTTAATACACTCTAGATCCATCCACATCCTTGCAAATTGTAAGATTTCATTCTTTTTGAAGCTGGGTCATATTCCATTATTTATATGTATCCCACATCTGCTTTATCCATTCATCAGTGCATGGACTTTGGGATTCTCTCCATAGTTTGGCTACTGCGGACATTACTGCCATGAACATCATGGTGCATGGACCCCCTTCGAATCTTCATTTCTGTATCCTTTGGGTAAATACCTAGGAGAGCAATTGCTGGATCATGTGGTTGTTCAATGTTTAACTTTTTGAGGAACCCCCAGACTTTTCCCAGACTGGCTGCACCACTTTGCATTCCCACCAATAGGATGGGAGGGTTCCCCTTTAAGCAGAACATTATCTGCGGGCAATTTAATAAGAGGAAACAAACCCTCTGGGAGATGCACCCAGGGTCAGGCAAGCAGTTGCAGACTTCACCCCAAGGCTCCTGACGCCAAGCCCCTTGAAGCCACCAGCATGCCACTATCCAAAAGAATTCCCAGACTCTCCTTCTGACTCCACCACCAAAGAAACTACAGAGAGAATATGGCACCTCAAAATATCGAGATAATACATTTAGTAAAACTAGAAAGTCAAGCTCAACTTTTAAACAGGAGCAGGCTGCTTTGGATAATTTTCAATTTTCCCTCCACACTAATTTTATCTCTTCTGATGAATAAACTAATCAATGATGAAACATCAACTTTGTCAAATGACATCACCCAAGTCTGTATCAGATGAAAAAAAGCCACCTAACTCTAGATGCTGGCCACTCAACCATATCTTAGACCCGATTGAATAAACACTGTTAGATGAAGGAACAAATTAGATGTTACAAACAGGCACAGAGTGAATCTCACCTTCCCTTTCTAATAAAAGAGGGTTCCTAGGAAACAGATGGTCAAAATACATGTGTAAGCAATAAATGGACAGAGAAATTGTGATCCCCTGCAAAGTTCTACCAGCAGGGAAACTAAGTAATTCTTGCACCAAACGCAGAATGCTGACAGCTACTTCAATTTTACTTTGTGGCTCAACTAGAGAAAAGAGAGAAGCCCAGGAGGTTTTGGGATAATGAGAGGTTTTACCTCCAGCCCTGACATAGTTAGGACATTTTGCCAAACATTCCTGTGCTTTCTCTGAACACTGCGTCCTGTGACAAGCTGCCTCGCTGACTCCGATGCTGACGTTCAAACCTCGGGTGTCTTGGAGCCAGAGCAAAGAAGTGCTGTCAGCTGGGGAGAAGAAGGCACCTCTGACCTAAAGCCTGCACACCTGCTTTGGTTTCTGGGCAAAGAGGCAACACATACTTGTTGTTTACCAGTAATTATCTTCATTCTCAATAGACCAATGACCTTGCCTTTTCTGGATAGCAGACTTACTCTTCTAAAGAAACCCTAAATTCGTTTATTCCCAATGCAACTAGAGTGGAACATTTATTTCTCACTTAAATAGAAAACACTGTTATTGTCGACACTGCATGAATGAACTTTTAAAAACATTTTAGAGAGAAAGGAAGAAACCTTTATTCAAACCCAAGTCAGGACAACCGTCTGGGAGACACAATCTTCACCAAGAAGGGAGTGCTCCGGGGAAGGAACATTTGGGGCAGGCTTATATATTTTTTTCTGTTTTGTTTTACATACAGAGTTACACACTACAGTGAGGATCTTCTTAGATCCAGAAAGTGACAGATTCTTTCTTATGTTTTCAGTATGTACATGTCAGTATGACCTTAATCTTATGGGAGCCAAAGATGTTCTTTATTTTTTCTTATCTTTATGTTGGCATTTTTGGTTATTGTTTTCTCCTCGAAGCAGATGTACAACATGTGCTTGGGGCAGAAATAGGGCCCATGCTTTTAGGTTTTTGCCCAGTCATTTTGAGCCGGGTAAAATGTTAAAGGATAGCTTCCCTGGAAGCCCAGGATCAGGGCCCACAGATGATATAAGATAAAAATTACTTTCATCATTATAATTACTCCTAAATGGAGGAATTTGAGACAAAAGCACCTTCACAAGAGTACCAAGAAATCAAAATGATACCCACGAAAGGCTGCCTGCTCCATGGTCAGCACAGGTAACAGAAGTGTTCACAGTCTCTGGACTCCTGCCCTTTTCCTGCCCAAATCTCTGAAGCACACAGACCACTTAAAATTAGAATTGTAGAACTGCTAGACAACTTAGAGATGTCTGGCACCATTCCCTTGGACTGCAGAATAAAACACAGTAGCTCGTTGTCACAAACTAATTTCAACATGAAGTGCCCCCTGGATGCAGTAAGTTCTTTCTCTGCAAATGTTGACTAATATAAGTCACAGTCATACCATATAAACACTATGATGGCTGGGAAGTCATCGTAGGTAAGGGAATATTTTAGCCATGTTTATAAGCATTGGCTCACTTTGTAGAAGAGGCTGAGCTGAGTGTTTTTAAACACTATTTCAGACCTGTTTTACAGCACCCTCTGAACATACCAGAGCCAGAATGGACTAAAAAAGATAGTTGGTTTCAGTAACTTTAATACCAGAAATATATTATACTGTCTGTATTCCTAAGGATCTTTGAGTATCTTACCCAGAGGTCCTCCACTGAGATAATGATCTTAATGATCACCATGGGCAGAGGTGAAAAGGCCCGCTGAATTCGTTCCATTTGTCCACATGACAAGAAAATCCTGATACTTGATAGGTTTCCAGATCGAGAAGACCAGAGTTAAGAGGAAGATAGTACCCTGTATGGAACAACAAGGGATTTGGAGTCAATTTGGGAATCCCACTTATGTTTCTGACACTAAAATCCTCTGTGACTCATATCATCCGAGTCCCTGTCTAACCATCTGAAAATGTGCCTAAAAATATCTACACCCTAGTTGAGAAGTTTAAGAGGCAGAATGCTACAAAGAGCCAGTATGATGTGTCTCAAGAACAGGTGCTCAGGAAGCCATAATTGCTATTGGGTCTATTTCTTTTCAGAAGAAAGAACACATGTTGAATCCATATTTCTAATAGATGACTCACCAGATGATTTTCAAACCTGAAGGAAGGCCAAGAAGTCACTCTTGTGTCATAGTTCACTCAGAAATCATGTTGTTGGACTGGTGAGGATGATACGATAGCAACGTCATCACTAAGAGTGGGAAGCTTCTAATTTCCATACGGCCATGTTGACCCCCTTAGCTCAGAGCCACCTGAATGGGCAGCTGGGGAGGGGGCACCATCATCACTATGAGTGGGGAGCTTCCCATTTCCATATGGCCATGTTGACCCCCTTAGCTCAGGGCCGCCAGAAAGGAGAGCTGAGGGGCACCACAGGCCAAGGCTGCCAGGTGTGGCTGGGGCAGGAAGAACTCAGACTTAAGGCTCAACTCCTGTCTAGGTTATTATAATGCTCTTCACAAAGAAAGTGCCATTGTGTGTGAGCCCTCATGTAGAAAAGTTTCAGAATTTCCATTGAGATTCCCTCTCTGACCTTTAGGATATGTAGCAAAGTTCCATTTAATTTTAAACATTGAAGGACTTCTTGATTTTCTTTTCGCTATGACTGTGGCTCAATTCCCCTGTGGTCTAAGAATAGAATCTAGTTAATTTCAGGGTTTAACATTTGTAGACTTCATTCGTGGCCCCACCTATCATCTATTTGGGTAAAGAGTCTATGACCACTTGAAAATAATGTATTCTGCACTTATTATGGAATGTTCCCTATATGTCAATTAGGTCACATTTGTTACCAATGTTTTGTCTGCTTTTTCTTTCAGATATTGAGAAAGGTATATTAAAATCTTCAAACAATGCTGCTCTATTCAACGTTGCATCGGAGAATCTACCAGTGTTAGAAGGCAAGAGAAACAAAAAGTATAAGAATTGAGGGGATAAATGTGACTATTCACAGATAATACAATTGTGTACATAGAAAATCCAAAACAGTCTATAAATACCCTATTAGAATTAAAAATGCAATTTATAAATTTGAGATGGATTGTAGCTTCCCATTGGACAGTTTCTGAAAGAAAATGTAGAACCTGTCAATCTTGGGGTAGGACATAGGGTGCTTTAACCATTTAAAAGAATTCAGTGGGACTTCATAAAAATGTGACATTTCTCCTTAACTTATGACCATAAGAAAATGAAATAGTGAACCGCAGGCTGGGAAGTAAAGATTTGCAATACACACACTGACAAAGACTTGTCAATAAAGAATTCCTGCTCATCAACCATAGAAAGTCTATTTATAAACGAATACTTCACAAAAGATTGACTGATGGCCAATAACAACAGGAAAGGGTGCTCTACAGTATTATTTTAAGGAAGAGCAAGGCCTTTCCTAAAATGAAAACATACACACAAACCAGTATTCCCTAGATGGATGACGTCCTTATTTCTGAGGACAGCTTGAAGAACAGACTAGCATCAAAGTAAAGTGATGGAATTCCTGACACTCAGAGGATGGACAATTGACCTCAAACTACAGTACAATTTCTAGGCATCATTCAGTCCTCTGAAGGCAGACAACTACCACACCCCTTCCTCCACCACACAGGTTGCTTCCCAACACCTACCATAAAAGAAGAAGATGAGAAACAGATAGGACTAGTAGGAAATAGCAAAAATCACATGTGGGGATTATCCTGAAACACACTGATCACATAACTAGTGTAAGGAAGTGTAGGGAACTGACAAGGACAGAGACTCAAGAGGTACTTCTTTGGGAAATGCTGTCTGAAATCGTCACACCTTGGTACCAGCTAATGAGGGCTCTGACCATACACTAGGGTTTGCTCACAAGGGTCTGCAACACCATCCCTGAGGACTTCAAGACCTCAAAGCTTGCCTGATTGACTATTGGACTAAGAGATTCCCATGTTCTGAAAACAGATACCAACTCATTGAAAGGTTCACCTGGGCTCTCTCGAAGGCCCTACAAGAAGCTGAACCATTCACTGAAAATCAATTACACACACACACACACACACACACACACACACACACACACACACACCTGTCATTTCACCAATTACTTAAACATTCAAGGTTCTTCCTACCTTTTCTTTTACACATTGATATTTATACTCACATGAAATGTCATCATTTCTAATGAACACTGATGTCAAAATAGAGATCCATTGACACAATATTCACAAAATGAAACTTCCCTGCTGTAATTTTCAATATAGCATTTTTTAAAGATCATACATATTTTAGATTTTTGGTAACTTTTACAGGAGAAGATCAGCATTGAAAAACTCTGAATACTTGACAATGAGTTTTAAGCCTAGAGAACAAAAATTGTCCAATTTCATAGATAATAAGGAACCAAAGGGAAAGCATGGAAGCTGTAGTCGAATAATTTTACACATATGTATCCTCTCTTATTCTACTACTGAGGGGCGTGTTTTATTACCACTATACATGCATCAATTGTCTTCCACGTGCACCTGCTCAGGTATAATGAATTACTAGAGTAGAATGAAATGTCTGGGAACTACTTGGCGGCATCTATAATGAACAATGAAATTTTGATCTTATATTTGGTGAACTTCCACTGTCTGTCCCTTTAGACAATGGACCCTAAACAGAAGGGGAATGAACCACGAGCGACTATGGACTCTGGGAAACAAACTGAGGGCTTCAGAGGGGAGAGGGGTGGGGGATTGGGATGGTCCAGTGATGGGTATTAAGGAAGGTACATATTGCATGGAGCACTGGGTGTTATATGCAAATAATGAATCACGGAACACTACATCAAAATCTAAGGAAATACTGTATAGTGACTAACATATCATAATAAAAAAATTATTATTAGAAAAAAATTAAAGGTAAAAAAAAAACCAATACAGCTTCTCTGTTTCAAGAACAATCACAATTGAGAAAAAACTAACTTCCAATCCCTAAAGCAAAACACAGACCAAATTCCATTTCACTCCCCTTTATTCACATTCTCTGTGGGTTCTAAGCTATTTCCCTACCTCCTTTCCTGCTGAGCAGGGAGCCTCGGCTCGATCCCAGAACCCTGGGATCATAACCTGAGCCAAAGGCACATGCTTAACTGGCTGAGCCAGCCAGGAGCCCCAGCTCCATGTTTTTCTTAAGCAAAAGGACACTTTCTCACAATGCCTTCACATGACTTCACATGGTACCAGAGACCTGCATTTGCTTCTAGGAGGTTGCAGATGAAGGCAATTGCAAACTCTTACAGTGGTTTATCAAATACAGTGACCTGCCTGGTGACAGTGAAACCCTTATGAGCCCACGAGAGGGTGCTGTGACACTCAGCTGTGGCTGGGCTGGCACAGAGAACCAAATCCATTTCCCTGCCTGATGTCTGTGAGGAACAGATGCCCCCACTGTGAATGAGACCCTGCCACTGAGCTGTCCAGAGATGGCCATCCTCACGGAGGATGAGGATAAAGGACAATGCCTGAGGAGACCTCATCTGTCTCTTTTATCTTTTCATATTTTCGACAGTGGACAAATCACTGCCTAGGAGTCCCCAACTACCTTAGTATCATCTGTGAATGACCAAGAGGTTTTACAAAACACTTAAGGTTTTGACCTCACAAATGCCTACAACCACTTACCATAGGGATTCAACATTAAGCAAAGATACTGTTCGTTGGAAGAGAGGTCCTGCCCACTGTTGTTTCTCACTTATATGCTCATCTTCCTTACCTCATGGTAACATAACCACCTTGATTCCTGCTGCCGTCTTCAGGAAGGCTGATGTGACTTGTCGGGCATTACTCTGACATCGTTCTTTCTTAGCAATAAGATGTGGACATTTCCCTAGTCCTACACACCCAAAGTTGAATCGGAATCAGGATTGAGGAGGCTGATGAGAGTTGAAGGTGTTTTCCTGTACACGGTGGTTTATTACCAATAAGGATGGGTCAGAGTCCTCGAAATTCCAGAACCTTTTCATTAATGCTTCCTACTTGTGAAAGATGATGTACATTGGTCTTTCCCTGTATAGTGTGGTGACTCAGAGAAAAGTGCTTAGCCCTTTCGTCAGACTTCCACGACCACCTTGGGGCTGGCTTCCATATTCAGAAAGGATGATGTTAGGGCTAAGAGCGTTCCTGTACACTGTTATTTCTTACAGATAAGTGTATGGCATTTTTGTTACATTGCCAGAACCACTTAGCGCGGGCTTGCCGGCCTCCTGGGGACGAACCCTAACCGTAGGTCAGCCCCCGAGGGGCCTCTCCCAAGGGGCCTGGCACCACAACGCCAGGGATTGGGGATCCCCGAGCCCAGCGCCGGAGTCACCCTGCCACCCCACAGGAACCCGGGTTGCTAGGGGGGCCGCCAGTCTTTCAGGGCGAGAGAACGGGCAGGGCCCTCCAAGCCCCCAGCGACTTTTGAAGTCCCCCCGTGCCAAAATGCTTTGGTCCACATTCCCTCTCGCCAGTGCCCTCACCTCGGCCTGCCCCTACGCCTGCCGCAGAGCTGGGGGAACGGGCCTGTTGCACTCCTGGGGGCTAACACTTACCCTAGGTCGGTCCCTGAGGTGACCCTCCCAAGGAGCCTGGCACCTCAATGCCGGGGATTTGGGAACCCCGAGCCCCAGTGCTGGACTCACTCTGCCACCCCCAAGCTCCCAGGGCGCTAGGGTCGTTGCCAGTCATTCAGGAAGGGAGAACGGGCAGGGCCCTCTGATCTGCCTGCGACCTTCAAAGGCCCCCCATGCAAAAACTCTGGCTCCCACTCTCCTGCTCGCCAGCACCCTAACCTCGGCCCACCCCTAAGCTCGCTGCAGAGCTGGCGGATCAGGCCTGCTGGCTTCCTGGGGGCTAACCCTATCCCTTGGTCGCCCTCAAATGGCCCCTCCCAAGTGGCCTGGCGCCGCATGCCAGGGATTGGGGACCCCCAACTCCCAGTGCCGGATGTACCCTGCCGCCCCACCACCACGTGGGGCACTAGGGGCTTCGCCAGTCCTTCAGGGCAACAGAACGAGCAGGACCCTCCGAGTCACCTGTGACCTTCGAAGGCACCCCGAGCCAAAGCCAAAATGCTCTGGCCCACGCTCCCGCTCGCCAGCGCCCTCACCTCGGCCTGCCCCTCCACTCGCCCCACAGCTGGTGGAGCAAGCCTGCCAGCCTCCTGTGCGCTAACCCTAACCCTAGGGCGGCACCGAAGAGGCCGGGTACCACAACGCCAGGGATGGGGTGCCCCCGAGCCCCTGCACCGGACTCAACTTTCCACCACCCGGCCACCCAGTTTGCTAGGGGCGCCGTGCGTCATTCAGGGCAGGAGAATGGGAAGGGCCCTCCGAGCCTTCTGTGACCTTTGAAGCCCCCCATGCCAAAACGCTTGGGCCCACACTCCTTCTCACCAGCGCCCTCATCTCGGCCTGCCCCTACGCTCGCCTGACAGCCGGCTGATCAGGCCTGCCGGCCTCCTGTGGGCTAACACGATCACTAGGGCGGCCCCCGAGGGGCCCCTCCCAAGGGGCCTGGCACCGCAAAGCCGGGGATTTGGGACCACAGAGCCCCAGCGTTAGACTCAACCTGCCGCCCTGCCACTACCCGGGCCGCTAGGGGCACCGCCGGTCATTCAGGGCGGAAGAATGGGAAGGGCCTTTCGAGCCCCCGGCCACCTTTGAAGGCCCCCCACGCCAAAACGCTTGGGCACACGCTCCCGCTCTCCAGCGCCCACACCTCGGCCTGCCCCTCCGCTCGCTGCACAGCCGGCGGATCGGGCCTCTGGCCCCCTGGGGGCTAACCCTAAACCTAGGTCGGCCCTCGAGGGGCTCATCCGATGGGGCCTGGCGCCACGTCTCTGATTGCTGAACCCCGAGCTGCAGCGCCAGACTCACTGTGCTGCCCCACCGACACCCGGGCCGCTAGCGGCGCCGCCGGTCATTCAGGGCGTGAGAACGGGCAGGGCCCTCCAAGCCCCAGACGACCTTCAAAGGTACCTCCGCCAAAATGCTTCAGCCCACACTCCCGCTCGCCAGCGCCCTCACCTCGGCCCGTCCCTCCACTCGCCACACAACTGGCAGATCGGGCCTGCCGGCCTCCTGGGGGCTAATCCTAATCCTAGGTCAGCCCCCGAGGAGCCCCTCCCAAGGGGCCTAGAGCCGCAACGCCGGGGATTGGGGACCCCTGAGCCCCAGTGTCAGACTCACCCTGCCGGACCGCCGCCACCCGGGCCACTATGGGCGCCACTGGTCACTCAGGGCGGGAGAACGGGCAGGGCCCTCCGAGCCCCTGGCGACTTTCGAAGGTCCCCCGCACCAAAACGCTTGGGCCCGGGCTCACTCTCTCCAGCGCCCTCACATCGGCCCATCCCACCGTTCGCCACACAGCCAGCGGATCGGGCCTACCGGCCTCCTGGGGGTTAACCCTAAGCCTAGGTCGGCCCCCAAGGGGCACCTCCCAAGGGGCCTGGCGCCACAACACCGGGGATTGGGGACCCCAGAGCCCCAGTGTTGGACTCAACCTGCCACCCCGCCGCCACCCGGGCCAGTAGGGGCGCTGCCGGTCATTCAGGGCGGAGGAATGTGAAGGGCCCTCCGAGCCACCGGAGACCTTCGAAGGCCCCCCGCGCCAAAACACTTGGGCCCACGCTCCCGCTAGTCAGTGCCCTCACTTCGGCCCGCCCCTCTGCTCGCCGCACAGCTGGCAGATCGGGCCTGCCGGCTTCCTGGGGGCTAACCCTAACCCTAGGTCGGCCCCCGAGTGGTCCATTCCAAGGAGCCTGGCAGCGCAACACCGGGGATTGTGAACCCCCGAGCCCCAGCGCCGGACTCATCCTGCCGCCCCGCCGCCACCCGGCTGCTAGGGGCGCCGCAGGATATTCAGTGCGGGAGAAGGGACAGGGCCCTCGGAGTCCCTGTCGTCCTTCGAAGGCCCACCAAGCCAAAACGCTTGGGCCCACGCTCCGGCTCGCCAGCGCCTTCACCTCCGCGCCCCTCCGCTCGCCGCACAACTGGCGGATCGGGCCTGATGGCCTCCTGGGGGCTGACACTAACCCTAGGTCGGCTCCCGAGGGGCCCCTCCCAAGGGGTCTGGCATGGCAAAGCCGGAGATTGGGACCCCCGAGCCCCAGCCAGGACTCACCTTGCTGTCCCGCTGCCACCTGGACCGCTAGGGGCACCGCCGGTCATTCAGAGCGGGAGAACAAGCGGGGCTCTCCTAGCCCACGACGACATTCGAAGGAGCCCCGTGCCAAAATGCTTGGGCCCACGGTCCCATTCGCCAGTGCCCTCACTTCGGCCCGCCCCTCCCCTCGCCCCACAGCCGGCAGATCGGGCCTGCCGGCCTCCTGGGGGCTAACCCTAACCCTAGGTTGGCCCCGGAGGGGCTCGTACGATGGGGCCTGGCGCCACAACGTGTCTGATTGCTGACCCCCGAGCCGCAGCGCCAGACTCACCTTGCCGCCCCGCCAACACCCAGGCCACTAGCGGCGCCACTGATCATTCAGGGTGTGAGAACAGGCAGGGCCTTCTAAGCCCCGGATGGCCTTCGAAGGCACCCCGCGCCAAAACGCTTGGGCCCACGATCACGCTTGCCTGTGCCCTCAGCTCGGCCTGCCCCTCCACTCGCTGCACAGATGGAGGATCTGGGCTGCCGGCCTCCAGGGGGCTAACCCTAACCCTAGGTTGGCCCCCAAGGAGCCCCTCCCAAGGGGCCTGGCCTCGCAACGCAGGGATTGCGAACCCCCGAACCCGAGCTCAGAACACACCATGCCGCCCCGCTGCCACCCGGCCCGCTAGGGGCGCCGCCGGTCATTCAGGGCGGGAGAATGGGTAGGTCCCTCCAAGCCCCTGGCGAACTTCAAAGTCTCCCCGCGCCAAAACGCTTGGGCCCACGCTCCCGCTCGCCAACGCTTCACCTCGGCCCACCCCTCCGATCGCCACGCAGCCGGGGGATCAGGCCTGCCAGCATATTTGGGACTAACCCTAACACTAGGTCGGCCCCTGAGGGGCCCTTCCCAAGGGGCCTGGCCCACAACATCAGGGATTCGGACCCCCGAGCCCCAGCGCCGGACTCACCCTGCGGCTCAACTGCCACCCGAGCCGCTAGGGGCTCCGCCGGTCATTCACGGCGGGAGAACGGGCAGGGCCCTCCAAGTCCCCAGCGACTTTCGAATGCACCCCACGCCAAAACCCTTTGGCCCACGCTCCCGCTCGCCAGCACCCTTACTTCGGCCCGCCCCTCCGCTCACCTCACAGCTGCTGGATCGGAACTGCCGGCCTCCTGGGGGCTCACCCTTACCCTAGGACGGGCCCGGAGCTGCCCCTCCCAAAGGGCCTGGTGCCGCAATGCCGGGGAGTGGGGACCCCCGAGCCCCAGCGCCGGACTCACCCTGCCGCCCCACTGACACCCAGTCCGCTAGGGGTGCCACTGGTCATTCAGGGTGGGAGAACGGACAGGGCCCTCTGAGCCCGCGGCGACATTCGAAGGCCTCCCCATCCAAAACGCTTGAGCCCACGCTCCCGCCCCTCAGCGCCCTCACCTCGGCCTGACCCTCCGCTTGCCGGAGAGCTGGCAGATGAAGCCTGCCCTCCTCCTGGGGACTACCCATATGCCTTAGGTGGGCCCCTGAGGGGCCTGTCCGAACGGGCCTGGCACCGCAATGCCTGGGATTGGGGACCCCCGAGCCCCACCGCCGGACTCACCGTGTCACCCCGCCGCCACCCAGGCCGCTAGGGGCGCCGCCGGTCATTCAGGGAGCGAGAACGGGCAGGGCCCTCCGATCCCCTGGCGATCTTCGAAGGCAACCTGCGCCAAAATGCTTGGGTCCACGCTCCCGCTCACCAATGCCCTCACCTAAGCCCACCCCTCCGCTCGCTGCACAGCTGGCAGATTGGGCCTAACAGGCTCTTGGGGGATAACCCTAACCCTAGGTCGGCCCCCGAGGGAATCTCCCAAGGGGCCTGGCTGCCCAACGCCAGGGATTGGGACCCCCAAGCCCCAGTGCCGGACTCACACGGCCGCTGCGATGCCACCGGGCTGCTAGGGGTGCCGCCGGTCATTCGGGGTGGCAGAACGGGCAAGCCCTTCCGAGCCACCTGCGACCTTCGAAGGACCCCCGCACCAAAATGCTTGGGTCCACGTTCCCGCTCGCCAGCGCCCTCACCTCGGCCCGCCCCTCCACTCGTCACACAGCTGGTGGATCGGGCCTGCCTGCCTCCTGGGTGCTAACCCTAACCCTTGGTCGGCCCCCGATGGGCCCCTCCCAAGGGGCCTGGTGCCACAATAGAGGGATTGGGGACACCGAGCCCCAGAGCCAAACTCACGCTGCTGCCCCGCCGTCATCCAGGCCGCTAGGGGTGCCACAGGTCATTCAGAGCGGGAGAACGGGTAGGGCCCTCCGAGCCCCTGGCGAACTTCGAAGGCCCCCCGCGCCAAAACGCTTAGGACTATGCTCCCGCTCTCCAGCGCCTGCCCCTCGGCCCGCCCCTCCGCTTGCCACACAGCTGGCGGATTGTGCCTGCCAGCCTCCTGGGGGCTAACCCTAACCCTAGGTCGGACCCGAGGGGCCCCTCCCACGGGGCTTGGCGCCTCAATGTCGGGGATTGGGGACCCCCGAGCCCCAGGGCCCAACTCAACCTACCGCCCCTCCGCCACCCGGGCTGCTTGGGGCGGCGCCGGTCATTCAGGGCGGGAGAATGGGCAGGGCCCTCCGAGCCCCCGGCGACCTTCAAAGGCCATCTGCGCCAAAACGCTTGGGCCCACGCTCCTGTTCGCCACCGCCGTCACCTCGGCTAGCCCCTCCACTCACCGCACATACGGCAGATCGGGCCTGCTGGCATCCTTTAGGCTAACCCTACCCTAGGTCGGCCCCCGAGAGACCACTCCCAAGCGCCTGGCGCTGCCATGCCGGGGTTTGGGGACCCGCAAGCACTTGTTGCGGGCTCACCCTGCCGCCCCTCCACGACCCAGCCTGCTAGGAGCAATGTCCTCATGGGGCGTGAAAATGGGCAGGGCCCTCCGAGCCCCCGGCGAATGTCCAAGGCCTCCTGCACCAAAACGCTTGGGCCAACGCTACCACTCACCAGCGCCCTCACTTCGGACCGTCCCTCCACTCTCTGCACAGCTGGTGGATCGGGCCTGCCATTCTCCTGGGGGCTAACCCTAACCCTAGGTCGGTCTCAGAGGGGACCGTCCCAAGGGGTCTGGCACTGCCACGCCGGGGATTGGGGACCCCCGAGCCACAACACCAGATGCACCCTGCCATTCCGCCGCCACCCGGGCCGCTAGGGGCGCCACCGGTCATTCGGGGCTGGAGAACATGCAGAGCCTTGCGAGCCACCCTCGAACTTCGAAGGCCCCTGTGCCAAAACACCTGGGACCATGCTCCCGCTCGCCAGAGCCCTCACCTTGGCCCACCACTCTGTAATCCGCTCAGCCGGTGGATGGGGCCTGCCGGCCTCCTTTGGGCTAACCCTAACCCCAGGTCGGCTCACGAGGGGCCCCTCCCAAGGGGCCTGGCGCTGCCACGCCAGGGATTGGGGACCCCCGAGCACCAGGGCCGAACTCACCCTGCCGCCCCGCTGCGACCCGGCCCGCTAGGGGCACCTTCCTCATTCAGGGCGGGAGATCGGGCAGGGCCCTACGAGTCCCTGGCAACCTTCGAAGGCCCCCCGCGCCAAAACTATTGGGCCCAAGCTCCTGTTCGCCAGTGCCCTCACCTCGGCCCATCCTCCGCTCATCACACAGCTGGCGGAAAGGGCCTGCCGGCCTCCTGGGGGCTAACCCTAAACCTAGGTTGGCCCCCAAGGGGCCCCTCCCAAGGTGCCTGGCGCCACCATGCCTGGGATTGGGGTCCCCCAACCCCCTCGCCGGAATCACCCTGCCGCCCCGCCGCCACCCGGGCCGCTAGGGGCGCTGCCGTTCATTCAGGGCGTTAGAACGGGCAGGGCTCTCGGAGCCCCCTGCAATCTTTGAAACCCTCTCGCCAAAACGCTTGGGCCCACACTCCCACTCGCCAGTGCATTCACGTCGACCTGTCCTTCGGCTCGCAGTACAGCCTACGGATAGGTCCTGCCGGCCTCCTGGAGCTAACACAAACCCTACGTCGGTGCCCGAGGGGCCCCTCCCAAGGGGCCTGGCTCTGCCATGCCGGGGCTCAGGGACCCCCGAGCCCCCGCGGCAGTCTCACCCTGCCACTGCGCCGTGACCTGGCACACTTGGGGCGCTGTCCTCATTCAGGTGGGAGAACGGGCAGGGCCCTCAGAGCCCCGGGCGACATTCGAAGACCCCCGCGCCAAAACGCTTGGGCCCACGGTCCAGCTCGCCAGCGCCCTCACCTAGGCCAGCCCCTCCGCACACCGCACATGTGGCGGATCGGGCCTGCCAGCTTCCTGGGGGCTAACCCAAACCCTACATCAGCCCCCGAGGGGCCCCTCCCAATGGGCCTGGCGCCGCCACGCCGGGGATTGGGGACCCCAGATCCCCAGCTCTGGAGCCACCCTACTGCCCCGCCTCCACCCGGGCCGTTAGGGGTGCTGCCAGTCATTCAGGGCGGGAGAACGGGCAGGGCCCTCCGAGCCCCCGGCGACCTTCGAAGGCCACCCTTGCCAAAATACTTGGGCCCATGCTCCCGCTCGCCAACGCCCTCACCTCGGCCCGCCCCTCCACTCGCCGCACAGCCAGCGGATCGGGCCTGCTGGCCTCCTGGGGGCTAACCCTAAACCTAAGTCAGCCCCCGAGGGGCCTCTCCCAAGGTGCCTGGCGCCACAACGCCGGGGTTTCGTGTCCCCCGAGCCCCATTGCCAGACTCACCCTCCCGCCCCGCTGCCACCCGGGCCACCAGGGTCCCCGCCGGTCATTAAGGGCGGGAGAACAGGCAGGGCCCTCCGAGCCAACGGCGACCTTCGAAGGCCCCCGTGCGAAAACACTCGGGCCCACGCTCCCGCTCGCCAGAACCCTCACTCCAGCCCGCCACATCACTCGCCGTACAGCGGGCAGATCGGGGCTGCTGGCCTCCGGGGGGATAACTCTAAGCCTAGGTCGGCACCCAAGGGGCCCCTCCCAAGGGGCCTGGCACCGCCATGCCAGGGATTGGGGACTCCCGAGCCCCAGTGCCGGACTCACCGTACCGCCTCACTGTGACCCGGCCCGCTAGGGGCAACGTCCTCATTCAGGGCGGGAGATCGGGCAGGGCCCTCCGAGTCCCCGGCGACCTTTGAACCCCCCCCACGCAAAAACGCTTGGGCCCATGCTCCCGCTCACCAGCAACCTCACCTCTGCCCGACCATCCACTCGCTGCACAGCTGGCAGATCCGGCCTGCTGGCCTCCTGGAGGCTAACCCAAACCCTAAGTCAGGCCCGAGGGGCACCTCCCAAGGGGTCTGGTGCTGAAACGCCAGGGATTGGGGATTCCCGAGCCCCAGCACTGGACTCACCCTGCCGCCCCTCTGCAACCCGAGCCGCTAGGTGCGCCATCGGGCTTTCAGCGCAGTAGAACCCGAAGTGCACTCTGAACCCCCGGTGACTTTCGAATGCCCCCACGCCAAAACGCTTGGGCCCACGCTCCCGCTCTACAGTGCCCTCACCTCGGCCTGCCCCACTGCTCGCTACACAGCTGGCGGATCAGGTCTGCCGTCCTCTTGGGGGCTAACACTAACGCTGGTTCGGACCCCGAGGGCCCTACCCAAGGGGCCTGGCGCCCCAACGCCGAGTATTGGGGACCCCCGCGACCCAGCGCCGGACTTACCATGCTGCCCCACCGCAACCCGGGCCACTAGGGGCATCGCCGGTCATTCAGGTCGGGAGAACGGGCAAGGCCTTCCGAGCCCCCAAGGACTTTCGAAGGCCCCCCGCACCAAAAGGCTGGGCCCACGCCCCCGTACGCCAGCGCCCTCACCTCGGCGCGCCGCTCTGCTCACAGCACAGCCAGCGGATGAGGCCTGCCAGCTTCCTGGGGGCTAACCCTAAACCTAGGTTGGCCCCCGATGGGCCCCTCCCAAGGAGCCTGGAGCTGCAAGGCCTGGGATTGGGGACCCCCGAGTCCCAGCACCGGACTCACCCGGCCACCCCACCACAACCCAGGGCACCAGGGGCGCAGCTGGTTACTCAGGGCGGTAGAATGGGCAGGGCCCTCCGAGCCCCCGGCAACTTTTGAAGGCCCCCCACGCCAAAACGCTTGGGCCCATGCTCCCACTCACCAGCGCCCTCACCTCAGCCCGCACCACCGTCGCCGCACAGCCGGCGGATCGGGCCTGCCAGTGCCCTGGGGGATAACCCTAACTCTAGGTCGGCGCCCGAGGGGCCCCTCCCAAGGGGCCTGGCACCACAACGACAGAGATTGGGGACCCCCGAGCCCCAACTCTGAACACACCCTGCAGCCCCGCCGTCACCCGGCCCGCTAGGGGCGCCGCAGGTCAGTCAGGGCGGGAGAACGGGCAGGGTCCTTCCGAGCCCCCGGCGAACTTCGAAGGCCCCCTCGCCAAAACGCTTGGGCCCACGCTCCTGCTTGCCAGCGCCCTGACCTCGGCCCGCCACTCCCCTCACTGCACAGCTGGTGTATCGGGCCTGACGGCCTCCTTTGAGCTAACCCTAACCCTAGGTCAGCCCCTGAGGTTCCCCCCCAAGTGCCTGGAGCCGCCACACCGGGGATTGGGAACCCCTGTGCCCCAGCTCCAGACTCACCCTGCACCCTGCTGCCACCATGGCCGCTAGAGGCGCCGCCGGTCATTCAGGGTGGGAGAACTGGCAAGGCCCTCCGAGCCCCTGGCGAACATCCAAGGCCTCCCGCACCAAAACGCTTGGGCCAAGCTACCACTCACCAGCGCCCTCACGTCGGCCAGCCTTTCCACTCTCTGAACAGCTGGCGGATCGGGCCTGCAATCCTCCTGGGGGCTAACCCTAACCCTAGGTCGGCCCCAGAGGGGCCCGTCCCAAGGGGCCTGGCACTGCCACGCCAGGGATTGGGGACCCCTGAGCCGCAACACCAGACGCACCCTGCCGCCCCGCCGCCACCAGGGCCGCTAGGGGCGCCGCCGGTCATTCCCGGCTGGAGAACGTGCAGAGCCTTCCGAGCCACCCTCGATCTTCGAAGGCCCCCACGCCAAAACGCCTGGGCCCACGCTCCTGCTCTCCAGCACCTTTACCTCAGCCTGCCCCTCTGCACGCCGCACAGCTGGCAGATCGGGCCTGCCGGCCTCCTGGGGGCTAACACAAACCCTATGTCAGCCCCCGAGGTGCCCCTCCCAAGGGGCCTGGAACCGCCATGCCCCTGCTTGGGGACCCCCAAGCACCAGCGCCGAACTCACCCTGCCGCCCTGCAGCCACCCGGGCTGCTAGGGGCGCCGACACTCATTCAGGGCGGGAGAACAGGCAGGGACCTCTGAGCCCCCGGCGACCTTGGAAGGCCCCCCGTGCAAAAACACTTGGGCCCATGCTCCCGCTAGCCAGAGCCCTCACCTTGGCCTGCCACTCCATAATCCGCACAGCCGGTGGATGGGGCTTGCTGGCCTCCATTGAGCTAACCCTAACGTTAGGTCGGCACCCAAGGGACCACTCCCAAGTGCCCGGCGTTGCCACGCCGGGGATTGGGGACCCCCGAGCCCCAGCTCCAGACTCACCCTGCTGGCCCACCACCACACCGGCCGCTAGGGGAGCCACCGGTCTTTCAAGGCGGGAGAACGGGCAGGGCCTTCCGAGCCCCCGGTGACATTCGAAGGCCCCCTGTGCCAAAATGCTTGGGCCCACGCTCCCGGTCGCCAGCGTGCTCACCTCAGCCCACCCCTCGCTCGCCGCACAGCCGGCAGATCGGGTCTGCTGGCCTCCTGGGGGCTTAACCTTCCCTAGGTCAGCTCACCAGAGGCCCCTTCCAAGGGGCCTGGCGCTGCCACGCTGGTGATTGGGGACCCCCGAGCCAAACCGCCGGACACACCCTGCCACCCCACCGACACCCAGGCCGCTAGGGGCGCCACCGGTCATCTAGGTTGGAGAACGGGCAGGGCCCTCCAAGCCCCCGGTGACATTCGAAGGCCCCCCCGCGCCAAAATGCTTTGGCCCACGCTTCTGCTCACCAATGCCCTCACCTTGGCCAGCCCCTCCGCAAGCTGCACAACCAGCGGATAGGGCCTGGCGGCCTCCTGGGGTCTAACCCTAACCCTAGGTTGGCTGTCGAGGGGCCCCTCCCAAGGGGTCTGGCACCACCACGCCGGGGATTGGGAACCCCCGAGCACCAGTGCCGGACTCACCCTGGTGCCCTTCGAAGACCTGGCTTGCTAGGGTCGCCGTCCTCATTCAGAGTGGGAGAACTTGCAGGGCCCTCCGTGCCCCCTGAGACCTTCAAAGGCAACGTGCGCCAAAACGCTTGGGCCCCCGCTCCTGATCACCATTGCCCTCACCTGGGCCCCACCCTCCGCTCACCACACAGCCAGTGGATCGGGCCTGCCAGCCTCCTGGGGGCTAACCCTAACCCTAATTCAGCCCCTGAGGAGCCCCTCCCAAGGGGACTGGCGCCATCACTCTGGGGATTGGGGACAATCGAGCCCCAGCGCCAGACTTTCACTGCCACCCCGCCGCCACCCGGGCTGCTAGGGGCGCCGCCGGTCCTTCAGGGCAGAGGAAGGGGCAGGGCCCTCTGAGCCCCCGGTGACCTTCGAAGGCCCCTGCGCCAAAACGCTTGGGCCCACGCTCCTGCTCGCCAGCGCGCTCACCTCAGCCCTCCACTCCGCTCGCAACACAGTTGGCGGATCGGGCCTGCCGGGCTCCTGGGGGCTAACCCTAAACCTAGGTCGGCCCCCGAGGGGCCCTTCCCAAGGGTACTGGCTCTGCAAGGCCAGATATTGGGGACCCACGAGCATGAGCGCCAGACTCACCCAGCCTCCCCGCCGCCACCCGGGCTGCTAGGGGCGCCGCCAGTCATTCAGGGCGGGAGAAGGGGCATGGATCTCTGAGCCCCCGGCGACTTTTGAAGGAGTCCCGCGCCAAAACCCTTGGGCCCACGCTCCTGCTCGCCAGTGCCCTCACCTTGGACCACCACTCCTCTCACCGCACAGCCGGCAGAACGGGCCTGCCGGCCTCCTTTGGGCTAACCCTAACCCTAGGTAGGCCCCCGAGGGACCACTCCCAAGTGCCTGGCGCCGCCACACTGGGGATTGGGGACCCACGAGCCCTAGCTCCAGACTCACCCTGCCACCCCGCCGTGACCCGGCATGCTAGGGGCAACGTCATCACAGGTCGAGAGAACAGGCAGGGCCCTCTGAGCCCCTGGTGACCTTTGAAGGCCCCCCACGCCAAAACACTTGGGCCCACGCTCCGGCTCGCCAGCGCATTCACTTCGGCCCGCCCCTCCACTCGATGCACAGCCAGCGGATCAGGCTGCTGGACTCCTGGGGGTAACCCTAAAGCTAGTCAGGCCCCAGAGGGGCCCCTCCCAAGGGGCCTGTGGCCACCAAGCCTGGGACTAGGACCACAGGCCCCATCGCCAGACTCACCCTACCTCCCTGCTGCCACTCAGGCCACTAGGGGCGCCGCTGGTCATTCAGGGCGCAAGAACAGACAGGGTCCTCCAAGCCACTGGCGACCTTCGAAGGCTCCCCGTGCCAAAACCCTGGTGCCCACACTCCCGCTCCCCAGCGCCCTCACCTCGGCCCGCCCCTCCGCTCCCTGCACAGAGGGTGGATCCACCCTGCCGGCCTTGTGGGGGCTAACCCTAACTGTAGGTCGGCCCTCCAGGGTCCCTCCCAAGGATTCTTGTGCCTATGCGCCGGGGATCGGGGACTCCAAGACCCAGAACCAGACTCACGCTGCCGCAACGCCGCCACCCAGGCCACTAGGGGCGCCACCACTCATTCAGGGCGGGAGAAGGGACAGGGCCCTGGAGAAACTGGGGACATTTGAAGCCTCCCGCGCCAAAATGCAGGGGCCCACGCTCCCGCTCCCCAGGGCCTTTACCTCGGCCCACCCACCTCTTGCCAACCAGCCAGAGGATTGGGCCTGCTGGCCTCCTGGGTGCTAACTCTAACCCTAGGTCGGCCCAGGAGGAGCCCCTCCCAAAGGACCTGGCCCCACAATGCTGGGGATTGGGGATCCCCGAGCCGCAGCTCAGGACTCACCCTGCAACCCCACCGCAATGGAGCCGCTAAGGGTGCCGCTGGTTATTCAGGGCAGGAGAATGGGCAGGGCCCTCCGAGACATGGCAACATTCAAAGGCCCAGGACGCCAAAATGCTGAGGCCCACGCTCCCTCTCCGCATCCCCCTCAACTCGGTCCACACCTCCACTCCTTGCACAGCCGGCGACTCGGGCCTGCCAGCCTCCTGGGCGCTAACCCTAACCCTAGGACGGCCCCTGAGGGTCCCTTCCTAAGGAGCCTTGCAGTGCAACGCCGGAGATTGGCGACCAGCAAGCCCCAGCGCCGGACGCACGCTGCCGCCCCGCCCCACACGGGCCGCTAGGGGCGCCGCCATTCATTCGTGGTGGGAGAACTGGCAGGGCCCTCCGAAACCCCACCGACCTTCGAAGGCGCCCAGAACCAAAACGCTTGGGCCCAGGCTCATGTTCACCAGCACCCTCACTTAGGCCCAACTGTCCTCTCTATGCACAGGCGGTGTATCGGGCCTGCTGGCCTCCTGAGGGCTAACCCTAACTGTAGGTCGGCCACGGAGGGTCCCTTCCCAAGTGGCCTGGCGCCACAATGCCGGGAATGGGGACCCCAACCCAAGTGCCGGTCTCAACCTGCTGTCTTTCAGGCCCCGGAGCCTCTAGGGGCCCCGCCGGTCATTCAGAGCGGGAGAACGGGCAGGTCCTTCTGACCCGCACCGACCTTCGAAGACCCCCCACACTAAAACACTTGGGATCATGCTCAGTCTCGCCAGCGCCCTCACCTTGGCCCAACCCTCCGTGTGCTGCACAGCCGCTGATCGGGTCCACCGGCTTGCTGGGGGCTAACCGTAACCCTAGATCGACCCCCAAGGGCCCCTCCCAAGGGCCCTGGCACCGCAACACCGGGAATTGTGGACCCCTGAGCCCCAGCGCCAGACTCACCCTGCCGCCCTGCCGCCACACAGGCCGCTAGGAGTGTAGCCGGTCATTCAGGGCGGGAGAACGGGTAGGGCCCTCCAAGCCCCCACCTACATTTGAAGGTGCCCCGAATCAAAACGCTTGGGCCCAGGCTCATGTTCACCAGCACCCTCAACTCGGCCCGCACCTCCGCTCCTTGCACAGCCGGCGACTCGGGCCTGCCGGCCTCTTGGGCGTTAACTAGAACCCTAGGACGGCCCCTGAGTGTCCCTTCCTAAGGGGCCTGGCACCGCAACGCCGGGGATTGGGTACCCCCAATCCCCGGCGCCAGATGCACGCTGCCGCCCCACCCCACACGGGCCGCTAGGGGCGCCGCCTTTCATTCGGGGTGGGAGAACTGGCAGGGCCCTCCGAACCCCTGCCGACCTTCGAAGGCGCACCGAACCAAAACGCTTGGACCCAGGCTCATGTTCACCAGCACCCTCACTTCGGCCCAACTGTCCTCTCGATGCACAGGTGGTGTATCGGGCCTGCGTGGCTCCTGGGGGCTAACCCTAACCCTAGGTCGACCACCGAGGGGCCCTTCCCAAGGGGCCTGGCATCTCAATGCGGGGATTGGGGAGCCCCAAACCCCAGCACCAGACTAACCTTACCGCTCTGCCGGCGGCCGGGCCGCTAGGGGCGCCACCGGTCATTTAGGGCGGGAGAATGTGTAGGGCCCTCCAAGCCCCCTGTGACATTCGAAGGCCCCCCATCCCAAAACGCTTAGGCCCATGCTCCTTCTCGCCAGCGCCCTCACCTCGGCCCACGCCTCCCCTCGCAGCACAGCCGGCGGATCGGACCTGCTGGCCTCCTGGGGGTTAACCCTAACCATAGTTCGGCCCATGAGGGCCCCTCCCAAGGGGCTTGGTGTGGCACGTGGGGATTGGGGACCCCTGAGCCCCTGCGCCAGACTCAATGTGTTGCCCCGCCTCCACCCTGGCCGATAGGGGCGCCGCTGGTCATTCAGGGCAGGAGAACGGGCAGGGCCCTCAGAGCACCCAGAGACCTTTGAAGGCTCCCAGCGCCAAAATCCTTGGGCCCGTGCTCCCGCTCGCCAGCAGCCTCACCTCGGCCCGCCCCTCCGCTCACCGCACAGCTGGCTGATTGGGCCTGAAGGCCTCCTGGGAGCTAACCCAAACCATACGTCGGCCCAAGAGGGGCCCCTCCCAATGGGCCTGGCACCGCTAAGCCGGGGCTTGGCGACCCCCGAGCACCAGTGCAAGACACCCTGCCACCTCGCCAGGACCCGGCCCGCTAGGAGCGCTGTCCTCATTCAGGGCGGGAGAACGTGCGGGGACCTCAGAGCCACCAGCGACCTTCGAAGGCCCTCCGTGCCAAAACGCTTGGGCCCACGCTCCCGATCGCGAGCGCCCTCACCTCGGCCAACCACTCCGCTCGCCGCACAGCTGGCGGATCAGGCCTGTGGGCCTCCTGGGGGCTAACCCTAACACTAGGTCGCACCCGAGGGGCCCCTCCCAAGGGGCCTGGCGCTGCAACACCGGGGATTGGGGACCCCCGAGCCCCAGCACCAGACTCACTCTGCCGCCCCTCTGCAACCCGAGCCGCTAGGTGCACCGTCGGGCTTTCAGCGCAGTAGAACCGGAAGTGCGCTCTGAACCCCTGGCAACTTTTGAATGCCCCCACGCCAAAACGCTTGGGCCCATGCTCCTGCTCTACAGTGCCCTCACCTTGGCCTGCCCCACTGCTCTCTACACAGCTAGTGGATCGGCCTGCCGGCCTCCTGGGGGCTAATACTAACACTGGTTTGGACCCCGAGGGCCCTACCCAAGGGGCCTGGCGCCCCAACGCAGAGTATTGGGGACCCCCATGCCCCAGCTCCGGACTTACCGTGCTGCCCCACCGCAACCCGGGCCACTAGGGGCACCACCGGTCTTTCAGGTCGGGAGAACGGGCAGGGCTTTCCGAGCCCCCAGTGACTTTCGAAGGCCCCGCACGCCAAAAGGCTGGGCCCACGCCTCCGTATGCCAGCGCCCTCACCTCAGCGCGCTGCTCTGCTCGCAGCACAGCCAGTGGATGAGGCCTGCCAGCTTCATGGGGGCTAACCCTAAACCTAGGTTGGCCCCCAGTGGGCCCCTCCCAAGGAGCCTGGAGCTGCAAGGCCTGGGATTGGGGGCCTCCGAGCCCCAGAACCGGACTCACCCAGCCACCCCACCACAACCCGCGGCACCAGGGGCGCCGCCGGTTATTCAGGGCGGGAGAACGGGCAGGGCCCTCCAGTCCCCTGGCAACTTTTGAAGGCCCCCCACGCCAAAACGCTTGGGCCCACGCTCCCGCTCACCAGCGCCCTCACCTCAGCCCACCCCACCATTGCCACACACTGGCGGATCGGGCCTGCCGGTGCCCTGGGAAATAACCCTAAATCTAGGTTGGCGTTCGAGGGGCCCCTCCCAAGGGGCCTGGCACCGCAACGACAGAGATTGGGGACCCCCGAGCCCCAGCTCCAAACACACCCTGCAGCCCCACCGCCAATGGAGCTGCTAGGGGTGCCGCTGGTTATTCAGGGCAGGAGAATGGGCAGGGCCCTCCGAGACATGGCAACATTCGAAGGCCCAGGACGCCAAAACGCTGGGGCCCCCACTCCCGCTCGGCATCCCCCTCAACTCGGCCCACACCTCCACTCCTTGCACAGCTGGCGGATCGGGCCTGCCGGCCTCCTGGGCGCTAACCCTAACCCTAGGATGGCCCCTGAGGGTCCCATCCTAAGGAGCCTTGCGGCGGAACTCTGGGGATTGGCAACCCCCAAGCCCCAGCGCCCAGTACACCCTGCCGCCCCACCCCACACAGGCCGCTAGGGGCGCCGCCATTCATTCTGGGTGGGAGAACTGACAGAGTCCTCCGAACCCCCAGTGGCGCCCAGAACCAAAATGCTTGTGCCCAGGCTCATGTTCACCAGCAGCCTCACCTCGGCCCAACTCTCCGCTCCACGCACAGGTGGTGTATAGGGCCTGCCAGCCTCCTGGGAGCTAACCCTAACTGTAGGTCGGCCCCCGCGGGGCCCTTCCCAAGTGGCCTGGTGCCCCAACGCCAGGGATGGGGCAACCGAGCCCAAGTGCCGGACTCACCCTGCTGCCCTTCAGCCACCTGAGCCACTAGGGGCCCCGCCGGTCATTCAGAGTGGGAGAATGGGCAGGTCCCTCCGAGCCCCCACTGACCTTCGAAGACCCCCCACGCTAAAACGCTTGGGCTCATGCTCAGGCTCGCCAGTGCCCTCACCTCGGCCCACCCTGCTGCGTGCCGCTCAGATGCTGATCGGGTCCACCAGCCTCCGGGGGGCTAACTGTAACCCTAGATCGACCCCTGAGGGGCCCCTACCAAGGGGCCTGGCGCCGCAATGCCGGGGATTGGGGACCCTGAGCCTCAGCACCTGACTCACCCTGCCACCCAGCCGCCACCCAGGGGCTTGGGGTGCTGCCGTTCATTCAGGGCGGGAGAACGGGCAGGGCCCTCTGAGACACGGTGACTTTCGAGTCCCCCCCGCGCCAAAACGCCCAGGCCCTCGCACCCAAACACCAGCGCCCTCTCCTCGGTCCGCCGCTCCACTCTCCACGCAGCTGGCGAATAGGACCTGCCGAGTTCTTAGGGGCTCAACCTAACCCTAAGTTGTCATCCGAGGGGCCCCACCCAAAGGGCCTGGCACCACATCCCTGGGGATTGGAGATACCCGAGCTGCAGGGCCTAACTCACCCTGCCACCCCTTACCAC
Source organism: Ursus americanus (assembly GCF_024610735.1). Taxonomy (NCBI): domain Eukaryota; kingdom Metazoa; phylum Chordata; class Mammalia; order Carnivora; family Ursidae; genus Ursus; species Ursus americanus. The sequence continues at coordinate 184,395 of NW_028273682.1, forward strand.
CTCGGCCGCTAGGGGCGCCGCCATTCATTCAGGGTGGGAGAACCTGCAGGGCACTTCGAACCCCCGCCGACCTTTGAAGGCGTTCTGAACCAAAACGCTTGGGCCCAGGCTCATGTTCACCACCACCCTCACCTCGGCCCAACTCTCTGCTTCATTCAGACCCATTGGAAAGGGCCTGCCGGGCTCTTGGTTCTAAGGAAAACCCTAGGTCGGCCCCGTGGGGCACATCCCAAGGGGCCTGGCTCCGCAACGCTGGGGATTGGTGACTCAGAGCCCCAGAGCCGGACTCACCCTGCCGCACTATCGCCACCTGGGCCTCTAGGGGCGCCACCGGTCATGAACGGTGAGAGAAGGGCAGGGCCTTCTGAGTCCCCAGTGACCTTCAAAGGTTCCCCGCGCCAGAACACTGGTGCCCATGCTCCCGCTCCCCAGCGCCCTCACCTCGGCCCGCCCCTCCATTTGCTGCAGAGCCAGTGGATAGTGCCTGCCATGCTCCTGGGGGCTAACTAAAACCCTAGGTCGGCCCCGTGGGGCACATCCCAAGGGGTCTGGCTCTGCAATGCTTGGGATTGGTGACTCAGAGCCCAAGAGCCAGACTCACCCTACCACACTGTCGCCACCCAGGCAGCTAGGGGCGCCGCTGGTCATTCAGGGCGAGAGAAGTGGCAGGTCCTTCAGAGTCCCCAGTGACCTTCAAGGTCTCCCTGCACCAAAACACCTAGGTCCACCCTCCCACTCACCAGTGCCCTCACCTAGGTCTGCCACTCTGCTCTCCACACAGCTGGCGAATAGGGCCTGCTGGCCTCCGAGGGGCTAAACCTATCCCTAGGTTGGCCCCCGAAGGGCCCCTCCCAAGGGGCCTGGTGCCACAACGCCGGAGATTGGGGACCCCCAAGCCCCAGCGCCGGATGCACCCTGTCGCCACTCCCCATCCAGGCCGCTAGGGGCACCGCCATTCATTCAGGGTGGGAGGATAGACAGGGCCCTCCGAATCCCCGCCAACTTTCGAAGGCGCCCCGAACCAAAACGCTTGGGCCCAGGCTCATGTTCACCAGCACCCTCACCTCGCCCCAACTCTCCCCTCGTCGCACAGGTGGTGTATCGGGCCTGCGGGGCTCCTGGAGGCTAACCCTAACCATAGGTCGGCCACCGAGGGGCCCTTCCAAAGGGGCCTGGCGTCGCAACGCTGGGGATGGGGACCCCGAGCCCATGTGCCGGACGCACCCTGCTGCCCTTCAGCCACCCGAGCCACTAGAGGCCCCGCCGGTCAATCAGGGCAGGAGATCGGGCAGGGCCTTCCGAGCCCACGCTGACCTTTGAAGGCTCCCCGCGCAAAAACTTTGGCTCCCAGGATCCTGCTCGCCAGCGCCCTCACCTCAGCCCGCCCCTCCGCTTGCTTCAGAGCCGGTGGATAGGGCCTGCCGGGCTCCTGGCAGCTAACCAAAACCCTAGGTCGGCCCTGTGGGGACATCCCAAGCGGCCTGGCTCTGCAATGCTGGGGATTGGTGACTCAGAGCCCCAGAGCCAGACTCACCCTCCCACAACGCTGCCACCCTGGCCGCTAGGGGCGCCGCTGGTCATTCAGGGCCGGAGAACAGACAGGGCCCTGGAGAAACCAGGGACATTTGAAGCCTCCCTTGCCAAAAGGCAGGGGCCCAGCGCCTTTACCACAGCCCGCCCACCTCTCGCCGCCCAGCCAGAGGATCTGGCCTGCCGGCCTCATGGGGGCTAACTCTAACCCTAGGTCGGCCCACGAGGAGCCCCTCCCAAGGGGCCTGGCCCCACAACGCTGGGGATTGGGGATCCCTGAACCACAGAGCAGGACTCACCCTGCCGCCCCACTGCCAATGGAGCCGCTAGGGGCGTCGCTCGTTATTCAGGGCAGGAGACAGGGCAAGGCCCTCCGAGCCATGGCAACATTCGAAGGCCCAGGGCGCCAAAATGCTGGGGACCACGCTCCTGCTGGGCATCGCCCTCAACCTGGCCCGCACCTCCGCTCCTCGCACAGCCTGCGACTGGGGCCTGCCGGCCTCCTGGGCGCTAACCCTAACCCTAGGACAGCCCCTGAAGCTCCCTTCCTAAGGGGTCTGGAGCCGCAACGCCGGGGATTGGGGACCCCCAGGCCCCAGCGCCAGATGCACGCTGCCGCCCCGCCCCACAGGGGCCGCTAGGGGCGCCGCCATTCATTCAGGGTAGGAGAAGTGGAGGGCCCTCCGAACCCCTACAGACATTCGAAGGCACACCAAACCAAAACGCTTGGGCCCATGCTCATGTTCACCAGCACCCTCACCTCGCCCCAACTATCCCCTCGACGCACAGGTGGTGTATCGGGCCTGCGGTGCTCCTGGAGACTAACCCTAACCATACATCAGCCCCCGAGGAGCCCTTCCCAAGGGGCCTGGCGTCGCAACTCTGGGGATGGGGATCCCGAGCCCATGTGCCTGACTCACCCTGCTGCCCTTCAGCCACCCGAGCCACTAGAGGCCCCGCTGGTCAATCAGGGCAGGAGATTGGGCAGGGCCCTCTGAGCCCACGCTGACCTTTGAAGGCTCCCCGCGCAAAAACGTTGGCTCCCAGGATCCTGCTCACCAGCGCCCTCACCTAGGCCCACCCCACCGCTTGCTTCAGAGCCGGTGGATAGGGCCTGCTGGGCTCCTGGCAGCTAATCAAAACCCTAGGTCGGCCCTGTGGGGACATCCCAAGCGGCCTGGCTCTGCAATTCTGGGGATTGGTGTCTCAGAGCCCCAGAGCCAGAGTCACCCTGCCGCACTGTACCCACCCGGGCCACTAGGGGAGCTGTCGGTCATAGAGAGCGAGAGAAGGGCAGGGCCATCTGAGCCACAGGTGACCTTCACAGGCTCCCCACACCATAAAGCTGGTGCCCACGCTCCCACTCCCCAGCGCCCTCTCCTCGGCCCACACCTCCGCTCGCCGCACAGTGTGCGGATTAGGCCTGAAGGTCTCCTTGGGGCTAATCCTAACCCTAGGTCGGCCTCCCAGGGGCCCCTCCCAAGGGTCCTGGTGCCACTACGCCCGGGATCTGGGACTCCAAGCCCCAGAGCCAGACTCACCCTCCCACAACGCTGCCACCCAGGCCGCTAGGGGCACCGCCGGTCATTCAGAGCGGGAGAAGGGACAAGGCCCTGGAGAAACCGGAGATATTTGAAGCCTCCAGCGCCAAAATGCAGGGGCCCACAATCCTGCTCCCCAGCGCCCTCACCTCGGCCCACCCCTCCGCTCACCCCACAGCCATCGTATTGGGACTGCAGGCCTCCTGGGGGCTAATGCTAACCCTAGGTCGGCCCCCGAAGGGCACTCCCAAAGGGCCTGGCACCGTGATGCCGGACATTGGGGACCCCCAAGCCCCAGCGATGTACTCAAAATTCCCCTCCGCTGCCACCCGGGCCACTTGGGGCGCCGCCGGTCATTCAGGGTGGGGGAATGGGCAGGACCCTCCAAGCCAAAGAATAGGAAAACAGTAAGTAAAAAGGATACGTGCACCCCTATGTTTCTTGCACCATTATTTACAATGTCACAATATGTAAGCAACCCAAGTGTCTGTAGAAAAATTGACAAATGAGATGATAGATGTGAGTATTCACACACACACACACACAGACACAGACACACACACACACACACATACACACACACAATGGAGTATTACTCGGATTGCAAAAGAATGAAACCTTGCCATTTGCAGACACATGGATGGAGCTAGAGAGTATTATCCAAACTAAAATCAGTCAGTCAGAGAAAGACAAATCCCATATGATGTCACTCTAATGGGGAATTTAAAAAAAAAACAAAAATAAATAACTAAAAGAGAAAAAGGAGACACACCAAAATACAAACTCTTAACAATAGAGAACAAACGGATGGTTACAAGAGAGGAGGTGGATAGAGGGATGAGTGGAATAGATGAAGGGGATTAAGAGGACACTTCTTGATGACCACTGAGTAATATATAGAAATACTGAATCACTCTACTGTACACCTGAAACTAATGTAACACTGTATGTTAGCTTTAATGGAATTAAAATAAATTTTAAAAAAAGATTTTTCTTTCAGAAACCTCTTTGAAAAAGCTTTTCCTGTGCAATGTGCAAAAGCCCTACTTGGGAGGATTCACTCTACAATAATTATTCACTTAATGCCTAAAATTCAGATTTCACTGAGTTCTTACCATGGATCCCAGCCCACGGGAGCCATGGTCCTTTTCAGTCCAGGCTCAGCACCTATGCATTCAAGATTGGAAGTAGAGACACATATCACTTCACAGTCCAGATAGCTATTATTGTTTCTGTTTCAGTGTGAGAGAGTCACAGACTTTGGGACAGGTTTCAGAGCAGATTTATTACGGATCCTGGATCTCTACTTCAATGTTCATTGCCTGGATCCATTTGGCTAATAGGTTCTCTGTGGATGGGCTTGCTTCCAAGCACATACATGGAAGATGCAAAGGTGGGTGGGCTTGGTGCGGGACAGGAAGAAGACCAAAAGCAGACAAGGGTCCGACCCCTCCCCTGATCCAGGAACTGCTATGGGAGAGGGTACGGGAGGTAGAATCCATGTGAAATTCCAAGGTCACCAGCTGAACACAGGAGGCACAGGTCAAGGGATCTGGAGATGCAGGGGTTGAAGGCTGCTCTGAGCTACCTCTGGGAGGAAGGGAGGGAAGGAATGAGAAGGAGACACTGCCTGCCCCTGGCCCATGCCATCTGCCCACCACTCCGACACGCATCAGTCTATGAGCTGACACAGCCTGGGCTCAGGATGGGCTGGCTTGGGTCCCTCAATCCTCAGTAGGACAGCTGGCCCCAGGGCTCAGAGACATGCTGAGGGAGATGAGAGGGAAAGCTGCCCCACCCAGGTCATCCCCTCCTTGAGCAGACAGCCCTTCAGAACTGCTAAAAAAACCCCACTAACGGGGTTGAAAGACATTCCATGGATGAACTAAGGCATAGATTTATGTAAAATAACATTCATTTTTAAGTTCAGAGCTGTCATCTCAGGAAGTGGGGAGAGCTTCCCTGAAGAAGACTGAGGGGAGGGCAGGCCATGCTGAAAAGGGAGACATGGCTCTCCTGATTGGGGACCTGCAGCCCCCTTCCAGGGCAGGGCATCATCCTCACATCAAAAGAGATCCATGGAAGTGTTCCATCAGGGCCAGATGTTTGTCTCGAGAAGGCTACCCTGGCATTGGACTGCACAGGGCACCAGGGACGAGGGCCAGATGGAGGACGGACAATACCCCGGAGGCCATGGGGCAAGAGCAGAGGCACATGACCTTGAAGATGATGATGAAAAGCAGGAGGTTGCAGCATGGACCTGGCCCAAAAGTGCCATGGGAGCAGTGCCCAGAGCTACACTGACTGGGTGCCTTCTGTGCCCGGTGCGGCTAACTTCAGTGGGGTCCAGACTAGTCCTGACCACAAGTCTAGGAAGTGTGCACCACCCCCGACCTCCTCTCCCCTTGCAACTGCTAGGAATCACGGTCACAGACCATGGTCAGCTTTCATGGAAACCAAGCAGTGGCTCCCCCGCACGCTGCACCTCTGGTCGTGGTCCAGTGCGACCCTCGTGCCTGGCCAGACAGTGATGTCTACCTGTCTCCACACAAATCCACAGACAGGAGGGTGTCCCTGAATTCCACAGCACCTGATGAGACAGATCCACAGAACCCAACACCCAGTGGGTCACCCGGGACCTCAAGTATGGTCATGGAGCTCACCATACCCTATTTTTGTCACTTCCCACAGAAAGCCTGGTTCTGATACCCCACAATACCGTACATTCTGGTTGCTGACCTGGGGTCATGCCATGAACCCACATGACAACTTTCTTTAAGTGAAGGCTATGCCTATATCTCCTAGAAAATATTTAATGAAGTACAAGTCCAACAGGACTATGGTGTGAACAGTAGCACACAGCCTGCATGGTAGTAGTCAGTAATTCTAACAAGTGTTAACCCCACCCCCCGTCTCACAAAGCCTTCCTCCATCCCCACTGAACTCATGGTCTGCCCTCAGAAAACCCTCCAGGAAACAAACCTTTCATCTGAGTGCTCTCTTCACCTTCTGCTTCAAATCTTGTCCGACCACAATGATAGGAAATTAGAAATCAGTCTCAAGAAAAAAATGGGACAGTCAAAAATAGGTGGAGATTTTTGGGGCCTGGGTGGCTCTGTCGTTAAGGATGTGCTTTCAGCTCAGGTCTTGACCCCGGATCCTGGGATCTAGCCCCAAATCAGGTCCTTGCTCAGTGGGAAGCCCGCTTCTCCCTCTCCCACCCCCCTGCTTGCGTTCCCTCTCTCGCTGTCTCACTCTCTGTCAGATACTTAAATAATCTTAAAAAATATGTGGAGATTTAACAACATGCTACTGAACAACCAACAGTCAAAGAAGAAATCAAAAAAATTTTAGAAGTACCTTGACATTGATGAAAAAGACAACCTACAAAAACTTATGGGATGCAGCAAAAGTAGCTTTATGGGGGACATTCATAGAAATTCAGATCTTCATCAGTCCATGATAATGCTCTCCAATAAACAACCGGATTTATGTGGTAAAGAAGTAGAAAAAAAATAACAAAGCCCCAAATTAGTAGAAATAAGGAAATAACAAAAATGAATACATAAATAAATCCAACGGAGACTAAAAAGAAAAAAAAATGAAAATGAGAGCAGCCTTTTTTGGAAAGATAAACAAAACTGACAAACTTAGCTAGACTCACCAAGAAAGACAGAGGACTCAAATACAATAAGGAAAGAAAGATAATGGATTCCTGTCTCATATCAAAATCAAAAGAACTCTTCAAACTTAGACACAACAACATCTTGTAAGCCACGTCTCTAAAGGCAAAGGAATATAAAAGCAAAAAATGAACTATTGGCACTTCATCAGGATAAAAAGCTTCTGCTCGGCAAAGCAAATGATCAAAAAACAAAAAGGCAACCTATGGAATTGAAGAAGATATCTGCAAATGATATTACAGATAAAGGGTTGGTATCCAAGATCTATAAAGAACTCCTCAAACTCGACACCCAAAAAATGGGCAGAAGAGAAAAAGAGATACTTCTCCAGAGAAGACATACAAATGGCCAACAGACACATGAAAAAATGCTCCACATCACTTGCCATCAGGCAAATACAAATCAAAATGACAATGAGATACCACCTTACACCAGTTAGAATGGTTAAAATTAACAAGGCAGGGGGCACCTGGGTGGCACAGAGGTTAAGCATCTGCCTTCGGCTAAGGGCGTGATCCTGGCATTATGGGATCGAACCCCACATCAGGCTCCTCCGTTATGAGCCTGCTTATTCCTCTCCCACTCCCCCTGCTTGTGTTCCCTCTCTCGCTGGATATCTCTATCTCTGTGGAATGAATAAATAAAATCTTGAAAAAAATTAACAAGACAGAAATAAAAAAAAAGTCAGAGAGGATGTGAAGAAAGGGGAGCCCTCTTACACTACTCGTGAGAATTCAAGCTGGAACAGCCACTTTTGAAAACAATATGGAGGTTCCTCAAGACGTTAAACACAGAGCTATCCCATGACCCACCAATTGCACTACTGGGTATTTACCCCATCGACACAGAGTAATGAAAAGAAGGGGCACCTGTATCCCAATGTTCATAGCAGCAATGTCCATAATAGCCAAACTGTGGAAGGAGCCAAGATGTCCTTCAGCAGATGAATGGACAAAGATGATGTGGTTCATCTATACAATGGACTATTACTCAGTCATCAGAAAGGATGAATACCCCCCATTTGCACCAACGTGGATGGACCAGGAGGGGATTATGCTAAGTGAAATTAAGTCAAGCAGAGAAAGACAATTATCATATGGTTTCACTCCTATGTGGAACGGAAGGAATAGCATGGAGGACATTAGAAGAAGGAAGGGAAAACTGAAGGGGTGGGAATGAGAGGGGAAGATGAACCATGAGAGACTACTGACACTGGGAAACAAACTGAAGGTTGCAGAAAGGGAGGGGAAGAGGAATGAGTTATCCTGGTGATGGGTATTAAGGAGGGCACGTGTTGGGGCGCCTGGGTGGCACAGCGGTTAAGCGTCTGCCTTCGGCTCAGGGCGTGATCCCGGCGTTATGGGATTGAGCCCTACAACAGGCTCCTCTGCTGTGAGCCTGCTTCTTCCTCTCCCACTCCCCCTGCTTGTGTTCCCTCTCTCGCTGGCAGTCTCTATATCTGTCGAATAAATAAATAAATTCTTTTTAAAAAAAAAGGAGGGCACGTGTCATAATGAGCACTAGGTGTTATATGCAAACAATGAATCATGGAACACTACATCAAAAACAAATGAAGTACTGTAGGGTGACATCATTTTAAAAAAAGAAAGATATGAAATCCATACAGGAAAACTGTCACTATTTGCAAATGACATGAAATCCCGAAAGATTCCACAAAAAAAAAAAACTGTAAGAATAAACAAATTCAAGAAAGCTGCAGGATATAAAGTCAATATACAGAGACCTGTTGTCTTTATTTATTTTCAAATTTTATGTATTTATTTGACAGGAAGAGAAAAAGCACAAGCAGTGGGAGTGTCAGAAAGAGGGAGAAGCAGACCCTCGCTAAGCGGGGAGCACAACACGGGGCTCGATCCCAGAACTCTGGGTTCATGACCTGAGCTGAAGGCAGACGCTTCACCTATGGGGCCACCCAGATGACCCAACTTCTTTCATTTCTGTATACTGATGACACACTGTCGTAAAGAGAAATTAAAAAAGCAATGCCATTTACAATTGCATAAAAAAAATCTAGGAATAAAAGTAACCAAGAATGAGAAAGACATAGTACACTCAACACATGGCAGAAAATAAATGAAAAGCATGTGTGTCGAGGGGGGCAGGATGAATGGGTCAAAGATTTGGAAGGCAACACAAACAAATGGAAGCATACGCCATGCTCCTTAACTGGAAGAGTTAATTATGTCAACATGTCCATCGTACCCAAAGCAATCGACAGATGTGATGAAATCCCTATCTGAATTCCAGTGGCATTATTCCAGCAAGTAGAAAACAGTCCTCAAACTTGTATGGAATCACAAAACACCCCAAATACCCAAAGGAACCTGGAGAAAGAAAGGTGCAGTCAACACACTCCTGGATTTCAAGGTAGATTACAAAGCTCTTGTCATCAAAACAGGATGGTACTGGCATAAACACAGACACCAGGTCAGTGGAACAGAACAGAAAGCTCAGAAACTTACCCACACGTAGATGATCCTAACTTACGACACAGCAGCAGAAGATATGCCATGAGGGAAGGACTCTCTCTTCAGTGAGCGGTAACAGGCAAACTGGACACTAAATGCAGAAGAATATAACTGGGTCACTTTCTTACACCACACACAAAATTTTTAATGGATGAATGATATGAATGTAAGACCTGAATCCATAAACCTCCAAGAAGACACAGGTACTAAGTCTCTCGACATTGGTTTTGACAAAGTGTCTTCAGATCGGACACCAAATGCAAAGGCAACAAAAGCAAAAATAAACAAGTGGAACAACTTCAAAGTGAAATCTTCCACGCGGAAAAAGAAACCAGCAAAAACTTACAAGGCCACAGACCCAATAAGAAAAAAATATCTGTGAATCATATGTGTGAAAAGACGCTAATATCCAAAATACACACAACACTCATACAAATCAAAACAAACAAACAAAATAAAAACGGTATAAAAAATGTGGGGAATATGTGAATAGATACTTTCCAAAGACGGCACACAGGTGCCAACAGACAGAAAAAGTTGTTCCACATCACTAAATATCGTCAGGGAAACATCAGTCAAACCCACAATTGGCTATTCCCTCACAACTGTTGGAACACCTATTGTCCCAGAGACAGACACCAGGTGGGGTCAAGGGTGTGCAGACGAGGAGACTCTGTGCACTGTAGGTGGGAATGGAAATTGGTGCAGCCACTGTGACAAACGGTATGGAGGTTCCTGAAAAAATAAAAGCAACTACGACATGACCCAATAATGGCTCTACTGAGTATTGATTCGGAGAACACAAAAATACTGCCTCAAAAAGACAGATGCACTCCCACGTTCACTGCAGCATTATTCACAAGAACCAGACATGGAAACACAGACCTTGGGGGCCTTATGCCAAGTAACTCAGACACAGAAAGACCAATACCAGATGCTCTCATGTACATTCCACGAGGAATAAACAAATACTGAACGCATAGACACTGAGAGCAGATTGGTAGGTGCCAGATTCAGGGTTGGGGTGGTAGAAACGGGTAAAGGTGGTCAAAGTCTCAATGTTTGAGTGAGAAAATCCGACAGTCATGAAATGTTCTGTCCAGCATGGAGACTAAAACTAACCCCGCAGTATGAGGTATAGGTTTCCCTGCTCTTTGAAAGTACAGGGCTTCTGAGAAACCTTGCACAGCAGAAATGGTGTCAAGAAGGAATGGCCATTAATTTACACGGAACAATTAGACAGTGTGGTCAAACACCAAAATTCCTTCTCTTTGGCTTTTCTTAGGCCTCAGCACACAAGTTTCTAAGGGAGGCCCAGCATAAATGAAGATAAAGCACAGTAGAGGCTCACAGACACCATTCAAAGTGCTGGTGGCTGGATGCGGAGAGCGGTTCCCAGCGGAAGGAGCTGGTTGGGGTGCACGCCGCCTCTGTTGTGCTTCTCCCCAAAACAGATGCTGAACGTGATTCTCACTGTTCACCTTTTTTCATAAGAGGGAAATCCTCTTCAGGTCTCTTCCTCTTACTGAAGATGAGTAATAACATAGTTCTTTCAAGAAAGCCCAATGTCTTACTGTGAACGTTTAAAAAGTGGGGTACACTTGTACTTGAGCATTACTGAGGGAGGAGATGTGAAAGGTTCTCCTAGACACAAATCTCAGCAGATCCACCGGGAAAGGCACCTTCCTCAGCATGCGGAACATGGACTACATCCTACCCCCAGAAACCCTCTCCTTCCCCTCGATCAGGACAACCCACAACAGCTGGGAGTTACCCCAATTCCTCCCTTCTCCTGCTCCTAATAGCTAACCCATCAGCAAATCCTGTGAGCTCCATCTTCAAAATGGACCCAGAAGAGGTCTAACCCCTCCATCCAAGGCCACCTGTCTGGTCCACAGTGCCTGAGTTCCTGGAAAAGCTTCGTCATTGACCTACCTTGCCATATTCAACCCACTGTCATCTGTTCTCAACACTGTAGCCAGGATGGCCCAGTGATACAGCGTCTCATGGGGTTATAGCCCTGGAATGGCTTTCTGTCACCCTCTGTCACCTCTCTGAGGTAATGTCCTAAGCTGTCTCCTGTGGCCACAGGGCCTTCTTGCTGCTCCTGGACATACCTGGAATTCCCCTGCCCCAGAGACTTTGCACATGCGTTCCCTTCTGTTCAGAATGCTCTTGATGTGTTCTCACTCACCTTCTGAGAAGTCTGAATTGGAGTGACAGAGACAGAATATGATGCTGTCTGTTTTGGGTGAGGCTGGTGGCTCAGAAGAAGATTCTCTGCCAGCTCTCTGCCTGTGCCTCACTTGTCCTCAGCCAGGAACTTGCACACAGCCCTCACCTGTCACAACTCTCACCCAGGAGACCCACAGCCACCCCTGGAGCCCACCTTGAACACACCCTTCTGCAGAATACATTCAGCTCTCCTCTGGGACCCCTGTCAGCTTTACCCAGTCCTGGAACTCCCCCGTCTCCTGCAAAGCTCCCATATTCCCCCTCTGCTTCCAAAATCACACTGGTGCAAGTATTTCATGAGAAAGCTATAATGCTAACTAATGAAAGGTTCACACCTACTTTCCCCTTCTGTTGCCTTTCTCTCCACCTTCTTTCCTACCTGTGCAAACTGTAAGATATCAGTGGAACACGAACATGCTCTGAGATCTGAATCTTTCATTGGAGCTTTCTGAGGACTCCTTATGTGATAAGACTCTATTGTATCCTACAACAGGTTGTTTTACATCTATCCTCTATAGAATAGTACAGCGCAAATCACTACAATTTTACCTCACTCTTCATGAAGCAGAACACTTTTTCCTTTCTTCTTTTACTTAAATTCCAGTTAGTTCACATGCCATGGAATATTTGCTCCAGGGGTAGGATTTAGTGATTCCTCACCTGCATACAGTACCCGGTGCTCAACACAAGTGCCCTCCTTAATACCCCTCACCCATTTGACACTTCCCCCCACACCCTTGTCCTGCAGCAACACTCAGTTTGTTCTCCAAGGTTGAGTCTATTTCCTTGTTTGCCTCTCTCATCACCCCTCCACTCTGTTCACCTTTTTTTTTTTTCTGAATTTCCAGAAGCATTAGAGTATAGGATATTTGTCCTTCCTCACTGATTTTGCTTAGCTTAATACACTCTAGATCCATCCACATCCTTGCAAATGGTAAGATTTCATTCTTTTTGAAGCTGGGTCATATTCCATTATATATATGTATCCCACATCTGCTTTATCCATTCATCAGTGCATGGACTTTGGGATTCTCTCCATAGTTTGGCTACTGTGGACATTACTGCCATAAACATCATTGTGCATGGACCCCCTTCAAATCTGCATTTCTGTATCCTTTGGGTAATTACATAGGAGAGCAATTGCTGGATCATGTGGTTTTTCAATGTTTAACTTTTTGAGGAACTCCCACACTGTTTTCCAGACTGGCTGCACCACTTTGCATTCCCACAAACAGGATGGGAGGGTTCCCCTTTAAGCAGAACATTATCTGCTGGCAATTTCATAAGAGGAAACAAAACCTCTGGGAGATGCACCCAGGGTCAGGCAAGCAGTTGCAGACTTCACCCCAAGGCTCCTGACGCCAAGCCCCTTGAAGCCACCAGCATGCCACTATCCAAAAGAATTCCCAGACTCTCCTTCTGACTCCACCACCAAAGGAACTACAGAGAGAATATGGCACCTCAAAATATCGAGATAATACTTTTAGTAAAACTAGAAAGTCAAGCTCAACTTTTAAACAGGAACAGGCCCATTTGGATAATTTTGAATTTCCCCTCCACCCTAATTTTAACTCTTCTGATGAATAAACTAAGCAATGATGAAACATCACCTTTGTCAAATGACATCATCCAAGTCTGTATCAGATGAAAAAAGCCACCTAACTCTAGATGCTGGCCACTCAACCATATCTTAGGCCCAATTGAATAAACATTGTTAGATGAAGGAACAAATTAGATGTTACAAACAGGCACAGAGTGAATCTCACCTTCCTTTTCTAATAAAAGAGGGTTCCTAGGAAACAGATGGTCAAAATACATTTGTAAGCAATAAATGGACAGAGAAATTGTGATCCCCTGCAAAGTTCTACCTGCAGGGAAACTAAGTAATTCTTGCACCAAACCCAGAATGCTGGCAGCTACTTCAATTTTACTTTGTGGCCCAACTAGAGAAAAGAGAAAAGCCCAGGAGATTTTGGGATAATGACAGATTTACCTCCATCCCTGACATATGTTTTGCCAAACATACCTGTGCTTTCTCTGAACACTGGCGTCCTGTGACAAGCTGCAAAGTTCTACCTGCAGGGAAACTAAGTAATTCTTGCACCAAACCCAGAATGCTGGCAGCTACTTCAATTTTACTTTGTGGCCCAACTAGAGAAAAGAGAAAAGCCCAGGAGATTTTGGGATAATGACAGATTTACCTCCATCCCTGACATATGTTTTGCCAAACATACCTGTGCTTTCTCTGAACACTGGCGTCCTGTGACAAGCTGCCTCGCTGACTGCAATGCTGACGTTCAAAACCTCGGGTGTCTTGTAGCCAGAGTAGAGAAGTGCCGTCAGCTGGGGAGAAGAAGGCACCTCTGACCTAAAGCCTGCACACCTGCTTTGGTTTCTGGGCGAAGGGGCAACACGTACTTGTTGTTTAGCAGTAATTATCTTCATTCTCAATAGACCAATGACCTTGCCTTTTCTGGATAGCAGACTTACTATTCTAAAGAAACCCTCAATTCGTCTATTCCCAATGCAACTAGAGTGGAACGTTTATTTCTCACTTAAATAGAAAACACTGTTATTGTCGACACTGCGTGAATGAACTGTTAAAAACATTTTAGAGAAAAAGGAAGAGACCTTTATTCAAACCCAAGTCAGGACAGCTGCCTGGGAGACACAATCTTCACCAAGAAGGGAGTGCTCCGGGGAAAGAACATTTGGGGCAGGCTTATATATTTTTTTCTGTTTTGTTTCAGGTACAAAGTTACACACCACAATGAGGATCTTCTTAGATTCCAGAAAGTGACAGATTCTTTCTTATGTTTTCAGTATGTACATGTCAGTATGACTTTAATCTTATGAGAGCCAAAGAGGTTCTTTATTTTTTCTTATATTTATGTTGGCATTTTTGGTTATTGTTTTCTTCTCGAAGCAGATGTACAACATGTGCCTGGGGCAGAAATAGGGCCCATGCTTTCAGGTGTTGCCCAGTCATTTTGAGCCGGGTAAAATGTTAAAGGATAGCTTCCCTGGGAGCCGAGGATCAGGGCCCACAGATGATATAAGATAAAAATTCCTTTTATCATTATAATTACTCCTAAATGGAGGAATTTGAGACAAAAGCACCTTTCACAACAGTACCAAGAAATCAAAATGATGCCCACGGAAGGCTTACTGCTCCATGGTCAGCACAGGTAACAGAAGTGTTAACAGTCTCTGGACTACTGCCCTTCTCCTGCCCAAATCTCTGAAGCACACAGACCACTTAAAATCAGAATTGTAGAACTGCTGGACACCTTAGAGATGTCTGGCACCATTCCCTTGGACTGCAGAATAAAACACAGTAGCTCGTTGTCACAAACTAATTTCAACATGAAGTGCTCCCTGGATGCAGTAAGTTCTTTCTCTGCAAATGTTGACTAATATAAGTCACAGTCATACCATATAAACACTACGATGGCTGGGAAGTCATCGTAGGTAAGGGAATATTTTAGCCATGTTTATAAGCATTGGCTCACTTTGTAGAAGAGGCTGAGCTGAGTGTTTTTAAATACTATTTCAGACCTGTTTTACAGCACCCTCTGAACATACCAGAGCCTGAATGGACTGAAAAAGATAGTTGGTTTCAGTAACTTTAATACCAGAAAAATATTATACTGTCTGTATTCCTTAGGATCTTTGAGTATCTTACCCAGAGGTCCTCCACTGAGATAATGATCTTAATGATCACCATGGGTAGATGTGAAAAGGCCCGCTGAATTCATTCCAGTTGTCCACATGACAAGAAAATCCTGATACTTGATAGGTTTCCAGATCGAGAAGACCAGAGATAAGAGGGAAATAGTACCCTGTATGGAACAACAAGGGACTTGTAGTCAATTTGGGGATGCCACTTAGGTTTCTGACACTAAAATCCTCTGTGACTCATATCATCTGAGTCCCTTTCTAACCGTCTGAAAATGTGCCTAAAAATATCTACACCCTAGATTCAAGTTTAAGAGGCAAAATGCTATTAAGAGGCAGTATGATGTCTCTCAAGAACAGGTGCTCAGGAAGCCATAATTGCTATTAGGTCTATTTCTTTTCCAGAAGAAAGAACACATGTTGAATCCATATTCCTAATAGATGACTCACCAGATGATTTTCAAACCTGAAGGAAGGCCAAGAAGTCGCTCTTGTGTCATATTTCACTCAGAAATCATATTGTTGGACTGGTGAGGACGATACGATAGCAACGTTATCACTAAGAGTGGGGAGCTTCTAATTTCCATACGGCCATGTTGACCCCCTTAGCTCAGAGCCACCAGAAAGGGCAGCTGGGGAGTGGGCACCGCCATCACTATGAGTGGGGAGCTTCCCATTTCCATATGGCCATGATGACCCCCTTAGCTCAGGGCCACCAGAAAGGACAGCTGAGGGGGACAACAGGCCAAGGCTGCCAGGTGTGGCTGGGGCAGGCAGAACTCTGACTTAAGGCTCAACTCCTGTCTAGGTTATTATAATGCTCTTCACAAAGAAAGTGCCATTGTGTGTGAGCCCTCATGTAGAAAAGGTTCAGAATTTCCATTAAGATTCCCTCTCTGACCTTTAGGATATGTAGCAAAGTTCCATTTAATTTTTAAACATTGAAGGACTTCCTGGTTTTCTTTTCGCTATGACTGTGGCTCAGTTCCCCTGTGGTCTAGGAATAGAACCTAGTTAATTTCAGGGTTTAACATTTGTAGCCTTGATTCATGGCCCCACCTATCATCTATTTGGCTAAAGAGTCTATGACCACTTGAAAATAATGTATTCTGCACTTATTATGGAATGTTCCCTATATGTCAATTAGGTCACATTTGTTACCAATGTTTTGTCTGCTTTTTCTGTCAGATATTGAGAAAGGTATATTAAAATCTTCAAACAATGCTGCTCTATTCAACGTGGAATCGAAGAATCTACCAGTGTTAGAAGGCAAGAGAAACAAAAAGTATAAGAATTGAGGGGATAATTGTGACTATTCACAGATAATACGATTGTGTACATAGAAAATCCAAAACAGTCTATAAATACCCTATTAGAATTAAAAATGCAATTTATAAATTTGAGATGGATTGTAGCTTCCCATTGGACAGTTTCTGAAAGAAAACGTAGAACCTGTCAATCTTGGGGTAAGACATAGTGTGCAATAACCATTGAGAAGAATTCAGTGGGACTTCATAAAAATGTGACATTTCTCCTTATCTTATGACCATAAGAAAATGAAAAAGTGAACCGCAGGCTGGGAAGTAAAGATTTGCAATACACACACTGACGAAGACTTGTCAATAATGAATTCCTGCTCATCAACCATAAAAAGTCTATGTACAAATGAATACTTCACAAAAGATTGACTGATGGCCAATAAGAACAGGAAAGGGTGCTCTACAGTATTATTTTCAGGAACAGCAAGGCCTTTCCTAAAATGAAAACATACACACAAACCAGTATTCCCTAGATGGATGATGTCCTTATTTCTGAGGACAGCTTGAAGAACAAGAACACACTAGCATCAAAGTAAAGTGATGGAATTCCTGACACTCAGAGGATGGATAATTGACCTCAAACTACAGTACAATTTCTAGGCATCATTCGGTCCTCTGAAGGCAGACAACTACCACACCCCTTCCTCCACCACACAGGTTGCTTCCCAACCCCTACCATAAAAGAAGAAGATGAGAAACAGATAGGACTAGTAGGAAATAGTAAAAATCACATGTGGGGATTATCCTGAAACACACTGATCACATAACTAGTGTAAGGAAGTGTAAGGAACTGAGAAGGACAGAGACTCAAGAGGTACTTCTTTGGGAAATGTTGTCTGAAATCGTCCCACGTTGGTACCAGCTAATGAGGGCTCTGAGCATATCCTAGGGTTTGCTCACAAGGGTCTGCAACACCATCGCTGAGGACTGAAACTCTTCAAGACCTCAAAGCTTGCCTGATTGACTATTGGACTAAGAGATTCCCAAGTTCTGAAAACAGATACCAACTCACTGAAAGGTTCACCTGGGCTCTCACGGAGGCCCTACAAGTAGCTGAACCATTCATTGAAAATCAATTACACACACACACACACACACACACACACACACACACACACACACACACCTTTCATTTCACCAATTACTTAAACATTCAAGGTTCTTCCTACCTTTTCTTTTTCACATTGATATTTATACTCACATGAAATGTCATCATTTCTAATGAACACTGATGGCAAAATAGAGATCCATTGACACAATATTCACAAAATGGAACTTCCCTGCTGTCATTTTCAATATAGCGTTTTTTAAAGTTCATACATATTTTAGGTTTTTGGTAACTTATACAGGAGAAGATCAGCATTGAAAAACTCTGAATACTGACAATGAGTTTTAAGCCTAGAGAACAAAAATTGTCCAATTTCATAGATAATAAGGAACCAAAGGGAAAGCATAGAAGCTGTAGTTGAATAATTTTACACATATGCCTCCTCTATTATTCTGCTACTGAGGGGTATGCTTTATTACCACTATACATGCATCAATTGTCTTCCACGTGCACTTGCACAGGTATAATGAATTACTACAGTAGAATGAAATGTCTGGGAACTACTTGGTGGCATGTATAATGAACAATGAAATTTCGATCTTATATTTGGTGAACTTCCACTGTCTGTCCCTTTAGACAATGGACCCTAAACAGAAGGGGGAATATACCACGAGAGACTATGGACTCTGGGAAACAAACTGAGGGCGTCAGAGGGGAGAGGGGTGGGGGATTGGGATGGTCCAGTGATGGGTATTAAGGAAGGTACATATTGCATGGAGCACTGGGTGTTATATGCAAATAATGAATCACGGAACACTACATCAAAAACTAAGGAAATACTGTATAGTGACTAACATATCATAATAAAAATTATTATTAGAAAAAAAATTAAAGGTAAAAAAAAACAATACAGCTTTTCTGTTTCAAGAACAATCACAATTGAGAAAAAACTAACTTCCAATCCCTAAAGCCAAACACAGACCAAGTTCCATTTCACTCCCCTTTATTCACATTCTCTGTGGGTTCTAAGCTATTTCCCTACCTCCTTTCCTGCTGAGCAGGGAGCCCGGGCTCGATCCCAGAACCCTGAGATCATAACCTGAGCCAAAGGCACATGCTTAACTGGCTGAGCCAGCCAGGAGCCCCAGCCATGTTTTTCTTAAGCAAAAGGACACTTTCTCACAAAGCCTTCACATGACTTCACATGGTACCAGAGATCTGCATTTGCCTCTAGGAGGTTGCAGATGAAGGCAATTGCAAACTCTTACAGTGGTTTATCAAATACAATGACCTGCCTGGTGATAGTGAAACTCTTATGAGCCCACGAGAGGGTGCTGTGACACTCAGCTGTGGCTGGGCTGGCACAGAGAACCAAATCCATTTCCCTGCCTGATGTCTGTGAGGAACAGATGCCCCCACTGTGAATGAGACCCTGCCACTGAGCTGTCCAGAGATGGCCATCCTCACGGAGGATGAGGATAAAGGACAATGCCTGAGGAGACCTCATCTGTCTCTTTTATCTTTTCATATTTTTGACAGTGGACAAATCACTGCCTAGGAGTCCCCAACTACCTTAGTCTCAACTGTGAATGACCAAGAGATTTTACAAAACACTCAAGATTTTCACCTCACAATTGGCCACAACCACTTATCATAGGGATTCAACATTAAGCAAAGATAATGTTCCTTGGAAGAGAGGTCCTGCCCACTGTTGTTTCTCACTTATATGCTCATCTTCCTTACCTCATGGTAACATAACCAGCTTGATTCCTGCTTCCATCTTCAGGAAGGCTGATGTGACTTGAAGGGCATTACCCTGACATCATTCTTTCTTAGCAATAAGATGTGGACATTTCCCTAGTCCTACACACCCAAAGTTGATTCGGAATCAGGATTGAGGAGGCTGATGAGAGTTGAAGGTGTTTTCCTGTACAGGGTGGTTTATTACCAATAAGGATGGGTCAGAATCCTCGAAATTCAAGAACCTTTTCATTAATGCTTCCTACTCGTGAAAGATGATGTACATTGGTCTTTCCCTGTATAGTGTGGTGACTCAGAGAAAAGTGCTTAGCCCTTTCGTCAGACTTCCACGACCACTTGGGGCTGGCTTCCATATTCACAAATGATGATATTAGGGCTAACAGGGTTCCTGTACACTGTTATTTCTTACAGATAAGTTTATGGCATTTTTGTTACATTGCCAGAACCACTTAGCACCGGGTTTGCCGGCCTCCTGGGGACTAACACTAACCCTATGTGGGCCCCCGAGGGGCCCCTCCCAAGGGGCCTGGCACCACAGCGCCGGGGATTGGGGATCCCTGAGCCCAGCGACGGAGTCACCCTGCCGCCCCGCAGCAATGCCGGCTGCTAGGGGCGCCGCCAGTCTTTCAGGGCGAGAGAACGGGCAGGGCCCTCCAAGCCCCCGGCGACCTTCGAAGGCCCCCCCGCGCCAAAACGCTTGGGCCCACACTCCCTCTCGCCAGTGCCCTCACCTTGGGTTGCCCCTCCACCTGCCTCAGAGCTGGCGGAACGGGCCTGCTGGACTCCTGCGGGCTAACACTTACCCTAGGTCGGTCCCCGCGTGGCCCCTCCCAAAGAGCCTGGCACCGCAATGCCGGAGATTTGGGACCCCCGAGCCCCAGTGCTGGACTCACTCTGCCACCGGGCAATCACCCAGGGTGCTAGGGGCGTTGCCAGTCATTCAGGAAGGGAGAACGGGCAGGGCCCTCCGATCCCCCTGGGACCTTCAAAGGCCCCCCCGCCCAAAAACTCTGGCTCGCATGCGCCTGCTCCCCAGCACCTTAATCTCGGCCAACCCCTCCGCTCGCTGCAGAGCTGGTGGATTGGGCCTGCCGGCATCCTGGGGGCTAACCCTAACACTAGGTGGGCCCCTGAGGGGCCTCTCACAAGGGGCCTGGCGCAGCAATGCCAGGAATTGGGGACACCGAGCCCCAGCACCTCACCCTGCTGACATGCGCCACCCGGTCTGCTAAGGGCGCCGCTGGTCATTCAGGGCAGGAGTATGGGCAGGTCCCTCTGAGCCCCCGGCGACCTTCAAAGGCCCCCCACGCCAAAACTCAGGAGCCCACCCTCCCGCTCACCATCGCCCTCACCTCGGCACGACCATCCGCTCGTGGTACAGCAGGTGGATCGGGCCTGCTGGCCTACTGGGGTCTAACTCTAACCCTAACCCCTAACCCCTAACCCTAAGCCCTAAACCCTAACCCCTAACCCTAACCCTAACCCTAAACCCTAACCCTTACCCTAAACCTAACCCTAACCCTAAACCCTAAACCTTAAACCCTAAACCCTAACGCTAACACTAATCCCTAAACCTTAATCCCTAACCCTAAACCCAAAAGCCTAAATTCTAAACCCTAACCCTAACCGCTAACCCCAAACCCCAAACCCTAACCCTAAACCCTAAACCTACCCCAACTCCTACCCTACCCCCAACCCTACCCCCAACCCTACACCTTCAGCTAACCCTACCCCTAACCCGTACTCTAACCCATATGCTAACCCGTACCCTATCCCTAACCCGAACTCTAACC
This sequence comes from Ursus americanus, assembly GCF_024610735.1. Taxonomy (NCBI): domain Eukaryota; kingdom Metazoa; phylum Chordata; class Mammalia; order Carnivora; family Ursidae; genus Ursus; species Ursus americanus. The sequence goes on from NW_028273682.1 coordinate 205,472, forward strand.
CATACCCTAACCCGTACCTAACCCTAACATGTACCCTAACCTGTACTCTAACCCTAAACCGTACCCTATCCCTAACCTGTTCCCTAACTCGTATCCTAACTTTAACCCTAAACCGTAACCAAACCCGTACCATAACCCTAACCCATACCTTAACCCTAAACCGTACACTAAACCGTACCCTAACCCGTACCCTAACCCATACACTAAACCGTACCCTATCCCTAACCCGGACCGTAACCCATACCCTAACCCGTACCTAACCCTAACATGTACCCTAACCCATACCCTAACCCTAAACCGTACCCTATCCCTAACCTGTTCCCTAACTCGTATCCTAACTCTAACCCTAAACCATAACCAAACCCGTACCATAACCCTAACCCGTACCCTAACCCTAAACCGTACCCTAAACTGTACCCTAACCCGTACGCTAACCCGTACCCTAAACCGTACCCTAACCCGTACCCTAAACCTTACCTAATGTCTACCCTAACCCATACACTAACCCTAACCCATACCCTAACACTAACCCGAACTCCAACCCTAATCCTAACCCTAAACCCAAACCCTAATCCCTAACCCGTACCCTAAACCTTAATCCGTACCCTAACCCATAACCCCTAACCTGTAACCCCTAAAGCCAACCCCAACCCGTACCCTCACCTTACCCTAACCCTAACCCCTACCCTCACCCGTACACTAACAGTAACCCATACCCTAACCCGTACCCTAATCTGTACCCTAACCCTGGGGATTGGGTACACCTGAACCCCACCACAGGACTCAGCCTGCCACCCCACAGGAAACCATGCCCCTTGGGGCGCCACAGAGCATCCCGTGCAGGAGAACTGGTAGGGCCCACCTGAGCCCCCAGCGATCCTCGGCGGCCCCCTACACCCCAACCCTGATGCCCACGCTCATCCCGCCCCACGCCTTCCCTTCATCCTGCCACCGAGCTTGTCGCAAAGCCGGAAGATCAGGCCTGTCAGGTTCCTGGGGCGTAGCCCTGACCCTAGGTCGGCTGGGGAGGGCCCTCCCCCGGGGCCCAGGCCGTAGCCCCAGGGACTGGGTACACCTGAGCCCCACTGCAGGACAAAGCCTGCCACCCCGCAGGAAACTGTGCCTCTTGGGGCTCTATGGAGCATACAGGGCTCGAGAACTTGGGGAGGCCCCCGGAGCCTGTCCTCAGCTTTGGCAGCCCCCATGCCCCAACCCTGAGGCCCATGCTCACTCTCCCCCATGACCTCATCTCAGCCCTCCACGGAGCTCACCGCACAGCCTGCGGATTAGCGCTGCCGGTCTCCTGGACCCTAACCCTTACCCTAGGTTGGCCACAGAGGGGTCCTTCCCCAGGGTCCTGGCACCGCACTCTGGGGGATTGGGGACACCCCAGCCCCACCATAGGACTCAGCCTGCAGCCCACAGGAAACTGTACCATTTTGGGGCACAACAGAGCATTCAGGGCAAGAGAATTGGGGCACCCCCTGAGAGCCCCTGCTGGTGAACTCCGACATTTGTGGGCCCTTCTGGATGAAACCCCAAGGCTCACACTCACCCGCCCTTGTGCCCTCATCTCACTCAGCCTGGGAGTTCTCTGAGCACTGGGCAGTTCAGAACTGCTGTCTTTTGAGGCCTAACCTAACCCTGGGTCTTCTGCTGAGGGTCCCCTCCCCATTTGCCTGCCTCCAAGGCACCAGGCATTGGGCTCACCTCTGCACGACTAGAGGACTCAGCCAGCCCCACAGCAGGAAACTGTCCATTTGGGGCTGTAGCAAGGATTCATAGGAAAATCGGAGGGCCCCCCTCAGCCCATTCCAGGGAACCCCCACTTTCAGAGATCTCCCCAGATCCAATTAGTAGCTTCACACTGACCTTTAAACTTGCTCTCCACGGAGATCTTTTGAAATTCTCCACACTTCCAACCGATGGCATCATCCAGCTTCAGTGCCTTACCCAGCTTTAGGTCTTGAGATGGATTAAAATGGGAAGTTATTTCACTGATGATGACGTACTGGTGACCAAAAGATACATGCATAAATGCTTCATATCACTTGGCTTCAGGGAAATGCAAATCTAAACCCCTATAGATGCCATATCACACGAGGCCGAATATATAAAAATAAGAAGACATGAAACTATACATGTTGGAGAGGATGTGGAGAAACGGTAACCCTATTACACCCCTGTACGAATGCAGTCCATTACAGCCACTCTTGAAAATGGTACGGCGTTTCCTCAAGAAGTTATAAATAAAGCTACCCTATGTCCCAGCAATTGCACTACTGGGTATTTACCCCAAAGAGACAGAGGTAGTGAAGACGGGACACATGCACCCCAGTGTTCATAGCAGCAATATCCATAATAGACAAACTGTGGAAAGAATGCAGATGACCATCGACAGATGAATGGATAAAGAAGATGTGGATCATATATATACTGGAATATTACTCAGCCATCAGAAAGGATGAATACTTACCATCACACCGACCTGGGTGGAGCTGGAGGGTATTATGCTGAGTGGAATAAGCCAATGAAAGAAAGACAATGATCATATGCTTTCACTCCTATGTGGAATATCAGAAAAAGGGAAGAAGACCATAGGGGAAGGGAGGGAAAATAGAATGGGAAGTCATCAGAGAGGGAGAAAACCCATGATAGACTCTTAACTATCGCAAATAAAATGATGATTGCTGGAGGAGAAGTTGGGGGGGGGGGTAACTGGGTGAGTGGCATTAAGGAGGCCACACGATACAATGAGCACTGGGTGTTACACACGACTGATAATTTATTGAAGACTACATCTGAAACTAATGGTGTACTGTAAGTTGGCTAATTGAATTTAAATTAAAGAATAAAAGACCTCGAATAAACAATCCTAAACATTTGTATGGAACCACTAAAGATTCCGAACAGCCAGTGCAATGTGGAAAAGAAAAACAAAGCTGGAGGACTCACAATTGCAGATTTCAGGTTATACTACAAAGCTGCAGTCATCCTAACAAGACAGTACGGCACAAAAATAGACACAGCGACCAAAGGAACAGGATACAAGTTCAGACAGAAACCCACAATTATGTGGTCCATGAATCTTCCACAAAGCAAGCAACGATATCAAAAGGGAAAAGGTCATTATCTACAACAAACTGTGTTGGGAAAACTAGACAGCTACGCACAAAAGAATGAAATTAGACTGCTTTCTTACACAATACAGACAAACACAAAACAGTTTCAAGACCTCAATATGAGACCTGAATCCGTAAAAATCCTACAGGAGGGAAGACAGTAACTTCTTGACATGGACCATACCAACGTTTTTCTGGACTGTCTCCTGAGGCAAAGGAAATGAAAGCAAAAATAAACTATTGGGAATACAGCAAAATAAAACGTTTCCACATGGCAGAAGAACAATGAAAACGTAAATATAATAAGACAACCTACTCAAAGGGAAAAGATATTTGCAATGATCATATGCAATAAAGGGATAGTGTCCAAAACGTATAGAACTGATACTACCTGAACCCAAAAAAACATATAATCCAGTTAAAAAATAAGCAGAAGACATGGACAGACATTTCCCCAAGGAAGAGATACAAATGGCCAACAGTCCCGTGAAAAGATATTCACCATCACGCATCATCAGGAAAATTTAAATCCAAAGGACAATGAGGTATTACATCAAACCTGTCAGAATGGCTAACATCAAAAGCACAACAAAGAGCAGGTGTTGGGAGGATGTGGATAAAGGGGAATCCTCGCAAACTGTGGGTGGGAATGCAAACTGTGGTGGCCACCGTGGAAAACAGTATGAAGGTTCCTCAAAAAATTAAATATAGAACTACTCTACGATCCAACAATCACTCTACTGCTATTTCCCCAAAGGCTAGGAAAACAGTAACTTATAAGGATATGTGCACCCCTATGTTTCTTGCACCATATTTAGAATATCACAATATGGAAGCAACCCAAGTGTCTGTAGAAAAATTGACAAATGAGATGACAGATGTGTGTATTCACAAACAAACACACACACACACACACACACACACACACACACACACACAATGGAGTATTACTGGGCTTGAAAAAGAATGAAACCTTGCCATTTGCAGCCACATAGATGGAGCTAGAGAGTATTATGCTAACTGAAATCAGTCAGTCAGAGAAAGACAAATCCCATACGATGTCACTCTTATGGGGAATTGAAGAAACAAACAAAAATAAATAGAGAGAAAAAGGAGACACACCAAAATACAAACTCTTAACAAGAGAGAACAAACGGATGGTTACCAGAGAGGAGGTGAATAGAGGGATGAGTGAAATAGATGAAGCAGATTAAGAGGAGACTTTTCTAGATGACCACTGAGTAATATATAGAATTACTGAATCACTCTCTTGTACACCTGAAAAGAATGTAACACTGTATGTTAGCTCTACTGGAATTAAAATAAATTTTTAAAAAAGAATTTTCTTTCAGGAACCTCTTTGAAAAAGCTTTTCGTGTGCAATGTGCATAAGCCCTACTTGGGAGGATTCACTCTACAATAATTATTCATTCTATGCCTCGAATTCAGATTTCACTGAGTTCTTACCATGGATCCCAGGCCACGGGAGCCATGGTCCTTTTCTGTCCAGGCTCAGCACCTATGCATTCAAGATTGGAAGTAGAGACACATGTCACTTCACAGTCCAGAAAGCTATTATTGTTTCTGTTTCAGTGTGAGAGAGTCACAGACTTTGGGACAGGTTTCAGAGCAGGTATACTATGGATCCTGGATCTCTACTTCAATGTTCATTGCCTGGATCCATTTGGCTAATAGGTTCCCTGTGGATGGGCTTGCTCCCAAGCACATATATAGAAGATGCAAAGGTGGGTGGGCTTGGTGTGGGACAGGAAGAAGACCAAAAGTAGACAAGGGTTCGACCCCTCCCCTGATACAGGAACTGCTACAGGAGAGGGTACGGGAGGTAGAATCCATGCGAAACTCCAAGGTCACCAGCTGAACACAGGAGGCATAGGTCAAGGGATCTGGAGATGCAGGGGTTGAAGGCTGCTCTGAGCTACCTCTGGGAGGAAGGGAGGGAAGGAATGAGAAGGAGACACTGCCTGCCCCTGGCCCATGCCAGCTGCCCACCACTCCGACACGCATCCGTCTACACAGCTGACACAGCCTGGGCTCAGGATGGGCTGGCTCAGATCCTTCAATCCTCAGTGGGATAGCTGGTCCCAGGGCTCAGAGACATGCTGAGGGAGATGAGAGGGAAAGCTGCCCCACCAAGGTCATCCCCTCCTTGAGCAGACAGCTCTTCAGAACTGCTAAAAAAAAAAACCCACTAACGGGGTTGAAAGACATGCCATGGATGAACTAAGGCATAGAGATATGTAAAATAACATTCATTTTTAAGTTCAGAGCTCTCAGCTCAGGAAGTGGGGAGAGCTTCCCTGAAGAAGACTGAGGGGAGGGCAGGCCATGCTGAAAAGGGAGTCATGGTTCTCCTGATTGGGCACCTGCAGCCCCCTTCCAGGGCAGGGCATCATCCTCAATCACATGAGATCCATGAAAGTGTTCCATCAGGACCAGATGTTTGTCTCGAGAAGGCTACCCTGGCATCGGACTGCACAGGGCACCAGGGACGAGGGCCAGATGGAGGATGGACAATACCCCGGAGGCCATGGGGCAAGAGCAGAGGCACATGACCTTGAAGATGATGATGAAAAGCAGGAGGTGGCAGCATGGAGCCGGCCCAAAAGTGCATTGGGAGCAGTGCCCACAGCTACACTGACTGGGTGCCTTCTGTGCCCGGTGTGGCTGACTTCAGTGGGCTCCAGACTAGTCCTGACCACAAGTCTAGGAAGTGTGTACCACCTCCGGCCTCCTCTCCCCTTGCAGCTGCTAGGAATCACGTTCACAGACCCTGGTCAGCTTTCGTGGAAACCAAGCAGTGGCTCCCCCGCACGCTGCACCTCTGGTGGTGGTCCAGTGCGACCCTCGTGCCTGGCCAGACAGTGATGTCTACCTGTCTCCACACAAATCCACAGACAGGAGGGTGTCCCTGAATTGCACAGCACCTGATGAGACAGATCCACAGAACCCAACACCCAGTGGGTCACCTGGGACCTCAAGTATGGTCATGGAGCTCACCATACCCTATTTCTGTCACTTCCCACAGAAAGCCTGGTTCTGATCCCCCACAATACCATACATCCTGGTTGCTGACCTGGTTAAGCATCTGCCTTCGGCTAAGGGTGTGATCCTGGCATTATGGGATCGAACCCCACATCAGGCTCCTCCGTTATGAGCCTGCTTCTTCCTCTCCCACTCCCCTGCTTCTGTTCCCTCTCTCGCTGGATGTCTCTATCTCTGTTGAATGAAATAATAAAATCTCGAAAAAAATTAACAAGACAGAAATAAAAAAAAGTCAGAGAGGATGTGAAGAAAGGGGAGCCCTCTTACACTACTCGTGAGAATTCAAGCTGGTACAGCCACTTTTGAAAACAATATGGAGGATCCTCAAGACATTAAACACAGAGCTATCCTACGACCCACCAATTGTACTGCTGGGTATTTACCCCATCGACACAGAGTAATGAAAAGAAGGGGCACCTGTATCCCAATGTTCATAGCAGCAATGTCCATAATAGCCAAACTGTGGAAGGAGCCAAGATGTCCTTCAGCAGATGAATGGACAAAGAAGATGTGGTTCATCTATACAATGGAATATTACTCAGTCATCAGAAAGGATGAATACCCCCCATTTGCACCAACGTGGATGGACCAGGAGGGGATTATGCTAAGTGAAATTAAGTCAAACAGAGAAAGACAATTATCATATGGTTTCACTCCTATGTGGAATGGAAGGAATAGCATGGAGGACATTAGAAGAAGGAAGAGAAAAGTGAAGGGGGGGAATGAGAGGGGAAGATGAACCGTGAGAGACTACTGACACTGGGAAACAAACTGAAGGTTGCAGAAAGGGAGGGGAAGGGGAATGGGTTATGCTGGTGATGGGTATTAAGGAGGGCACGTGTTGGGGCGCCTGGGTGGCACAGAGGTTAAGCATCTGCCTTCAGCTCAGGGCGTGATCCCGGTGTTATGGGATCGAGCCCCACCACAGGCTCCTCCGCTGTGAGCATGCTTCTTCCTCTCCCACTCCCCCTGCTTGTGTTCCCTCTCTCGCTGGCAGTCTCTATATCTGTCGAATAAATAAATAAATTCTTTTTTTAAAAAAAGGAGGGCACGTGTCATAATGAGCACTAGGCGTTATATGCAAACAATGAATCATGGAACACTACATCAAAAACAAATGAAGTACTGTAGGGTGACATCATTTTAAAAAAAGAAAGATATGAAATCCGTACTGGAAAACTGTCACTATTTGCAAATGACATGAAATCCCAAATGATTCCACAAAAACAAAAAACAAAAAACAACAACAACAAAAAAAACAAAACACAACTGTTAGAATAAACAAATTCAAGAAAGCTGCAGGATATAAAGTCAATATACAGAGACCTGTTGTCTTTATTTATTTTCAAATTTTATTTATTTATTTGACAGGAAGAGAAAAAGCACGAGCAGGGGGAGTATGAGAAAGAGGGAGAAGCAGACTCTTGCTAAGCAGGGAGCCAAACACGGGGCTCGATCCCAGAACTCTGGGATCATGACCTGAGCTGAAGGCAGACGCTTCACCTATGGGGCCACCCAGATGACCCAACTTCTTGCATTTCTGTATACTGATGACACACTTTCGCAAAGAGAAATTAAAAAAGCAATGCCATTTACAATTGCATCAAAAAAATCTAGGAATAAAAGTAACCAAGAATGAGAAAGACATAGTACACTCAACACATGGCAGAAAATAAATGAAAAGCATGTGTGTCGAGGGGGGCAGGATGTATGGGTCAAAGATTTGGAAGGCAACACAAACAAATGGAAGCTTATGCCATGCTCCTTAAATGGAAGAGTTAATTATGTGAACATGTCCATCGTACCCAAAGCAATTGACAGATGTGATGAAATGCCTATCTGAATTCCAGTGGCATTATTCGAGCAAATAGAAAACAGTCCTCAAACTTGTATGGAATCACAAAAGACCCCAAATACCCAAAGCAACCTGGAGAAAGAAAGGTGCAGTCAACACACTCCTGGATTTCAAGGTAGATTACAAAGCTGTTGTCATCAAAACAGGATGGTACTGGCATAAACACAGACACCAGGTCAGTGGAACAGAACAGAAAGCTCAGAAACTTACCCACACGTAGATGATCCTAACGTACGACACAGCAGCAGAATATATGCCATGAGGGAAGGACTGTCTCTTCAGTGAGCAGTAACAGGCAAACTGGACACTAAATGCAGAAGAATATAACTGGGTCACTTTCTTACACCACACACAAAATTTTTACTGGATGAATGATATGAACGTAAGAACTGAATCCATAAACCTCCAAGAAGACACAGGTACTAAGTCTCTCGACATTAGTTTTGGCAAAAAGTCTTCAGATCGGACACCAAATGCAAAGGCAACAAAAGCAAAAATAAACAAGTGGAACAACTTCAAACTGAAATCTTCCACATGGAAAAAATAACCAGCAAAAACTTACAAGGCCACAGACCCAATAAGAAAAAAAATATCTGCGAATCATATGTGTGAGAAGAGGCTAATATCCAAAATACACACAACACTCATACAAATCAAAACCCCCCCAAAAAAACTGTATAAAAAATGTGGGGAATATGTGAATAGATACTTTCCAAAGATGGCACACAGGGGCCAACAGACAGAAAAAGTTGTTCCACATCACTAAATATCGTCAGGGAAACATCAGTCAAACCCACAATTGGCTATTCCCTCACAACTGTTGGAACACCTATTGTCCCAGAGACAGACACCAGGTGGGGTCAAGGGTGTGCAGACTAGGAGACTCTGTGCACTGTTGGTGGGAATGGAAATTGGTGCAGCCACTGTGACAAATGGTATGGAGGTTCCTGAAAAAATAAAAGCAACTACAACATGACCCAGTAATGGCTCTACTGAGTATTGATTCGGAGAACACAAAAATACTGCCTCAAAAAGACAGATGCACTCCCACGGTCACTGCAGATGTATTCAAAAGAAACAGACATGGAAACACAGACCTTGGGGGCCTTATGCCAAGTAACTCAGACACAGAAAGACCACTACCAGATGCTCTCATGTACATTCCACGAGGAATAAACAAATACTGAACGCATAGAAACTGAGAGCAGATTGGTAGGTGCCAGATTCGGGGATGGGGTGGTAGAAACGGTTGAAGGTGGTCAAAGTCTCAATGTTTGAGTGAGAAAATCCGACAGTCATGAAATGTTCTGTCCAGCATGGAGACTAAAACTAACGCTGCAGCATGCGGTATAGTTTTCCCTGCCCTTTGAAAGTACAGGGCTTCTGAGAAACCTTGCACAGCAGAAATGGTGTCAAGAAGGAATGGCCATTAATTTACACGGAATAATTAGACAGTGTCCTCAGACTCCAAAATTCCTTCTCTTTGGCTTTTCTTAGGCCTCAGCACACAAGTTTCTAAGGGAGGCCCAGCATAAATGAAGATAAAGCACATCAGAGGCTCACAGACACCATTCAAAGTGCTCTTGGCTGGATGCGGAGAGCAGTTCCCAGAGGAAGGAGCTGGTTGGGGTGCACGCTGCCTCTGTTGTGCTTCTTCCCAAAACAGATGCTGAACGCGATTCTCACTGTTCACCTTTTTTCATAAGAGGGAAATCCTCTTCAGGTCTCTTCCTCTTACTGAAGATGCGTAATAATATAGTTCTTTTAAGAAAGCCCAGTGTCTTACTGTGAACGTTCAAAAAGTGGGGGATACTTGTACTTGAGCATTTCTGAGGGAGGAGATGTGAAAGTTTCTCCCAGACACAAATCTCAGCATATCCACCGGGAAAGGCACCTTCCTCAGCATGCGGAACACGGACTACCTCCTACCCCACGAGAAACCCTCTCCTTCACCTCGATCAGGACAACCCACAACAGCTGGGAGTTACCCCAACTCCTCCGTTCTCCTGCTCCTAATAGCTAACCCATCAGCAAATCCTGTGTGCTCCATCTTCAAAATGGACCCAGAATAGGTCTAACCACTCCATCCAAGGCCACCTGTCTGGTCCACAGTGCCTGAGTTCCTGGAAAAGCTTCGTCATTGACGTGCCTTACCGTCTTCAACCCTCTGTCATCTGTTCTCAACACTGTAGCCAGGATGGCCCAGTGATACAGGGTCTCATGGGGTTATAGCCCTGGAATGGCTTTCTGTCACCTCTCTGAGGTCATGTCCTAAGCTGTCTCCTGTGGCCACAGGGCCTTCTTGCTGTTCCTGGACATACCTGGAATTCTCCTGCCCCAGAGCCATTGCACATGCTTTCCCTTCTGTTTTGAATGCTCTTGATGTGTTCTCACTCACCTTCTGAGAAATCTGAATTGGTGTGACAGGGACAGAAGATGAGGCTCTGTGTGTTGGGTGAGGCTGGTAGCCCAGAAGAAGGTTCTCTGCCAGCTCTCCGCCTGTGCCTCACTTGTCCTCAGCCAGGAACTTGCACACAGCCCTCACCTGTCACAACTCTCACCCAGGAGACCCACAGCCACCCTTGGAGCCCGCCCTGTCCACACCCTGCTGCAGAATGCATTCAGCTCTCCTGTGGGACCCCTGTCAGTTTACCCATTCCTGGAACTCCCCCGTCTCCTGCAAAGCTCCCGGATTCCCCCTCTTCTTTCAAAATCACACTGGCGCAAGGCTTTCATGAGAAAGCTATAACGCTAACTAATGAAAGGTTCATACCTACTTTCCCCTTCTGTTGCCTCTCTCTCCACCTTCTTTCCTACCTGTGCAAACTGTAACATATCAGTGGAACATGAACATGCTCTGAGACCTGAATCTTTCATTGCAGTTTTCTGAGGACTCTTTATGTGATAAGAAACTAGTGTATCTTACAACAGGGTGTTTTACAACTCTCATCTATAGAATAGTAGAGCCCAAATCACTACAATTTTACCTCACTCTTCATGAAGCAGAACACTTTTTCCTTTCTTCTTTTACTTAAATTCCAGTTAGTTCACATGCCATGGAATATTCACTTCAGGGGTAGGATTTAGTGATTCCTCACCTGCATACAGTACCCGGTGCTCATCACAAGTACCCTCCTTAATACCCCTCACCCGTTTAACTCTTCCCCCCACGCCCCTGTCCTGCAGCAACACTCAGTTTTTTCTCCTCAGTTGAGTCTATTTACTTGTTTGCCTTTCTCATCACCCCTCAACTCTGTTCATCTGTTTTCTTTCTGAAATTCCACAAGCGTGAGAGGATAGGATATTTGTCTTTCCTCACTGATTTTGCTTAGCTTAATACACTCTAGGTCCATCCACATCCTTGCAAATGGTAAGATTTCATTCTTTTTGAAGCTGGGTCATATTCCATTATATATAGGTATCGCACATCTGCTTTATCCATTCATCAGTGCATGGACTTTGGGATTCTCTCCATAGTTTGGCTACTGTGGACATTGCTGCTATAAACATCATGGTGCATGGACCCCCTTTGAATCTGCATTTTTTAATCCTTTGGGTAAATACCTAGGAGAGCAATTGCTGGATCATGGGGTTGTTCAATGTTTAACTTTTTAAGGAATCCCCACACTGTTTCCTAGACTGGCTGCACCACTTTGCATTGCCACCAACAGGATGGGAGGGTTCCCCTTTAATCAGAACATTATCTGCCGGCAATTTCATAAGAGGAAACAAAACCTCTGTGAGATGCACCCAGGGTCAGGCAAGCAGTTGCAGACTTCACCCTAAGGCTCCTGACGCCAAGCCCCTTGAAGCCACCAGCATGCCACTATCCAAAAGAATTCCCAGACTCTCCTTCTGACTCCACCACCAAAGAAACTACAGAGAGAATATGGCACCTCAAAATATCGAGATAATACATTTAGTAAAACTAGAAAGTCAAGCTCAACTTTTAACAGGAACAGGCCGCTTTGGATAATTTTCAATTTTCCCTCCACCCTAATTTTAACTCTTCTGATGAATAAACTAATCAATGATGAAACATCACCTTTGTCAAATGACATCATCCAAGTCTGTATCAGATGAAAAAAAGCCACCTAACTCTAGGTGCTGGCCACTCAAACATATCTAAGGCATAATTGAATAAACAGTGTTAGATGAAGGAACAAATTAGATGTTACAAACAGGCACAGAGTGAATCTCACCTTCCCTTTCTAATAAAAGAGGGTTCCTAGGAAACAGATGGTCAAAATACATCTGTAAGCAATAAATGGACAGAGAAATTGTGATCCCCTGCAAAGTTCTACCTGCAGGGAAACTAAGTAATTCTTGCACCAAACCCAGAATGCTGACAGCTACTTCAATTTTACTTTGTGGCTCAACTAGAGAAAAGAGAAAAGCCCAGGAGGTTTTGGGATAATGAGAGGTTTTACCTCCATCCCTGACATAGATAGGACATTTTGCCAAACATACCTGTGCTTTCTCTGAACACTGGCGTCCTGTGACAAGCTGCCTCGCTGACTCCGATGCTAACGTTCAAAACCTTGGGTGTCTTGGAGCCAGAGCAGAGAAGTGCTGTCAGCTGGGGAGAAGAAGGCACCTCTGACCTAAAGCCTGCACACCTGCTTCGGTTTCTGGGCAAGGGGCAACACATACTTGTTGTTTAGCAGTAATTATCTTCATTCTCAACAGACCAATGACCTTACCTTGTCTGGAAAGCAGATTTACTCTTCTAAAGAAACCGTCAATTCGTCTATTCCCAATGCAACTAGAGTGGGGTCTGGTTTACGCACGCCTCCAGGCCCCCACCTGGAGGATTTTCCTGCATGATTCTAATAGCCAATTACCACTAACCCGGGGGCACAGGGGGCATAATGCTGAAGTTGGGGGATGGCTCTGGGGCTTGCTACTGCCACACCTGTGCCTGGGGGACCAGGGCACACCCTGCTGAACTCGGGGTACTGCTCAAGAGGCATCACCTGCGCTGTGTCAGAGAACTGAAGGTGGGGATTATGTGCGGTCCTTTCCCGCACTCTTCCAGGGGAACAGGGGAAACCCTGAAATTCTGCAACCAATCCCACCAAAGCTCAGGGGAGCGGGCACCCTGGAGTTCACGGGTATGGAGAATAAGGCCAGTTGAGGACATGGGACAGAACAGACTTTAAAGGGAAAAAGAAAACTCATCTGAGTCCCCACAATGAACCCTCTCCTCGTGCCCTTCCAGAACCCTGCCTCCCACCTGGGGCGCACCCTACCCCCGGACCATCACCCCAGTGCAAGCTGCTCACTCACCAGCAGGGAACTCCACAGGGCAACTCTCTCTCTCTCAGTGCCCCTTCTTCTGCCCCAGGACTGCAACCCACTGCAAATCTGGGACCGCCCACAGTGATGGAGCTACACCGCCAAGTGGTGAATGGTCTGGGAGGGTGGTGCCTGAGCTCCTTGAATGCTGGGCAACCTGCCCTCAAGCCCCTGGAACCCTGAAAGTACAGGGGGCCCAAGAGGAGCCTCCTCTACTCAACACCAGGCACAGGCATGGGTGGGCTCGTGGGCTGGGGCCCCCACACACACCTGGCCCCTTCCAGGGACCCCTCTAGCTGCAGACCACCCTCAAAGACCTGCCCCTTCCCTTTCTGCACCAGCCCTCCCTGCTGGGGTGTGCCTGGTTCTGGGCAAGGTCAGTGACTCTCAGACCCTCCAAGACTTGGGCTTTAGGAAATGCAATGTTTTCATGCATTTTCAGTATGTATATGTCAGTATGACTTTAATCTTATGGGAGCCAAAGAGGGTCTTTATTTTTTCTTATCTTTATGTTGGCATTTTTGGTTATTGTTTTCTTCTCGAAGCAGATGTACAACATGTGCTTGGGGCAGAAATAGGGCCCATGCACTGAGGTTTTGCCCAGTCATTTTGAGCCAGGTACAATGTTAAAGTATAGCTTCCCTGGGAGCCCAGGATCAGGGCCCAAAGATGATATAAAATAAAAATTACTTTTATCATTATAATTACTCCTAAATGGAGGAATGTGAGACAAAAGCACCTTTCCCAAGAGTACCAAGAAATCAAAATGATGTCCACAGAAGGCGGCCTGCTCCATGGTCAGCACAGGTAACAGAAGTGTTCACAGTCTCTGAACTCCTGCCCTTCTCCTGCCCAAATCTCTGAAGCACACAGACCACTTAAAATCAGAATTGTAGAACTGCTAGACACCTTAGAGATGTCTGGCACCATTCCCTTGGACTGCAGAATAAAACACAGTAGCTCATTGTCACAAACTAATTTCAACATGAAGTGCTCCCTGGATGCACTAAGTTCTTTCTCTGCAAATGTTGACTAATGTAAGTCACAGTCATAACATATAAACACTACGATGGCTGGGAAGTCATCGTAGGTAAGGGGATATTTTAGCCATGTTTATAAGCATTGGCTCACGTTGTAGAAGAGGCTGAGCTGAGTGTTTTTAAATACTATTTCAGACCTGTTTTACAGCACCCTCTGAACATACCAGAGCCTGAATCGACTAAAAAAGATAGTTGGTTTCAGTAACTTTAATACCAGGAAAATATTATACTGTCTGTATTCCTAAGGATCTTTGAGTATCTTACCCAGAGGTCCTCCACTGAGATAATGATCTTAATGATCACCATTGGCAGAGGTGAAAAGGCCCACTGAATTCGTTCCAGTTGTCCACATGACAAGAAAATCCTGATACTTGATAGGTTTCCAGATCGAGAAGACCAGAGATAAGAGGGAAATAGTACCCTGTATGGAACAACAAGGGATTTGGAGTCAATTTGGGGATCCCACTTAGGTTTCTGACACTAAAATCCTCTGTGACTCATATCATCTGAGTCCCTGTCTAACCACCTGAACATGTGCCTAAAAATATCTACACCCTAGTTGAGAAGTTTAAGAGGCAGAATGCTACAAAGAGCCAGTATGATGTCTCTCAGGAACAGGTGCTCAGGAAGCCATAATTGCTATTGGGTCTATTTCTTTTCCAGAAGAAAGAACACATGTTGAATCCATATTCCTAATCGATGACTCACCAGATGTTTTTCAAACCTGAAGGAAGGCCAAGAAATTCGCTCTTGTGTCATATTTCACTCAGAAATCATGTTGTTGGACTGGTGAGGATGATACGATAGCGACGTCATCATTAAGAGTGGGGAGCTTCTAATTTCCATATGGCCATGTTGACCCCCTTAGCTCAGAGCAACCAGATAGGGCAGCTGGGGAGGGGGCACTGCCATCACTATGAGTGGGGAGCTTCCCATTTCCATATGGCCATGTTGACCCCCTTAGCTCAGGGCCAACAGATAGGACAGCTGAGGGGGACCACAGGCCAAGGCTGCCAGGTGTGGCTGGGGCAGGCAGAACTCTGACTTAAGGCTCAACTCCTGTCTAGGTTATTATAATGCTCTTCACAAAGAAAGTGCCATTGTGTGTGAGCCCTCATGTAGAAAAGGTTCAGTATTTCCATTGAGATTCCTTCTCTGACCTTTAGGATATGTAGCAAAGTTCCATTTAATTTTTAAACATTGAAGGACTTCCTGGTTTTCTTTTCGCTATGACTGTGGCTCAATTCCCCTGTGGTCTAAGAATAGAATCTAGTTAATTTCAGGGTTTAACATTTGTAGACTTGATTCGTGGCCCCACCTATCATCTATTTGGGTAAAGAGTCTATGACCACTTGAAAATAATGTATTCTGCACTTATTATGGAATGTTCCCTATATGTCAATTAGGTCACATTTGTTACCAATGTTTTGTCTGCTTTTTCTTTCAGATATTGAGAAAGGTATATTAAAATCTTCAAACAATGCTGCTCTATTCAACGTTGCATCAGAGAATACTACCAGTGTTAGAAGGCAAGAGAAACAAAAAGTATAAGAATTGAGGGGATAAATGTGACTATTCACAGATAATGCGATTGTGTACATAGAAAATCCAAAACAGTCTATAAATACCCTATTAGAATTAAAAATGCAATTTATAAATTTGAGATGGATTGTGCTTCCCATTGGACAATTTCTGAAAGAAAAGGTAGAACCTGTCAATCTTGGGGTAGGACATAGGGTGCACTAACCATTTAAAAGAATTCAGTGGGACTTCATAAAAATGTGACATTTCTCCTTATCTTATGACCATAAGAAAATGAAAAAGTGAACCACAGTCTGGGAAGTAAAGATTTGCAATACACACACTGACAAAGACTTGTCAATAAAGAATTCCTGCTCATCAACCATAGAAAGTCTATTTATAAATGAATACTTCACAAAAGATTGACTCATGGCCAATAAGAACAGGAAAGGGTGCTCTACAGTATTATTTTCAGGAACAGCAAGGCTTTTCCTAAAATGAAAACATACACACAAACCAGTATTCCCTAGATGGATGACATCCTTATTTCTGAGGACAGCTTGAAGAACAGACTAGCATCAAAGTAGAGTGATGGAATTCCTGACACTCAGAGGATGGACAATTGACCTCAAACTACAGTACAATTTCTAGGCATCATTCGGTCCTCTGAAGGCAGACAACTACCACACCCCTTCCTACACCACACAGGTTGCTTCCCAACCCCTACCATAAAAGAAGAAGATGAGAAACAGATAGGACTAGTAGGAAATAGCAAAAATCACATGTGGGGATTATCCTGAAACACACTGATCACATAACTAGTGTAAGGAAGTGTAGGGAACTGACAAGGACAGAGACTCAAGAGGTACTTCTTTGGGAAATGCTGTCTGAATTCGTCACACGTTGGTACCACCTAATGAGGGCTCTAAGCATACCCTAGGGTTTGCTCACAAGGGTCTGCAACACCATCGCTGAGGACTGAAACTCTTTAAGACCTCAAAGCTTGCCGGATTGACTATTGGACTAAGAGATTCCCATGTTCTGAAAACAGATACCAACTCATTGAAAGGTTCACCTGGGCTCTCTCGGAGGCCCTACAAGAAGCTGAACCATTCACTGAAAATCAGTTAAACACACACACACACACACACACACACACACACCTGTCATTTCACCAATTACTTAAACATTCAAGGTTCGTCCTACCTTTTCTTTTTCACATTGATATTTATACTCACATGAAATGTCATCATTTCTAATGAACACTGATGGCAAAATAGAGATCCATTGACACAATATTCACAAAATGGAACTTCCCTGCTGTCATTTTCAATATAGCGTTTTTTAAAGTTCATACATATTTTAGGTTTTTGGTAACTTATACAGGAGAAGATCAGCATTGAAAAACTCTGAATACTGACAATAAGTTTTAAGCCTAGAGAACAAAAATTGCCAATTTCATAGATAACAAGGAACCAAAGGGAAAGCATGGAAGCTGTAGTCGAATAATTTTACACATATGCATCCTCTATTATTCTACTACTGAGGGGCATGTTTTATTACCACTATACATGCATCAATTGTCTTCCACGTGCACTTGCACAGGTATAATGAATTACTACAGTAGAATGAAATGTCTGGGAACTACTTGGTGGCATGTATAAAGAAAAATGAAATTTCGATCTTATATTTGGTGAACTTCCACTGTCTGTCCCTTTAAACAGTGGACCCTAAACAGAAGGGGGAATGAACCACGAGAGACTATGGACTCTGGGAAACAAACTGAGGGCTTCAGAGAGGAGAGGGGTGGGGGATTGGGATGGTCCAGTGATGGGTATTAAGGAAGGTACATATTGCATGGAGCACTGGGTGTTATATGCAAATAATGAATCACGGAACACTACATCAAAAACTAAGGAAATACTGTATAGTGACTAACATATCATAATAAAAATTATTATTAGAAAAAAAATTAAAGGTAAAAAAAAACAATACAGCTTTTCTGTTTCAAGAACAATCACAATTGAGAAAAAACTAACTTCCAATCCCTAAAGTAAAACACAGACCAAGTTCCATTTCACTCCCCTTTATTCACATTCTCTGTGGGTTCTAAGCGATTTCCCTACCTCCTTTCCTGCTGAGCAGGGAGCCCGGTCTCGATCCCAGAAGCCTGGGATCATAACCTGAGCCAAAGGCACATGCTTAACTAGCTGAGCCAGCCAGGAGCCCCAGCCATGTTTTTCTTAAGCAAAAGGACACTTTCTCACGATGCCTTCACATGACTTCACATGGTACCAGAGATCTGCATTTGCCTCTAGGAGGTTGCAGATGAAGGCAATTGCAATCTCTCACAGTGGTTTATCAAATACAGTGACCTGCCTGGTGACAGTGAAACTCTTATGAGCCCACGAGAGGGTGCTGTGACACTCAGCTGTGGCTGGGCTGGCACAGAGAACCAAATCCATTTCCCTGCCTGATGTCTGTGAGGAACAGATGCCCCCACTGTGAATGAGACCCTGCCACTGAGCTGTCCAGAGATGGCCATCCTCACGGAGGATGAGGATAAAGGACAATGCCTGAGGAGACCTCATCTGTCTCTTTTATCTTTTCATATTTTTGACAGTGGACAAATCACTGCCTAGGAGTCCCCAACTACCTTAGTCTCATCTGTGAATGGCCAAGAGATTTTACAAAACACTCAAGATTTTGACCTCACAAATGCCCACAACCACTTACCATAGGGATTCAACATTAAGCAAAGATACTGTTCGTTGGAAGAGAGGTCCTGCCCACTGTTGTTTCTCACTTATATGCTCATCTTCCTTACCTCATGGTAACATAACCAACTTGATTCCTGCTTCTGTCTTCAGGAAGGCTGAGGTGACTTGAAGGGCATTACCCTGACATCGTTCTTTCTTAGCAATAAGATGTGGACATTTCCGTAGTCCTACACACCCAAAGTTGAATCGGAATCAGGATTGAGGAGGCTGATGAGAGTTGAAGGTGTTTTCCTGTACACGGTGGTTTATTACCAATAAGGATGGGTCAGAGTCCTCGAAATTCCAGAACCTTTTCATTAATGCTTCCTACTCCTGAAAGATGATGTACATTGGTCTTTCCCTGTATAGTGTGGTGATTCAGAGATAAGTGCTTAGCGCTTTCGTCAGACTTCCACGACCACCTTGGGGCTGGCTTCCATATTCACAAAGGATGATGTTAGGGCTAAGAGGGTTCCTGTACACTGTTATTTCTTACAGATAAGTGTATGGCATTTTTGTTACATTGCCAGAACCACTTAGCGCTGGGCTTGCCGGCCTCCTGGGGACTAACACTAATCCTAGGTCGGCCCACGAGGGGCCCCTCCCAAGGGGCCTGGCGCCACAACGCCGGGGATTGGGGACCCCTGAGCCCAGCACCGGAGTCACCCTGCCGCCCCGCAGCAACCCGGGCTGCTGGGGCGCCGCCAGTCTTTCAGGGCGAGAGAACTGGCAGGGCCCTCCAAGCCCCCGGCGACCTTCGAAGGCCCCCCGCGCCAAAACGTTTGGGCCCACATTCCCTCTCACCAGCGCCCTCACCTCGGGTTGCCCCTCCGCCTGCCGCAGAGCTAGCGGAATGGGCCTGCCGGACTCCTGGGGGCTAACACTTACCCTAGGTCGGCCCCCGAGGGTCCCCTCCCAAGGAGCCTGGCACCACAATGCCGGGGATTTGGGACCCCCGAACCCCAGTGCTGGACTCACTCTGCCACCCCGCAAGCACCCAGGGTGCTAGGGGTGTTGCCAGTCATTCAGGAAGGGAGAACGGGCAGGGCCCTCCAATCCCCCTGCGACCTCGAAGGCCCCCCGCGCAAAAACTCTGGCTCCCACGCTCCTGCTCGCCAGTGCCCTAACCTCGGCCCATCCCTCCGCTCGCTGCAGAGCTGGCGGATCAGGCCTGCTGGCTTCCTGGGGGCTAACCCTATCCCTAGGTTGCCCCCGAGGGGCCCCCCCCACATGGCCTGGCGCCACATGCCAGGGATTCGGGACCCCCAAGTCCCAGCACCAGACGCTCCCTGCCGTTCCGCCTCCACATGGGGCGCTAAGGGCGTCACCAGTCCTTCAGGGCGACAGAACGGGCAGGACCCTCCGAGCAACCTGCGACCTTCGAAGGCACCCCAAGCCAAAGCCAAAATGCTCTGGCCCACGCTCCCGCTCTCCAGCTACCTCACCTACCCCACCTGCACATGGGCGGAATGAGCCTGCCAGCCTCCTGGGGGCTAACCCTAACCGGAGGTCGGCCCCCGAGAGGCCCATCCCAAGGGGCCTGGCGCCACAACGCCGGGTATTAGGGACCCCGAGCCCCAGCGCCGGAGTTGCCCTGCCACCCCACCGCCACCTGGGCCGCTAGAGGTGCCGCTGGTCATTCAGCGCGGGAGAATGGGCAGGGCCTTCCGAGCCCGTGGCGACCTTCAAAGGCCCCCCCATGCAAACGCTTGAGCCCACGCTCCCGCTCCTCAGCGCCCTCACCTCGGCCTGCCCCTCCGCTCGCCACAGAGCCAGCGGATGAGGCCTGACCTCATCCTGGGGGCTACCCATAACCCTATGTTGTTCCCTGAGGGGCCCCTCTGAAGGGGTCTGGCACCGCAATGCCTGGGATTGGGGACCCCCGAGGCCCAGCCCGGACTCACAGTCTCGCCCCGCCGCCACCCGGGTCACTAGGAGCACTGTTGGTCATTCAGGGTGGGAGAACGGGCAGATCCCTCTGAGTCCCTGGTGACCTTCGAAGGCCCCCCGCGCCAAAACGCTTTGGCCCGTGCTCCTGCTCGCCTGGGCCCTCACCTCGGTCCACCCCTCCGCTCGCTGCAGGGCCGGTGGATCGGGACTGCCGGCCTCCTGGGTGTTACCCTAACCGTTGGTGGGCACCTGAGGGGCCCATCCCAGGTTCCTATTGCCACAACACCGGGGATTGGGGACTCCCGAGCCCCAGCGCCGGACTCACCCTCCCGCCCTACCGCCACCTGGGCCGCTACGGGCGCCCTTGGTCATTCAGGGAGGGAGAACGGACAGGGACCTTCGAGCCACCTGCAACATTCGAAGGCCCCCCGCACCAAAACGCTTGGGCCCACGCTCCCGCTCGCCAGCACCCTTACCTCGGCCCTCCCCTCTGCTCCCCACACAGTGGGCGGATCGGGCCTGTGGGCCTTCTGGGGGCTAACACTAACCCTAGGTCGGCCTCCTAGTGGCACCTCCCAAGGGGCCTGGCGCCACAACAACGGGGAAAGGGGACTCCCGAGCACCAGCGCCAGACTCACCATGCCGCCCCGCTGCCAACCAGGCTGCTAGGGGTGCCGTCGGTCATTCAGGGCAGGAGAACGGGCAGGGCCGTCTGAGCCCCCGGCGACCTTCGAAGGCCTACCACGCTAAAACGCTAGGGCCCATGTTCCCTCTTGCCAGCGCCCTCACCTTGCCCGCCCCTCCGCTTGCCGCACAGCCTGCGTAATGGGCCTGCCAGCCTCCTGGGGCTAACCCTAAACCTAGGTCGGCTCCCAAGGGGCCTGGAGTCGCACCGCTGGGGATTGGGGACCCCTGAGCACCAGCGCCGAACTCACCTTGCCGCCCCGCCACCACAAGGGCCGCTAGGGGTGCGGCAGGACATTCAGTGCAGGAGAACGGGCAGGGCCCTACGAGCCCCTATCGTCCTTCGAAGGCCCACCGCACCAAAACGCTTGGGCCCACGCTCCCGCTCACCAGCGCCCTCACCTCGGCCCGCCTCTCCACTCGCCACACAGCTGGCGGATCGGGCCTCCCAGCCTCCTGGGGGTTAACCCTAACCCTAGGTAGGCCCCCCAAGGGCCCATCCCAAGGGGCCTGGCATCCGCAATGCCTGGGATTGGGGACTCCTGAGCCCCAGTGCTGGACTCACTGTGCCGCCCCGCCACCACCCGGGCCGCTAGGGGAGCCACCCGTCATTCAGTGCGGGAGAATGGGTAGGGCCCTCTGAGACCCAGAGACATTTGAAGGCCCCCCGCGATAAAACGCTTCGGCCCACACTCCTGCTTGCCAGCGCCCTTACCTCAGCCTGCCCCTCCACTCGCTGCACAGCTGGTGGATCCGGCCTGCTGGCCTCCTGGGGGCTAACCCCAACCCTAGGTCGGCCCCCGAGGGGCCCTTAATGGGGCCTGGCGCCACAACACCTGGGATTGCTGACACCTGAGCCCCAGCGCCGGACTCACCATGCCGCCCCGCCACCACCCGGGCTGCTAGCTGCACCACCGGTCATTCAGGGCGTGAGAACAGGCAGGGCCCTCTGAGCCACGGGCAACCTTCGAAGGCACCCCACATCAAAACGCTTGCGCCCACACTCCTGCTTGTCAGCACCCTCGCCTCGGCCCGCCCCTCCGCTCGCCGCAAAGCTGGCCTATCGGGTCTGCCGACGTCCTGGGGGCTAACCCTAACCCTAGATCGGCCCAGGAGGGACCCCTCCCATGGCACCTGGCGCCACAACCCCGGGGATTATGGACCCCCGAGTCCCAGCGCCGGACTCACTCTGCTGCCCCGCTGCCAACTGGGCCAGTAGGGGCGCCGCCAGGCATTCAGGGAGGGAGAACGGGCAGGGCCCTCTTAGCCCCCGGCGACCTTTGAAGGCCACTCGCGCCAAAACGCTTGGGCTTATGTTCCAGCTCGCCAGTGCCCTCATCTCGGCCTGCCCCTCCGCTTGCCGCACAGCCGGCGAATCGGGCCTGCTGGGCTCCCGGGGGCTAAACCTAAACCTAGGTCTGTCCCCAAGGGGAAACTCCGAAGGGCCCAGGCGCCTAAAAGGCGGGGATTGGGGACCCCCGAGCCCCAGCACCAGACTCTCCCTGCTGCCCCGCTGCCAAACGGGCCACGAGGGGTGCCGTTGGTCATTCAGGGCAGGAGAATGGGCAGGGCCCTCCGAGCCCCTGGCGAACTTCAAAGGCCCCTTGCGCCAAAATGCTTGGGCCCACATTCCCGCTCGCCAGCGCCCTCATCTCAGCCTGCCCCTCTGCTCGCCGCACAGCTGGCAGATCTGACCTACCGGCCTCCTGGGGGTAACCCTAACCCTAGGTCGACACCCAAGGGGGCCTTCCCAAAGGGCCTGGCGCCGCAACGCCAGGGATTGGGGACCCCCGAGCTCCAGCGCTGGACTCACCCTGCTGCCCCGCCAGCACACGGGCTGCTAGGGGCGCGGCAGGACATTCAGTGCAGGAGAACGGGCAGGGCCCTCCAGTAGGGGCGCCGCCGGTCATTCAAAGAGGCAGAAGGGGCAGGGCCCTCTGAGCCCCTGGCGACCTTCGAAGAACTCCCACACTAAAACGCTTGGGCCCACCTTCCCGCTCACCAGCGCCCTCACCTCGGCCAGATCCTGCGCTAGCCGCACAACCAGCTGATGAGGCCTGCCGGCTTCCTGTGGGCTAACCCTAACCCTAGGTCGGCCCTCGAGGGACCCGTCTGATGGGGCCTGGCGCCACAAAGCCTGGGATTGCTGACCCCCGAGCCCCAGCGCCGGACTCACCGAGCCGCCCTGCTGCTACCCGGACCGCTAGTGGCGCCACCGGTCATTCAGGGTGGGAGAACGGGCAGGGCCCTCCGAGTCCCCGGAGACTTTCGAAGGCCCCCCACGCCAAAACGCTTGGACCAATGCTGCCGCTCGCCAGCGCCCTCACCTCGGCCCGCCCCTCCGCTCTCCAAACAGCCGGCGGATCAGGCCTGCTGGCCTCCTAGGGGCTAACCCTAACCATACGTCGGCCCCCGAGGGGTATATCCCAAGGGGCCTGGCTCTGCAATGCAGGGGATTGGGGACCCCTGAGCCCCAGCGCTGGACTCATCCTGTCACCCTGATGTAACCGGGCCGCTACGGGTGCTGCCGGTCATTCAGGGCGGGAGAATGGGCAGGGTCTACCGAGCCTCTGGCGACCTTTGAAGGCCCCCCCATCCAAAACGTTTGAGCCCATGCTCCCGCTCCTCAGCGCCCCCACCTCGGCCTGCCCCTCCTCTTGCCGCAGAGCTGGCGGATGAGGCCTGCTCTCCTCTGGGGGCTCCCCATAACCCTAGGTTGGCCCCTGAGGGGCCCCTCCGAAGGGGCCTGGCACCGCAACGCCGGGGATTGGGGACCCCCGAGCCCCAGCGCCGGACTCACCCTACTGCCCCAATGCCACCCGGGCTGGTAGGGGCACCGCTGGTCATTCACGACGGCAGAATGGGCAGGGCCCTTCGAGCCCCCGGCAACCATCGAAGGCCCCCCACGCCAAAATGCTTGGGCCCACGCTCCCACTCGCCAGCGCCCTCACCTCAGCCTACCCCTCCGCTCAATGCACAGTTGGCGGATCGGACCTGCCGGCCTCCTGTGGGCTAACCCTAACCAAAGGTCAGCTCCTGAGGGGCCCATCCCAGTGGCCTATCGCTGCAATGCCGGGGATTGGGGACCCCCGAGCCCCAGTGCTGGACTCAACTTGCTGCCCCACCACCACCCAGGCCGCTAGGGGTGCCGCTGGTCATTCAGTGCAGAACGGGCAGGGCCCTCCGAGCCCCCGGCCACCTTCAAAGGCCCCCCGCGCCAGAATGCTTGGGCCCACACTCCCGCTCGCCAGCACCCTTACCTCAGCCCGCCCCTCCGCTCGCCGCACAGCCGGCGGATCGGGCCATCCGGCCTCCTGGTGGCTAACCCTAACCCTAGGTCTGCCCCCGAGGGCCCATCCCAAGGGGACTGTCTCCGCAATGACGGGGATTGAGGACCCCAGAGGCCCAGCGCTGGACTCACACTGCTGCCACGCCGCCCCCTGGGCAGCTAGGGGCACCGCCGGTCATTCAGAGCGGAAAAACAGGCAGTGCCTTCCGAGCCCTGGTGACTTTCGAAGGCCTCCCGTGCCAAAACGCTTGGGCCCATGCTCCTGCTCGCCTGCGCCCTCACTTTGGTCTGCCCCTCAGCTCGCTGCACAGCTGGTGGATCGGGATTGCCAGCCTCCTGGGTGTTACCCTAATTGTTGTTGGGCCCCAGAGGGGCCCATCATAGGTTCCTATTGCCACAATGCCAGGGATTGGGGACCCCCGAGCCCCAAGGACGGACTCACCCTCCCGCCCTACCGCCACCTGGGCCGCTAGGGGCACCGCCGTTCATTCAGGCAGGGAGAACGGGCAGGGCCCTCTGAGCCACTGGCAAATTTCGAAGGCCCCCCACACCAAATCTCTTGGGCCCACGCTCCTGCTCCCCAGCGCCCTTACCTCGGCCCGCCCCTCCACTCACTGCACAGCTGGTGGATCGGGCCTGTGGGCCTTCTGGGGGCTAACCCTAACCTTAGGTCGGCCCCCTAGTGGACCCTCCCAAAGGGCCTGGCCCCACAACAACAGGGATTGGGGTCTCCCGAGCCCCAGCGCCGGACTCATCCTGCTGCCCTGCCACAACCCGGGCCGCTAGGAGCGCCGTCGATCATTCAGGGAGGGAGAACTGGTAGATTCCTCTGAGCCACTGGCGACCTTCGAAGGCCCCCCGCGCCAAAATGCTTGGGCCCATGCTCCTGCTCGCCTGCACCCTCACTTCGATCCGCCCTTCAGCTCACTGCACATCTGGTGGATCGGGACTGCCGGCCTCCTGAGTTTTACCCTAATCGTTGGTGGGCCCCGGAGGGGCCCATCCCAGGTTCCTATTGCCGCAATGCCGGGGATTGGGGACCCCCGAGCCCCAAGGCCGGACTCACCCTCCCGCCCTACCGCCACCTGGGCCGCAAGGGGTGCCGCCGGTCATTCAGGGAGGGAGAACGGGCAGGGCCCTCCAGGCCACCAGTGACCTTCGATGGCTCCCCGCACCAAAACGCTTGGGCCATGCTCCCGCTCACCAGCGCCCTTACCTTGGCCCGTCCCTCCGCTCGCCGCACAGCTGGCGGATTGGTCCTGTGGGCCTTCTGGGGGCTAACCTTAACCTTACGTCGGCCCCCTAGTGGCCCCTCCCAAGGGGCCTGGTGCCGCAACAACAGGGATTGGGGACTCCCGAGCCCCAGCGCCAGACTCACCCTGCCACCCCGCTACCATCCGGGCCGCTAGGGGAGCCGCCGGTCATTCAGGGCAGGAGAACGGGTAGGGCCCTCTGAGCCCCCGGAGACTTTTGAAGGCCCCCCGTGACAAAATGCTTCGGCCCACGCTCCCGCTCGCCAGCGCCCTTACCTTGGCTCGCCCCTCCACTCGCCGCACAGTGGGAAGATCCGGCCTGCCGGCCTCCTGGGGACTAACCATAACCCTAGGTCGGCCCCCAAGGGGCCCGTCCGATGGGGCCTGGCACCACAACGCCTGGGATTGCTGACCCCCGAGCCACAGCACCGGACCCACTGTGTCGCCCCGCTGCCACACGGGCCGCTAGCGGCGCTGCCATTCATTCAGGGCGTGAGAACAGGCAGGGCCCTCCGAGCCCCAGGTGACCTCGAAGACACCCCTCATCAAAACGCTTGCGCGTACGCTCCCACTTGTCAGCGCCCTCACCTCGTCCCGCCCCTCCGCTCACCGCAAAGCTGGCCGATCGGGCCTGCCGGCCTCCTGGGGGCTAACCCTAACCATAGGTCAGCCCTCCCAAGGCACCTGGCGCCGCAACGCTGGGGATTGTGGACCCCCGAGCCAAAGCGCCGGACTCACCCTGAACCCTGCCGCCAACCGGGCAGGTAGTGGCACCGCCGGTCAAACAGGGAGGGAGAAGGGGCAGGGCCCTCTTAGCCCCCGGCGACCTTCGAAGGCCACTCGCGCCAAAAAGCTTGGGCCCATGTTCCAGCTTGCCAGTGCCCTCATCTCGGCCCGCCCCACCGCTCGCCGCACAGCCGGTGGATCGGGCCTGCAGGCCTCATGGGGGCTAAACCTAACCCTAGGTCCGTCCCCAAGGGGCCCCTCCCATGGGCCCTGGTGCCACAAAGCTGGGGATTGGGGACCCCCGAGCCCTAGCGCCGGGCTCACACTGCTGCCACACTGCCCCCAGGGCTGCTAGGGGTGCTGCCGGTCATTCAGAGCGGGAGAACGGGCAGTGCCCTCCAAGCCGCTGCGACTTTCGAAGGCCTCCCGCGCCAAAACGCTTGGGCCCACACTCCTGCTCGCCAGCGCCCTCCCTCGTACTTCCCCTCTGCACGCCACACAGCCGGCAGATCGGGCCTCCCAGCCTCCTGGGGGCTAACACTAACCCTAGGTAAGCCCCCTAGTGCCCCATCCTAAGGGGCCTGGCGCCGCAATGCCGGGGATTGGGGACCCCCGAGCCCCAGCGATGGACTCACCCTGCTGCCCCGCCGCCACCCTGGCCGCTAGGGTGCCGCCGGTCATTAAGGGCGGGGGAACGGGCAAGTCCATCAGAGCTCATGGCGACCATCGAAGGCCCCCTGCGCCAAAACGCTTGGGCCCACGCTCCTGCTTCCAGCGCATTCACATCGGCCCGCCCCTCCGCTCGCCGCACAGCTGGCAGATCGGCCTGCCAGCCTCCTTGGGGCTAACCCTAACCCTAGGTCGACGCACGAGGGGCCCCTCCCGAGGGGCCCCTCCCAAGTGGCCTGTCGCCACCACGCCAGGGATTGGGGACGCCCGAGCCCCAGCGCCGGACTCACCATGCCACCCCGCCACCACCCGGGCCACTAGGGGCGCCGCTGGTCATTCAGGGCGGGAGAACGGGCAGAACCCTCCAAGCCCCTGGCGACTTTCAAAGGCTGGCCATGCCAAAACGCTGCGCCCATGCTCCTGCTCGCCAGCGCCCTCCCCTGGCCTGCCCTACTACTCGCCGAACAGCTGGCAGATCGGGCCTGCTGGCCTCCTGGGGGATAACCATAAGCCTAGATCGGCCCCCGAGGGGCCCCTCCCAAGGGGCCTGGCGCCACCACGCCAGGGATTGGGGATGCCTGATCCCCAGCGCCGGACTCACCTGGCCGCCCCACCACAACCAGGGGCACTAGGGGTGCCGCCAGTTATTCAGGGCGGGAGAATGGGCAGGGCCCTCCGAGCCCCCGCCGACTTTTGAAGGCCCCCCATGCCAAAACACTTGGGCCCATGCTCCCGCTCCCCAGTGGCCCCACCTCGGAACACCCCTCCTCTCGCCGCACAGCCAGCGGATCGGGCCTGCCGGCCGCCTGGGGCTAACCATAAACCTAGGTCGGTCCTCGAGGATCCCATCCCAAGGGGTCTGGAGCAGCAACGCCTGGGATTGGGGACCCCCAAGCTCCAGCACCGGACACACCCGGCAGCCCCGCCAACACCCGGGGTGCTAGAGGCGCCGCCGATTATTCATGGTGGTAGAACGGGCAGGGCCCTCCGAGACTTCGACGACCTTCGAAGGCCCGCTTCGCAAAATGCGTGGAGCCATGCTCCCGCTCGCCAGCGGCCTCACCTCGGCCCACCCGACCGTATGCCGCACAGCCTGCGGATCGGGCCTGCCGGCCACCTGGGGCTAACCCTAAACCCAGGTCCCCCCTGAGGGGCCCCTCTCAAGGGGCCTAGCGCCACAACGCCAGGGATTGAGGACACCCGAGCCCCTGCGCCGAACTCACCCTGCCTTCCCGCCTCACCCGGGCCGCTAGGGGCGCTGCAGTCATTCAGGGCGGGAGAACCTGCAGGGGCTTCCAAGCCCCCGGAGACATTCAAAGGCCCTCCGCGCCAAAACGCTTGGGCCCACGCTCTGGCTCTCAAGCGCTCTCACCTGGGCCCACCCCTCTGCTCGCCGCACAGCTGGGTGATTGGGGCTGCCGGCCTCCTGGGGGCTAATCCTAACCCTAGGTAGGCCCCCGACGGGCCCCTCCCAAGGGGCCTGGCGCCACAACGCCATGGATTGGGGACCCCTGAGCCCCAGTGCCGGACTCACCCTGCCACCCCGCCCCCCCCCCCCCGGCCGCTAGGGGCGCCACTGGTCATTCAGGGCAGGAGAACGGGTAGGCCCCTCCGAACCCCCGATGACCTTCAAAGGCCCCCCGCACCAAAGCGCGTGGGTCAACGTTCTTGCTTTCAAGCGCCCTCACCTGGGTCCACCCCTCTGCTCGCCTCACAGCCGGCGGATCGGGCCTGCTGGCCTCCTGGGGGCTAACAATAACCCTTGGTCGGCCCCCGAGGGGCCCATCCAAAGGGGCCTGGTGCCGCAAGGCCGGGGTTTGGGCACCCCCGAGCCCCAGCACCGGACTCACCCTGCTACCCCTCTGCAACCCGGACCGCTAGGTGCGCCATCGGGCATTCAGCGTGGTTTAACGGGAAGGGTGCTCTGAGCCCCGGCGACATTCGAATGCCCCCCACGCCAAAACGCTTCGACCCACACTCCCGCTTACCAGCGCCCTCACCTCGACCCACCCCTCTGCTCGCCACACAGCCAGCAGATCGGGTCTGCCGGCCTCCTGTGGGCTAACAGTAACGCTTGGTCGGCCCCCTAGAGCCCTTCCAAAGGGGCCTGGCTCCCCAACGCCGAGGATTGGGGACCCCCAAGCCCCAGCGCCCGACTCACCCTACCGCCCCTCCTCCATCCAGGCCGCTAGGGGAGCCACCGATCATTCAGTGCAGAAGAACTTACAGGGCCCTCAAAGCCCCCGGCGACTTTTGAAGGACCCCCCGCGCCAAAACGCCTGGGCCCACGCTCCAGCTCGCCAGCGGCCTCACCTCCGCCCGCCCTCCGCTCGCCACAGAGCTGGCGGATCGGGCTGACGGCCTCCTGGGGGCTAAATCTAACCGTAGGCCGGTCCCCTAGGGGCCCCTAGCAAGGAGCCTAGAGCCGCAACACCGGGGATTGGGGAACCCTGAGCCCCAGCGCCGGACTCACCCGGATGCCCCGCCACCACCCGGGCCGCTAGGGGCACCTCCAGTCATTCAGGGCGGGAGAACAGGCAAGGCCCTCCGGGCCTTCGATGACCTTCGAAGGCCCCCTTCGACAAAATGCTTGGGCCCATGCTCCCGCTCTCCAGCGCCCTCACCTCGGTCCGCCCCTCCGCACATTGCACAGCCGGGGGATAGGGCCTGCAGGCGTCCTGTGGGTTAACCCTAACCCTAGGTCATCCCCCAAGGGGCCCCTCCCAAGGGGCCTGGCGCAGCAACCCCAGGGATTGGGGACCCCTCAACCACAAGGCCGGACTCCCCCTGCCGTACTGCCACAACCCGGGCCACTAGGGGCGCCGATGGTCATTCAGGGCGGGAGAACAATCAGAGCCCTCCGATCCCCAAGCGACCATCGAAGGCCCTAGCGCCAAAATGCTTGGGCCCACGCACCCGCTCCCCAGCGCCCTCACCTCGGCCCACCTCTCCACTCCCCACACAGCTGACGGATCTGGCCTGCCGGCCTCCTCGGGGCTAACCCTAACCCTAGGTCGGTCCCCGAGGGCCCCTCCAAAGGGGCCTGGCTTTGCCACGCCAGGGATTGGGGACTCTAGAGCCCCAGCGCCAGACTCACCCTGCTGACCCGCCACCACCCGGGCCGCTAGGTGCGCTGCCGATCATTCAGGGTGGTAGAACGGGCAGGGCCCTCAGAGCTCCTGGCGACCTTCGAAGGCCCCCAGTGCCAAAACGCTTGGGCCCACGATCCCTGTCGCCAGTGCCCTCACCTCAGCCCACCACTCCGCTCACCGCACACCCGGCAGATCGGGCCTGCCGACCTCCTTTGGTCTAACCCTAACACTAGCTCGGCCCCCGAAGGCCCCTCCCAAAGTGCCTGGCGCAAAACACGCCGGGGTTTGGGGACCCCCGACCCCAGCGCCGGAATCACCCTGCAACCCCACCGCCACACTGGCCGCTAGGGGTACCGCTGGTCATTCAGGGCGGGAGAACGTGCAGTGCCCTCCGAGCCCCCAGCGAACTTCGAAGGCCCACGTGCGAAAACTCTTGGGCCCACGCTCCTGCTCGTCAGCATCCTCACCTCGGCCAGCACCTCCGTATGCCTGCCGGCCTCCTGGGGCTAACCCAAACCCTACTTCGGCACCCAAGGGGCCCTTCCCAAGGGGCCTGGCACCACCACGCCGGGGATTGGGGACACCTGAGCGCCAGCACCGGATTCACCCTGCCGCCCTGCCGCGACCCCGCCCAATAGGGGCGCCATCCTCATTCAGGACGGGAGAATGGGCATAGCCCTCCGAGCCCCCGGCGACCTTCGAAGGCCCGCCACGCCAAAACGCTTGGGCTCACGTTCCCGCTTGCCAGCGCCCTCAACTTGGCCCGCCCCTCCGCTCCCCACACAGCCGGCGGATCGGGCCTGCTGGCCACCTGGGACTAACCGTAACCCTAGGTCGGTCCTCGAGGGGCCCATCCCAAGGGGCCTGGAGCAGCAACGCCTGGGATTGGTGACCCCCAAGCTCCAGCACCGAAGTCACCCGGGGCCCCACCGCCACCCGGGGTGCTAGGGGCGCTGCCGGTTATTCAGGGCAGTAGAACGGGCAGGGCCCTCTGAGACTTCGACGACCTTCGAAGGCCCACTTTAAAAAATTCTTGGAGCCATGCTCCCACTCGCCAGCGGCCTCACCTAGGCCCGCCCCATCGTATGCCGCACAGCCTGTGGATTGGGCCTGCTGGCCTCCTGGGGCTAACCCTAAAACCAGGTCCCCCCGGAGGGACCCCTTTCAAGGGTCCTAGCGCCACAACGCCGGGGATTGAGGACACCTGAGCCCCTGCGCCGGACTCAACCTGCCAACCTGCCGCCACCCGGGCCGCTAAGGGAGCCGCCGGTCATTCAGGGCGTGAGAACGGGAAGGGCCCTCCGAACCCCCGATGACTTTCGAAGGCCCCCCGCGCCAAAACGCTTGGGCCCACGCTCCCACTTGACAGCGCCCTCACCTCGGCCTGCCCCTCTGCTCACTACACAGCATGCGGATCGGGCCTGCCAGCTTCCTGGGGGCTAACCCTAAACCTAGGTCGGCCCCTGATGGGCCCCTCCCAAGGAGCCTGGAGCTGCAAGGCCTGGGATTGGGGACCCTCGAGCCCCAGCAGTGGACTCATATGGCCGCCCCACTGCAACCCGGGGCTCTAGGGGTGCCGCCGGTTATTCAGGGCGGGAGAACGGGCAGGGCCCTCCAAGCACCCACCGACTTTTGAAGACCCCCCACACCAAAACGCTTGGGCCCACGCTCCCACTCCCCAGCGCCCCCACCTCGGCCCACCCCTCTGCTCGCTGCACAGCCTGCGGATCGGGCCTGCCAGCCGCCTGGAGCTAACCATAACCCTAGGTCGGTCCCCGAGGGACCACTCCCAAGTGCCTGGCGTTGCCACGCTGGGGATTGGGGACCCCCAAGCACCAGCGCCGAACTCACCCTGCCGCCCCGCCATGACCTGGCCCGCTATGGATGCCGTCCTCATTCAGGGCGGGAGATCGGGCAGGGCCTTCCGAGCCCCTGTCGACCTTCCATGGCCCCCCCACGCCATAACGCTTGGGCCCAAGCTCACATTCACCAATGCCCTCACCTCGGCCCGTCCCTCCGCTCACCACAGGCAGGCAGATTGGGCCTCTCGGCCTCCTGGGGACTAACCCTAACCCTAGGTCTGCTCACGAGGGGCCCCTCCCAAGGGGCCTGGCACCGCGAAGCTGATGATTGGGGACCCTCGAGCCTCAGCGCAGGACTTACCCTGCCACCCCGCCGCCACCCCGGGCAGCTAGGGGCGCCGCCGGTCATTTAGGGCGGGAGAACGGACAGGGACCTCCGAGCCCCTGGAGACCTTCGAAGCCCCCCCACGCCAAAACGCTTGGGCCTACGCTCCTGCTCACCAGCACCCTCTCCTCAGGCCACCCCTCCGCTCGCTGCACAGCTGGCAGATCGGGACTGCCGGCCTCCTGGGGGCTAACCCTAACCCTAGGTTAGCTCCTGGGGGGCCCATCCCAAGGGGCCTGGCGCTGCCACACTGGGGATTGGGGACCCCCAGAGCAAACTGCGGGACGCACCCTCGCACCCCGCTGCCACCCGGGCCGCTAGGGGCGCCACCAGTCATCTGGGTTGGAGAATGGGCAGGGCCCTCCGAGCCTCCGGCGACATTCCAAGGCCTCCCGCGCCAAAATGCTTTGGCCCACGCTTCTGCTCACCAGCGCCCTCCCCTCGGCCAGCCCCTCCGCAAGCTGCACAACCGCCGGATCGGGCCTGCTGGCCTCCTGGGGTCTAACCCTAACCCTAGCTCGGCCCCTGAGGAGCCCCTCCCAAGGGGACTGGCACCGCCATGCCGGAGATTGGGGACCCTCGAGCCCCAGCGCCGGACTTACACTGCCACACCACCGCCAACTGGGTTGCTAGGGGCACCGCCGGTCCCTCAGGGCGGGAGAAGGGGCAGGGCCTCCGAGCCCCTGGCGACCTTCGAAGGCCCCCCACGCCAAAATGCTTGGGCCCACGCTCCAGATCACCAGCGCCTCACCTCGGCCCACCACTCTGCTCGCCGCACAGCTGGCAGATCCGGCCTGCCGGCCTCCTTTGAGCTAATTATAACCGTACGTCAGCCGAGAGGGACCCCTCCCAAGGGGCCTGGTGATGCCACGCCAGGGATTGGGGATCCCCGAGCCCCAGCTCCGGGCTCACCCTACCGCCCCGCCGCCACCCAGGCTGCTAGGGCACCGGCGGTCATTCAGGACGGGAGAACTTGCTGGGCCCTCTGAGCCCCCGGTGACCTTCGAAGGCACCCCACGCCAAAACGCTTGTGTTCACGTTCCCACTCACCAACGCCCTCAACTCAGCGAGCCCTTCCACACACCGCATAGCCGGTGGATCAGGCCCACCTGCCTCCTGGGGGTTAAACCAAACCCTACATAAGCGCCCAAGGGGCTCCTCCCAAAGGGCTTGGCGCCGCCACGCCAGGGCTTGGGATCCCCCGAGCCCTAGCTCTGGACTCACCCAGCCATCCCGCCGCCACCCGGGCCACAGGGGCGCCGCCGGTCATTCAGGGCGGGAGAACAGGCAGGGCCTTCCAAGCCCCCGCTGACCTTCGAAGGCCCCCCGCGCAAAAACGTTGGCCCCATGCTCCTGCTCGCCAGTGCCCTCACATTGGCCAACGCCTCCGCTTGATTCAGAGCCGGTGGATAGGGCCTGCCAGGCTCCTGGGGGCCTACCGAAACCCTAGGTCGAGCCCGAGGGGCACATCCCAAGGGGCCTGGCTCTGCAACACTGGGGATTGGTGACGCAGAGCCCCAGAGCCGGACTCACCCTGATGCACTGTCCCCACCCGGGCCGCTAGGGGCACCGCCGGTCATTCAGGGCGACAGAACCAGCAGGGCCCTCCGAGCCCCCGCCGACCTTTGAAGGCCCCCCGCGCTAAAACACTTGGGCTCATGCTCAGTCTCGCCAGTGCCCTCACCTCGGCCCAACCCTCAGCATGTTGCACAGCCGCTGATCGGGTCCACTGGCCTTCTGGGGGCTAACCGTAACCCTAGATTGACCCCCGAGGGGCCCCTTCCAAGGGGCCTGGCGCCACAACGCCAGGGATTGTGGACCCCCGAGCTTCAGCACTGGACTCACCCTGCCCCCCAGCTGCCACCCGGGGGCTTGGGGTGCTGCCGTTATTCAGGGCGTGAGAACGGGCAGGGCCCTCAGAGACACGGAGACCTTCAAAGGCCCCCCGCGCCACAACACCTGGGCCCACAGTCCTGCTCACCAGCGCCCTAACCTCGCTCCGTCACTCCAGTCTCCACACAGCTGGGGAATAGGGCCTGCCGGCCTCCTAGGGGCTAAACCTAACCCTAGTTTGGCCCCCGAGGGGCCCCTCCCAAGGGGCCTGGCGCCACAATGCCAGGGATTGGGGATACCCGAGCCACAGTGCCTGACTCACCCTGCCGCCCCGCCGCCACCTGGGCTGCTAGGGGCGCTGCCGGTCACTCAGGGAGGAGAATGGGCAGGGCCTGTCGCGTCCCCGGAAACATTCGAAGGCCCCCGGTGCCAAAACGCTTGAGCCCACGCTCCCACTCCACAGAGACCTCACCTCGACCCACCCCTCAATTCGCTACACAGCTGGCGGATTGAGCCTGCCGGCGTCCTGGGGGCTAAGCCTAACCCTAGGTCATTCCCTGAGGGGCCCCTCCCAAGGGGCCTGGCGCCGCAAAACAGTGGATTGGGGACCCCTGAGCCCCAGCGCCGGATTCACCTGCCGCCCCTCCACCACCCGGGCCGCTAGAGGCACCGCCGGTCATTCAGGGCGGGAGAACGGGCATGGCCCTCCGAGCCCCCGGTGACACTCGAAGGCCCCCCGCGCCAAAATGCTTGTGCCCATGCTCCCGCTCACCAGCGTCCTCACCTCTGCCCACCCCCCCCCCTCCGTTTGCCACACAGCTGGTGGATCAGGCCTGCAGGACTCCTGGGGGCTATCCCTAACCCTAGGTCGGCACACGAGGGGTGCTTCCCAAGGGGCCTGGGCCACAACGCCGGGGATTGGGGACCCCCGAGCCCCAGCGCCAGACTCACTCTGCCTCCCTGCTGACACCAGGCACGCTGGGGCGGCGCTGTTCATTCAGGGTGGGAGAACGGGCAGGGCCCGCAAGACCCCAGCGACCTTTGAAAGCCCCAAGTCAAAACGCTGGTGCCCATGTTCCTGCTCGCCAGCACCTTTACTTCCGCCCGCCCCTCCTCTCGCAGTCTAGCTGGCATATCAGGCCTGCCGGCCTCCTGGGAGCTAACCCTAACCCTAGATTGGCCCATGAGGGGCCTATCCTAAGGGTCTTGATCCCGCAATGCCGGGGATTGGGGACTCCCGATTCCTAACGCCTGACTCACCCTGCCGTCCCACATCACCCGGGCCACTAGGGGCGCCGCCGGTCATTCAGGTCGGTTGAAGGGGCAGGGCTTTCGGAGCCGCGGGACATTCGAAGGCCCCCCCGAGCCAAACCACCGCGGCCACGCTCCCACTGACCAGCACCCTCAACTCAGCCCGCCCCTCTGCTGCCCCACAGTGGCGTATCGGTCCTGCCGGCCTCCTGGGGGCTGACGCTACCCTAGGTCAGCCCCCAAGGGGCCACTCTCAAGGGGACTGGAGCAGCAACGCCTGGGATTGGGGACACCCTAGCTGCAGCACTGGACTCACCCTGCCACCCCGCCGACACCGGACCCACTGGGGCATCGCAGGTCATTCAGGGTGGGAAAACGGGCAGGGCTCTCAAGAACCCAGAAACTTTCGAAGGCCATCCATGCCAAAACGCTGGGGCCCATGCTCCCACTCACCTGGGCCCTCACCTCAGTCCACCCTCCGCTTCTCCAACAGCCGGTGAATCAGGCCTGCAGGCCTCCTAGGGGCTAAACCTAACCCTAGGTCGGCCCCAAGGGGCCCATCCTAGGGGCCTGGTGCTGCAATGCCTGGGATTGGGGATTCCTGAGCCACAGCGACAGAGTCACCATGCCTCCCCGTCACCACCCAGGCCGCTAAGGGTGCCGCCAGTCATTCAAGGCGGGAGAAAGGGCAGGATCCTCAGACCCCTGGCGACCTTCGGAGGCCCCCCGTGCCAAAATGTTGGGTACCACGATTCCACTAGCCAGCACCCTTACCTCGGCCCACACCTCCACTCGCCCCACAGCCATCTTATCGGGCCTGCCGGCCTCCTGGGGGCTAACTCTAACCCTAGGTCGGCCCCCGAAGGGCCCTACCAAAGGGCCTGGCACCACGACGCCGGAGATTGGGGACCCCCAAGCCCCAGCGATGTACTCAACCTGCCCCTCCGCCGCCACTCGAGCCACTTGGGGTGTCACCTGTCATTCAGGGTGGGGGAACAGGCAGGGCCCTCCGAGCCCCAGGCGACATTCGTAGGTCCCCTGCGCCAAAACGCTGAGGCCCACGCTCCCGCTCTACAGCGCCCTCACCTCGGCCTACCCCCCCTCTAGCCACACAGCTGGCGGATCCGTCCTCCCGGGCTCCTTGGGGCTAACCATAACCCTAGGTGGGCCCCAGAGTGGCCCCTCCCAAGAGGCTTGGTGCTGCAATGGCAGGGATTGGGGACCCGCAAGCCCCAGCGCCAGGCTCACCCTGCCGTCCCGCTGCCATGCGGGCCACTAGCGGCGCCACTGGGCATTCAGGGCGGGATAACCGGCAGGGCCCTCCGAGCCTCCGGTCAAATACGAAGGCCCCCGACACGCCAAAATGCTGGGTACCACGCTACCGCTCGACTGCGCCCTACCACGGTCAATCCCTCCCCTCACTGCACAGCCGGCAAATCGGGACTGCTGGCCTCCTGGGGGTTAACCTAACCCTAGGACAGTCCCCGAGGGGCCCCTCCCAAGGGGCCTGGCGCTGCAACGCTGGGGATTGGGGAAAACCGAGCAACACTGCTGGACTGACCCTGCCACTCCGCCGCCACCCGGGGCGCTAGGGGATTGCCGATCCTTCATGGCGGGAGAACAAGCAGGGCCCTCCGAGCCCCCTGTGACATTCGAAGGCCCACTGAGCCAAAATGTTGGGGCCCACGCTTCCGCTCGTCAGCGACCTCACCTTGGCCCACCCCTCCATTTGCCGCAGAGCCAGTGAATCGAGCCTGCCGGCCTCCCGAGGGCTAACCCTAACCCTAGGTTAGCCACCAAGGGGCCCCTCCCAAAGCGACTGCCGCCGAACGCCAGGGATTGGGGACCCCTGAGTCGCAACGCTGGACTCACCCTTCCGCCCCGACCATACGCAGGCCGCTAGGGCACAGCCGATCATTCAGGGCGGGAGAATGGGCAGGACCCTCCTTGCCCTGGTGACTTCGAAGGCTCCCAGCGCCAAAACGCTGGGGCCCACTCTCCCGCTCACCAGCGCCCTGATCTTCACTGCACCTCCATTCGCCCCAGACGGCGGATTGTGCCTGCCGGCCTCCAGGAGCTAACCTTTACCCTAGGTTGGCCCCCAAGGGGCCCCTCCCAAGGGGCCTGGGGCTGAAACGCTGGGGACCCCCGAGCCCCAGCGCCGTAATCACTGTGCCGCCCCGCCGCCACCCAGGGCGCTAGGGGTACAGCTGGCCATTCAGGACGGGAGAACCGGCAGGGCCCTCCGATCCCCTGGCGACTTTTCAAGGCCCCCCGCGCCAAAATGCTTGGGCCCACACTCCAGCTTGCCAGCACCTTCACCTCGGCCCAGCCCTCCGCTACCGCACAGCTGGTGGAATGGTCCTGCTGGAATACTGGGGTGTAACCCTAACCCTAAACCCTAACCCATAACCTTAAAACCTATACCTTAACCCCTAACCCTACCCTAACCCTAACCCCTAAACCTTACCCTAACCCTATACCTACCCTAAACCTAACCCTAAACCCTAATCCTTAAACCCTAAACCCTAACCTTAACCCTAAACCCTAAACCCTAAACCCTAACCCTAAACCCGATACCCTAAACACTAAACCCTAACCTTAACCACTAACGCCAAACCCCAAACCCTAACCCTAAACCCTAACCCTACCCCGACCCCTACCATACCCCTAACCCCCATCCCTACCCCTTCAGCTAACCCTACCCCTAACCCGTAACCTAACCCTAAACCTAACCCTAACCCATACACTAACCCATACTCTAACCCTAACTCTAACCCATACCCTAACACTAACTCTAACATGTACCCTAACCCTAACCGTAACCCTAACACGTACTCTAACCCATACTCTAACCCGTACCCTACCCTAACCATAAACGGTACCCTAACCCATAACTTAAACCGTACCCTAAACCTAACTGTAGCCCTAACAAGTACCCTAACCCGTACCCTAACCTTAACCCTAAACCCTAAACCCTGACCCTAACCCATACCCTAACTCGTAACATAACCTGTACCCTAACCCTACCCATACCCTAACCCGAACCTGTACCCTAACCATAACCCTAAACCCTAAACCGTAACCCGTACCCTAACCCTAACCAGTACCCTTACCTTAACCTTAACCCGTACCCTATCCCGTACCCTAACCCATACCCTAATCCATACCCTATCTCTAACCCGGACCCTATACCATACCCTAACCCATACCTAACCCTAACCTGTACCCTAACCCATAACCTAACCCATACCCTAACCCTAAACCGTACCCTATCCTTATCCCAAACCCTTTCCCTAACCCGTACCCTAACCCTAACCCTAAACCGTAACCTAACCTGTACCATAACCCAAAAACTGTACCCTAACCCTAACCCTTACCCTAACCCTAACCCGTAACCTAAAGCGTACCCTAATCCGTTCGCCAACACTTACCCTAAACAGTACCCTAACCCGTACCCTAAACCATACCCTAATGCATACCCTAACCCGTACCCTAACCCTAACCCATACCCTAAACCTAACCCGTACTCCAACCCTAACCCTAACCCTAAACCCAAACCCTAAACTCTAACCCGTACCCTAAACCCGCATCCGTACCCTAACCCATAACCTCTAACCTCTAACCTGTAACCCCTAAACCCAACCCTAACCCGTACCCTCTCCTTACCCTAACCCTAACCCCTACACTCACCCATACCCTAACCCTAACCCATACCCTAACCTTAACCCGTACCCTAATCCGTACCTTAAACCCAGGGATTGGGTACACCTGAGCCCCAGCACAGGACTCAGCCTGCCACCCCTCAGGAAACCATGCCCCTTGGGGCGCCGCAGGCATCCCGTGCAGGAGAACTGGTAGGGCCCCCCTGAGCCCCAGCGATTCTCGGCAGCCCCCTACACCCCAACCCTGAGGCCCACGCTCATCCCACCCCACGCCTTCCCTTCAGCTTGCCACCGAGCTGGACGCAGAGCCGGAAGATCAGGCCTGCCAGGTTCCTGGGGCCTAGACCTGACCCTAGGTTGGCTGGGTAGGGCCCCTCCCCTGGGGCCCGGTGCCGCAGCCCCAGGGACTGGGGACACCTGAGGCCCATTGCAGGACAAAACCTGCCAGCCCGCAGGAAACCAGGCCCCTTGGGAGGCTGTAGAGCATTCAGGGGGGGAGAACCAGGAGGGCCCCCAGAGCCCCCGGCGAACTTCGGCGATCCCTAAACCCAACCTTGAAGCCCATGCTCACCCCACCCCGCACCCTCACCTCAGCCCGTGGCAGAGCTCGCGACATAGTGGGCAGATCTGGCCTGCGGGGTTCCTGGACCCCAACCCTAACCCTAGTTCATCTGTGGAGGGGCCCCTCCCCAGGAGCCTGGAGCTGCAGCCCCAGGGATTGGGGACACCTGAGCCCCACAGCAGGACTCAGTCTGCCACCCCACAGGAAACCATGTGCCTTGGGAGGCCATAGAGTATTCAGGGCGGGAGAACCAGGAGGGCACTCCTGAGCCACCAGCAAACTTCGGCAGCCTCCCGCACCCCAACCCTAAGGCCCACGCTCACCCTCCCCACACCCTCACCTCAGTCCATGTAGCTCGACATACAGCCAGCAGATCGGGCCTGCAGGGCCCCTGAGACCTAACCCTAACCCTAGGTCGGCCGCGGGTGTGGGGGCCTCCCCAGGAGCCTTATACTGCAGGCCTGGGGAATTGGGATACCTGTGCCCCACCGCAGGACTCAGCTTGCCACCCGACAGGAAACCATGCCCCTTGGGGCTCTACGGAGCCTACAGGGCACAAGAACTTGGGGAGGCCCCCGGAGCCCATCCCCACATTTGGCAGCCCCCCATGCCCCAACCCTGAGGCCCATGCTCACCCTCCCCCATGGCCTCCTCTCAGCCCTCCACGGAGCTCGCCGCACAGCCTGCAGATTGTCCCTGCCGGGCTCCTGGACCGTAACCCTTACCCTAGGTTGGGCAGAGAGGGGCCCCTCCCCAGGGTCCTGGCACCCCACTCCGGGGGATTGGGGCAGCCAAGCTCCACCGTAGGACTCAGCCTGCAGCACACAGGAAACTGTACCGTTTGGGGGCACAACAGAGCATTCAGGGCAAGAGAATTGGGGCACCCCCTGAGAGCACCTGCTGATGACCTCTGACCTTTGTGGGCCTTTCTGGATGAAACCCCAAGGCTCACATTCACCCGCCCTTGTGCCCTCATCTCAGTCGGCCTGGGAGTTCTCTGAGCACTGGGCAGTTCGGACCTGCTGTCTCTTGAGGCCTAACCTAACCCTGGGGCTTCTGCTGAGGGTCCCCTCCCCGTTTGCCTGCCTCCAAGGTACCAGGCATTGGGATCACCTCTGCACGACTAGAGGACTCAGCCTGCCCCACAGCAGGAAAATGTCCGTTTGGAGCTACCACACGGATTCATAGCAGGAAAATCGGAGGGCCCCCCTCAGCCCATCCCAGGGAACCCCCACTTTCAG
This sequence comes from Ursus americanus, assembly GCF_024610735.1. Lineage (NCBI taxonomy): Eukaryota > Metazoa > Chordata > Mammalia > Carnivora > Ursidae > Ursus > Ursus americanus. The sequence goes on from NW_028273682.1 coordinate 246,472, forward strand.
AGATCGCCCTGGATCCAATTACTAGCTTCACACTGACCTTTAAACTTACTCTCCACAGAGATCTTTTGAAATTCTCCACACTTCCAACCGATGGCATCATCGAGCTTCAGTGCCTTACCCAGCTTTAGGTCTTGAGATGGATTAAAATGGGAAGTCATTTCACTGATGACGACGCACTAGGGACCAAAAGATACATGCATAAATGCTTCATATCACTTGGCTTCAGGGAAATGCAAATCTAAACCCCTATAGATGCCATATCACATGAGGCCGAATATCTAAAAATAAGAAGACATGAAACTATACATGTGGAGAAGATGTGGAGAAACGGGAACCCTCTTACACCCCTGTGCGAATGCAGTCCGGTACAGCCACTCTTGAAAATGGTACAGAGTTTCCTCAAAAAGTTATAAATAAAGCTACCCTATATCCCAGCAATTGCACTACTGGGTATTTACCCCAAAGAGACAGGTAGTGAAGACGGGACACATGCACCCCAGTGTTCATAGCAGCAATATCCATAATAGACAAACTGTGGAAAGAGTGCAGATGAGCATGGACAGATGAATGGATAAAGAAGATGTGGATCATATATATAATGGAATATTACTCAGCCATCAGAAAGCATGAACACTTACCATCACACCGACCTGGGTGGAGCTGGAGGGTATTATAGTGAGTGGAATAAGCCAATGAAAGAAAGGCAATGATCATATGCTTTCACTCCTATGTGGAATATCAGAAAAAGGGAAGAAGACCATAGGGGAAGGGAGGGGAAATAGAATGGGAAGTCATCAGAGAGGGAGAAAACCCATGATAGACTCTTAACTATTGCAACAAACTGATGATTGCTGGAGGAGAAGTTGGGGGGGGTAACTGGGTGAGTGGCATTAAGGAGGCCACACGATACAATGAGCACTGGGTGTTACACACGACTGATAATTTATTGAAGACTACATCTGAAACTAATGGTGTACTGCAAGTTGGCAAATTGAATTTAAATTAAAGAATAAAAGACCTCGAATAAACAATCGTAAACATTTGTATGGAACCACTAAAGATACTGAACAGCCAGTGCAATGTGGAAAAGAAAAACAAGGCTGGAGGACTCACAATTTCAGATTTCAGGTTATACTACAAAGCTGCAGTCATCCTAACAAGACAGTATGGCACAAAAATAGACACAGCGACCAAAGGAACAGGATACAAGTTCAGACAGAAACCCACAATTATGTGGTCCATGAATCTTCCACAAAGCAAGCAACGATATCAAAAGGGAAAAGGACAGTCTCTACAACAAATGGTGTTGGGAAAACTAGACAGCTACGCACAAAAGAATGAAATTAGACTGCTTTCTTACACAATACAGACAAACACAAAACAGTTTCAAGACCTCAATATGAGACCTGAATCCATAAAAATCCTACAGGAGGGAAGACAGTAACTTCTTGACATGGACCATACCAACGTTTTTCTGGACTGTGTCCTGACAAAGGAAATGAAAGCAAAAATAAACTATTGGGAATACAGTAAAATAAAAAGTTTCCACACGGCAGAAGAACAATGAAAACGTAAAAATAATAAGACAACCTACTCAAAGGGAGAAGATATTTGCAATGATCATATGCAATAAAGAGATAGTGTCCAAAACATATAGAACTGATACTACTCGACCCCAAATAAACAAATAATCCAGTTAAAAAATAGGCAGAAGACATGGACAGACATTTCTCCAAAGAAGAAATACAAATGGCCAACAGTCCCGTGAAAAGATGTTCACCATCACCCATCATCAGGAAAATGTAAATCCAAAGGACAATGAGGTAATACCTCAAACCTGTCAGAATGGCTAACATCAAAAGCACAACAAAGAGCAGGTGTTAGGAGGATGTGGATAAAGGGGATTCCTCGCGAACTGTGGGTGGGAATGCAAACTGCGGTGGCCACCGTGGAAAACAGTATGAAGGTTCCTCAAAAAATTAAATATAGAACTAAGCTACGATCCAACAATCACTCTACTAGTATTTCTCCAAAGACTAGGAAAGCAGTAACTTAAAAGGATACGTGCGCCCCTATGTTTCTTGCACCATTATTTACAATATCACAATATGGAAGCAAACCAAGTGTCTGTAGAAAAATTGACAAATGAGATGATAGATGTGTGTATTCACACACGCATGCACACACACACACACACACACACACACACACACACACACACACAAGATGGAGTATTACTCGGCTTGAAAAAGAATGAATCCTTGCCATTTGCAGCCACATGGATGGAGCTAGAGAGTATTATCCTAACTAAAATCAGTCAGTCAGAGAAAGACAAATTCCATACGATGTCACTCTGATGGGGAATTTGAGAAACAAACAAAAATAAATCAATAAAATAGAAAAAGGAGACACACCAAAATACAAACTCTTAACAAGAGAGAACAAACGGATGGATACCAGAGAGGAGGTGGATAGAGGGATGAGTGAAATAGATGAAGCGGATTAAGAGGACACTTTTCTTGATGACCACTGAGTAATATAGAATATACTGAATTATAGATTCATATAGAATCACTGAATCACTCTATTGTACATTTGAAACGAATATAACACTGTATGTTAGCTCTACTGGAATTAAAATAAATTTTTAAAAAGATTGTTCTTTCAGGAACCTCTTTGAAAAAGCTTTTCCTGTGCAATGAGCATAAGCACTACTTGGGAGGGTTCACTCTACAATAATTATTCACTCTATGTCTCGAATTCAGATTTCATTGAGTTCTTACTGTGGATCCCAGCCCACGGGAGCCATGGTCCTTTTCTGTCCAGGCTCAGCACCTATGCATTCAAGATTGTAAGTAAAGACACATGTCACTTCACAGTCCAGAAAGCTATTATTATTTCTGTTTCAGTGTGCTACAGTCACAGATTTTGGGACAGGTTTCAGAGCAGGTTTATTATGCATCCTGGATCTCTACTTCAATGTTTATTGCCTGGATCCATTTTGCTAATAGTTTCCCTGTGGATGGGCTTACTTCCAAGCACATACATGGAAGATGCAAAGGTGGGTGGGCTTGGTGCGGGACAGGAAGAAGACCAAAAGCAGACAAGGGTCCGATCCCTCCCCTGATCCAGGAACTGCCACAGGAGAGGGTACCGGAGGTAGAATCCATGCGAAACTCCAAGGTCACCAGCTGAACACAGGAGGCACAGGTCAAGGGATCTGGAGATGCAGGGGTTGAAGGCTGCTCTGAGCTACCTCTGGGAGGAAGGGAGGGAAGGAATGAGAAGGAGACACTGCCTGCCCCTGGCCCATGCCAGCTGACCACCGCTCCGACACGCATCAGTCTACACAGCTGACACAGCTTGGGCTCATGATGGGCTGTCTCGGGTCCCTCAACCCTCAGTGGGACAGCTGGCCCCAGGGCTCAGTGACATGCTGAGGGAGATGAGAGGGAAAGCTGCCCCACCCTGGTCACCCCCTCTTTGAGCAGACAGCCCTTCAGAACTGCTAAAAAACCCACTAACGGGGTTGAAAGACTTCCCATGGATGAACTAAAGCATAGAGATATGTAAAATAACATTCATTTTTAAGTTCAGAGCTGTCATCTCAGGAAGTGGGGAGAGCTTCCCTGAAGAAGACTGAGGGGAGGGCAGGCCATGCTGAAAAGGGAGACATGGCTCTCCTGATTGGGGACCTGCAGCCCCCTTCCAGGGCAGGGCATCATCCTCGCATCACACGAGATCCATGGAAGTGTTCCATCAGGGCCAGATGTTTGTCTCGAGAAGGCTACACTGGCATCGGACTGCACAGGGCACCAGGGACGAGGGCCAGATGGAGGACGGACAATACCCCGGAGGCCATGGGGCAAGAGCAGAGGCACAGGACCTTGAAGATGATGATGAAAAGCAGGAGGTGGCAGCATGGAGCCGGCCCGAAAGTGCCATGGGAGCAGTGCCCACAGCTACACTGACTGGGTGCCTTTTGTGCCCGGTGTGGCTGACTTCAGTGGGTTCCAGACTAGTCCTGACCACAAGTCTAGGAAGTGTGCACCACCCCCAGCCTCCTCTCCCCTTGCAGCTGCTAGGAATCACGGTCACAGACCCTGGTCAGCTTTCATGGAATCCAAGCAGTGCCCCCCCCCCCCCGCACGCTGCACCTCTGGTGGTGGTCCAGTGCGACCCTCGTGCCTGGCCAGTGATGTCTACCTGTCTCCACACAAATCCACAGACAGGAGGGTGTCCCTGAATTGCACAGCACCTGATGAGACAGATCCACAGAACCCAACACCCAGTGGGTCACTTGGGACTTCACCTATTGTCATGGAGCTCCCCGTACCCAATTTCTGTCAATTCGCACAGAAAGCCTGTTTCTGATCCCCCACAATACCATACATCCTGGTTGCTGACCTGGGGTCATGCCATGAACTCATATGGCACCTTTCTTTAAAGAGAAGGCTATGCCTACACCTCCTAGAAAATATTTCTAATGAAGTACAAGTCCATCAGGATTACACTGTGAACGGTAGCACACAGCCTGCATGGTAGTAGTCAGTAATTCCAACAAGGGTTAACCCCATCCCCCGACTCACAAAACCTTCCTCCGTCGACACAGAACTCATGGTCTGCCCTCAGAAATCCCTCCAGGAAACAAACCTTTCATCTGAATGTACTCTTCACCTTCTGCTTCAAATCTTGTCCAAACACAATGATATGAAACTAGAAATCAGTCTCAAGAAAAAAAAATAGGACAGTCAAAAATAGGTGGAGATTGGGGGGCTTGGGTGGCTCAGTCTTAAGGATCTGCCTTCAGCTCAGGTCGTGATCCCAGGATCCTAGAATCTAGCCCCGAATCAGGCTCCTTGCTCAGTGGGAAGCCCGCTTCTCCCTCTCCCACCCTCTGCTTGCATTCCCTCTCTCGCTGTCTCACTCTCTGTCAGATAATTAAATAATCTTAAAAAATATGTGGAGATTTAACAACATGCTACTGAACAACCATCAGTCAAAGAAGAAATAAAAAAAAAATTTTTGGAAGTACCTTGACACTGATGAAAAAGTCAACCTACAAAAACTTATGGGATGCAGCAAAAGTAGCTCTATGGGGACGTTCATAGAAATTCATGTCTTCATCAATCCATGAGAATGCTCTCCAATAAACAACCTGATTTATGTGGTAAAGACGTAGAAAATAAAACAAAAAACAAAGCACCACATTAGTAGAAATAAGGAAATAACAAAAATGAATACATAAATAAATCCAAAGGAGACTAAAAAGACAAAAAAAAAAAAACCAATAAAAATGAGAGTTGCCTTTTTTGGAAAGATAAAAAAAACTGACAAACTTAGCTAGACTCACCAAGAAAGACAGAGGACTCCAACACAATGAGGAAAGGAAGATAATGGATTCCTGTCTCATATCAAAATCAAAAGAACTCTTCAACCTTGGACAAACAACTTCTTGCAAGTCACGTCTCTAAAGGCAAAGGAAATAAAAGCAAAAATGAACTATTGGCACTTCATCAAGATAAGAAGCTTCTGCTCGGCAAAGCAAACGATCAACAAAACAAAAAGGCAACCTTTGGAATCGAAGAAGATATCTGCAAATGATATTACAGATAAAGGGCTGGTATCCAAGATCTATAAAGAACTCCTCAAATTCGACACCCAAAAAATGGGCAGAAGACACAAAGACAGGGTGTCTGGGTGGCACAGCAGTTAAGCATCTGCCTTCAGCTCAGGGAGTGATCCCAGCGTTATGGGATCGAGCCCCACATCAGGCTCCTCCACTATGAGCCTGCTTCTTCCTCTCCCACTCCCCCTGCTTGTGTTCCCTCTCTTGCTGCCTGTCTCCATCTCTGTGGAATAAATAAATAAAATTTTGAAAAGAAAATTAACAAGGCAGGAAATTTAAAAAAGTCAGAGAGGATGTGGAGAAAGGGGAACCCTCTTACACTACTCGTGAGAATTCAAGCTGGTACAGCCACTTTTGAAAACAATATGGACGTTCCTCAAGACATTAAACACAGAGCTATCCTACGACCCACCTATTGCACTACTGGGTATTTACCCCATAGACACAGAGTAATGAAAAGAAGGGGCACCTGTATCCCAATGTTCATAGCAGCAATGTCCATAACAGCCAAACTGTGGAAGGAGCCAAGATGTCCTTCAGCAGATGAATGGACAAAGAAGATGTGGTTCATCTATACAATGGAATGTTACTCAGTCATCAGAAAGGATGAATACCCACCATTTGCACCAAGGTGGATGGACAGGAGGGGATTATGCTAAGTGAAATTAAGTCAAGCAGAGAAAGACAATTATCATATGGTTTCACTCCTATGTGGAATGGAAGGAATAGCATGGAGGACATTAGAAGAAGGAAGGGAAAAGTGAAGAGGGGGAATGAGAGGGGGACATGAACCATGAGAGACTACTGACACTCGGAAACAAAATGAAGGTTGCAGAAAGGGAGGGGTACGGGAATGGGTTATCCTGGTGATGGGTATTAAGGAGGGCACGTGTCATAATGAGCACTAGGTGTTATATGCAAACAATGAATCATGGAACACTACATCAAAAACAAAAGAAGTACTGTAGGGTGACTAACATAATTTTAAAAAAAGAGAAAGATATGAAATCCATACAGGAAAACTGTCACTATTTGCAACTGACACGAAATCCCGAAAGATTCCACAAAAATAATGTTAGAATAAACAAATTTAAGAAAGCTGCAGGATATAATATACAGAGACCTGTTTTCTTTATTTTTTTCAGATTTTATTTATTTATTTGACAGGAAGAGAAAAAGCACAAGCAGGGGGAGTGTCAGAAAGAGGGAGAAGCAGACCCTCGCTAAGCGGGCAGCCCAACACGGGGCTCAATCCCAGAACTCTGGGATCATGACCTGAGCTGAAGGCAGACGCTTCACCTATGGGGCCACCCAGATGAACCAACTTCTTGCATTTCTGTATACTGATGACACACTTTCGCAAAGAGAAATTAAGAAAGCAATGCCATTTACAATTGCATAAAAAAATCTAGGAATAAAAGTAACCAAGAATGAGAAAGACATAGTACACTCAACACATGGCAGAAAAGAAATGAAAAACATGTGTGTCGAGGGGGAAGAATGTATGGGTCAAAGATTTGGAAGGCAACACAAACAAATGGAAGCATACGACATGCTCCTTAACTGGAAGAGTTAATTATGTGAACATGTCCATCGTACCCAAAGCAATTGACAGATGTGATGAAATGCCTATCTGAATTCCAGTGGCATTATTCAAGCAAATAGAAAACAGTCCTCAGACTCGTATGGAATCACAAAAGACCCCAAATACCCAAAGCAACGTGGAGAAAGAAAGGTGCAGTCAACACACTCCTGGATTTCAAGGTAGATTACAAAGCTGTTGTCATCAAAACAGGATGGTACTGGCATAAACACAGACACCAGGTCAGTGGAACAGAACAAAAAGTTCAGAAACTTACCCACACGTAGATGATCCTAACTTACGACACAGCAGCAGAAGATATGCCATGAGGGAAGGACTGTCTCTTCAGTGAGTGGTAACAGGCAAACTGGACACTAAATGCAGAAGAATATAACTGGGTCACTTTCTTACACCACACACAAAATTTTTAATGGATGAATGATTTGAACATAAGACCTGAATCCATAAACCTCCAAGAAGACACAGGTACTAAGTCTCTCGACATTGGTTTTGGCAAAGAGTCTTCAGATCGGACACCAAATGCAAAGGCAACAAAAGCAAAAATAAACAAGTGGAACAACATCAACCTGAAATCTTCCACACGGCAAAAGAAACCAGCAAAAACTTAAAAGGCCACTGACTGAATAAGAAAAAAGTATCTGCGAATCATATGTGTTAGAAGACGCTAATATCCAAAATACACACAACACTCATACAAATAAAAAAAACTGTATAAAAAATGGGGGGAGGGGCGCCTGGATGGTGCAGTCATTAAGCGTCTGCCTTCAGCTCAGGGCGTGATCCCAGTTTTGGGATCGAGCCCCACATCAGGCTCCTCCACTGGGAGCCTGCTTCTTCCTCTCCCACTCCCCCTGCTTGTGTTCCCTCTCTCGCTGGCTGTCTCTATCTCTGTCAAATGAATAAATAAAAAAAAAATCTTTAAAAAAATGGGGGGAATATGTGAATAGAAACAATCCAAAGATGGCACACAGGTGTCAACAGACAGAAAAAGATGTTCGACATCACTAATCTTCGTCAGGGAAACATCAGTCAAACCCACAATCGGCTATCCCCTCACAACTGTTGGAACAGAAATTGTCCCAGAGACAGACACCATGTGGGGTCATGGGTGTGCCGACGAGGAGACACTGTGCACTGTTGGTGGGAATGGAAATTGGTGCAGCCACTGTGACAAACGATATGGAGGTTCCTGAAAAAATAAATACAACTACCACATGACCCAGTAATGGCTCTACTGAGTATTGATTTGGAGAACACAAAAATACTGCCTCAAAAAGACAGAAGCACTCCCACGTTCACTGCAGCATTATTCACAATAACCAGGCATGGAAACACAGACCTTGGGGGCCTTATTCCAAGTAACTCAGACACAGAAAGACCAATACCAGATGCTGTCATGTACATTCCACGTGGAATAAACAAATACTGAACGCATAGATACTGAGAGCAGATTGGTAGGTTCCAGATTCAGGGATGGGGTGGTAGAAACGGGTGAAGGTGTTCAAACTCTCAATGTTTGAGTGAGAAAATCTGACAGTCATGAAATGTTCTGTCCAGCATGGAGACTAAAACTAACCCCGCAGCATGGGGTATAGGTTTCCCTGCTCTTTGAAAGTACAGGGCTTCTGAGAAACCTTGCACAGCAGAAATGGTGTAAAGAAGGAATGGCCGTTAATTTACACGGAACAAGTAGACAGTGTGCTCAGACTCCAAAATTCCTTCTCTTTGGCTTTTCTTAGGCCTCAGCACACAAGTTTCTAAGGGAGGCCCGGCATAAATAAAGATAAAGCACAGCAGAGGATCACGGAAACCATTCAAAGTGCTGATGGCTGGATGTGGAGAGTGGTTCCCAGAGGAAGGAGCTGGTTGGGGTGCACGCCGCCTCTGTCGTGCTTCTCCCCAAAACAGATGCTGACCGCGATTCTCACTGTTCACCTTTTTTCATAAGAGGGAAATCCTCTTCAGGTCTCTTCCTCTTACTGAAGCTGGGTAATAACGTAGTTCTTTCAAGAAAGCCCAGTGTCTTACTGTGAACGTTTAAAAAGTGGGGGATACTTTTACTTGAGCATTGATGAGGGAGGAGATGTGAAAGGTTCTCCCAGACACAAACCTCAGCAGATCCACCTGGAAAGGCACATTCCTCAGCATGCGGAACACGGACTACCTCCTACGCCCCGAGAAACCCTCTCCTTCCCCTCGATCAGGACAACCCACAACAGCTGGGAGTTACCCCAACTCCTCCGTTCTCCTGCTCCTAATATCTAACTCATCAGCAAATCCTGTGAGCTTCATCTTCAAAATGGACCCAGAATAAGTCTAACCACACCATTCAAGGCCACCTGTCTGGTCCACAGTGCCTGAGTTCCTGGAAAGCTTCATCATTGACCTGCCTTGCCATCTTCAACTCTCTGTCATCTGTTCTCAACACTGTAGCCAAGATGGCCTAGTGAAACAGGGTCTCATGGGGTTATAGCCCTGGAATGGCTTTCTGTCACCCTCTTTCACCTCTCTGAGCTCATGTCCTAAGCTGTCTCCTGTGGCCACAGGGGCTTCTAGCTGCTCCTGGACATACCTGGAATTCTCCTGCCCCAGAGCCTTTGCACATGCTTTCCCTTCTGTTTTGAATGCTCTTGATGTGTTCTAACTCACCTTCTGAGAAGTCTGAATTGGAGTGACAGGGACAGAAGTTGAGGCTGTGTGTGTTGGGTGAGGCTGGTGGCTCAGAAGAAGGTTCTCTGCCAGCTCTCTGCCTGTGCCTCACTTGTCCTCAGCCAGGAATTTGCAGACAGCCCTCACCTGTCACAACTCTCATCCAGGAGACCCACAGCCACCCCTGGAGCCCACCCTGCCCACACCCTGCTTCAGAATGCATTCAGCTCTCATCTGGGACCCCTGTCAGCTTTACCCAGACCTGGAACTCCCCCGTCTCCTGCAAAGCTCCCGGATTCCCCTCTTCTTCCAAAATCACATGGCGCAAGGCTTTCATGAGAAAGCTATAACGCTAACTACTGAAATGTTCACACCTACTTTCCCCTTCTGTTGCCTTTCTCTCCACCTTCTTTCCTACCTGTGCAAACTGTAACATATCAGTGGAACATGAACATGCTCTGAGACCTGAATCTTTCATTGCAGCTTTCTGAGGACTCCGTATGTGATAAGCAACTAGTGTATCCTACAACAGGGTGTTTTACAACTATCATCTATAGAAGACTACAGCCCAATTCACTACAATTTTACCTCACTCTTCATGAAGCAGAACACTTTTTCCTTTCTCCTCTTACTTAAATTCCAGTTAGTTCACATGCCATGGAATATTCGCTTCAGGGGTAGGATTTAGTGATTCCTCACCTGCATACAGTACCCGGTGCTTATCACAAGTGCCCTCCTTAATACCCCTCACCCATTTAACTCATCGCCCACGCCCCTGTCCTGCAGCAACACTCAGTTTGTTCTCCAAGGTTGAGTCTATTTCCTTGTTTGCCTCTCATCACCCCTCCACTCTGTTCATCTGTTTTCTTTCTGAAATTCCACAAGTGTGAGAGCATAGGATATTTGTCTTTCCTCAATGATTTTGCTTAGCTTAATACACTCTAGATCCATGCACATCCTTGCAAATGGTAAGATTTCATTCTTTTTGAAGCTGGGTCATATTCCAGTATATATATGTATCCCACATCTGCTTTATCCATTCATCAGTGCATGGACATTGGGATTCTCTCCATAGTTTGGCTACTGTGGACATTGCTGCTATAAACATCATGGTGCATGTACCCCCTTTGAATCTGCATTTTTGTATCCTTTGGGTAAATACCTAGGAGAGCAATTGCTGGATCATGTGGTTGTTCGATGTTTAACTTTTTGAGGAACCCCCACACTGTTTCCTAGACTGGCTGCACCACTTTGCATTGCCACCAACAGGATGGGAGGGTTCCCCTTTAAGCAGAACATTATCTGCTGGCAATTTCATAAGAGGAAACAAAACCTCTGGGAGATGCACCCAGGGTCAGGCAAGCAGTTGCAGACTTCACCCCAAGGCTCCTAACGCAAAGCCCCTTGAAGCCACCAGCATGCCACTATCCAAAAGAATTCCCAGACTCTCCTTCTGACTCCACCACCAAAGAAACTACAGAGAGAATATGGCACCTCAAAATATCGAGATAATACATTTAGTAAAACTAGAAAGTCAAACTGAACTTTTAAACAGGAACAGGCCGGTTTGGATAATTTTGAATTTCCCCTCCACCCTAATTTTAACTCTTCTGATGAATAAACTAATCAATGATGAAACATCACCTTTGTCAAATGACATCATCCAAGTTTGTATCAGATGAAAAAAGCCACCCAACTCTAGATGCTGGCCACTCAACCATATCTTAGGCCCAATTGAATAAACACTGTTAGATGAAGGAACAAATTAGATGTTACAAACAGGCACAGAGTGAATCTCACCTTCCCTTTCTAATAAAAGAGGGTTCCTAGGAAACAGATTGTCAAAATACATTTGTAAGCAATAAATGGACAGAGAAATTGTGATCCCCTGCAAAGTTCTACCTGCAGGGAAATTAAGTAATTCTTGCACCAAACCCAGAATGCTGACAGCTACTTCAATTTTTCTTTGTGGCTCAACTAGAGAAAAGAGAAAAGCCCAGGAGGTTTTGCGATAATGAGAGGTTTTACCTCCAGCCCTGATATAGTTAGGACATTTTGCCAAACATACCTGTGCTTTCTCTGAACACTGGCGTCCTGTGACAAGCTGCCTCGCTGAATCCGATGCTGACGTTCAAAACCTCATGTTTCTTGGAGCCAGAGCAGAGAAGTGCTGTCAGGTGGGGAGAAGAAGGCACCTTTGAACTAAAGCCTGCACACCTGCTTCGGTTTCTGGGTGAAGGGGCAACACATACTTGTTGTTTATCAGTAATTATCTTCATTCTCAATAGACCAATGACCTTGCCTTTTCTGGAAAGCAGACTTACTCTTCTAAAGAAACCCTCAATTCATCTATTCCCAATGCAATTAGAGTGGGGTCTGGTTTACGCCCTCCTTCAGGCCCCGAATTGGAGGATTTTCCTGCATGATTCTAACAGCCAATTACCACTAACCTGCGGGCACACGGGCCATAATGCTGAAGTTGGGGGATGTCTCTGGGGCTTGCTACTGCCACACCTGTGCCTGGGGGACCAGGGCACACCCTGCTGAACTTGGGGTATTGCTCAAGATGCATCACCTGCACTGTGTCAGAGAACTGGGGGACACATCACTGAAGGTGGGGACTCTGTGAGGTCCTTACCCGCACTCTTCCCGGGGAACAGGGGAAACCCTGAATTCTGCAACCAATCCCACAAAAGCTCAGGTGAGTGGGCGCCCTGGAGTTCACGGGTATGGGGAATAAGGCCAGTTGAGGACATGGGGCAGAAGAGACTTTAAAGGGATAAAGAAAACTCACCTGAGTCCCCACAATGAACCCTCTCCAGGTGCCCTTCCAGAACCCTGCCTCCCACCTGGGGCACACCCTACCCCTGGACCCCCCCCCCCACCCTCGGTGCACGCTGCTCACTAACCAGCAGTGACTTCCGCAGGGCTACTCTCTCTCTCCCAGTGCCCCTTCTTCTGCCCCAGGTCTGCACCCCACTGCAACTCTGGAACAGCCCACAGAGACGTAGCTCCACCCCCAAGCGGTGATTGGTCAGGCAACGTGGTACCCCAGCCCCTGGGATGCCAGGCACCCGCCCTCAAGCCCCTGGAACCCTGAAAGTGCAGGGGGTCCAAAAGGCGCCTCCTCTACACAACACCCAGCTCAGGCATGGGTGGGGTTCTGGGCCGGGCTCCCTCCACACACCTGGCCCCTTCCAGGAACCCCTCTGGCTGCAGACCACCCTCAGAGTCCTGCCCCTTCCCTTTCTGCACCAGCCCTCCCTGCTGGGGTGTGCCTGGTTCTGGGCAAGGTCAGTGGCTCTCCCAACATCCAAGGCTTGGGCTTTAGGAAATGCAATGATTTCATGCATTTTCAGTATGTACATGTCAGTATGACTTTAATCTTATGGGAGCCAAAGAGGTTCTTTATATTTTCTTAACTTCATGTTGGCATTTTGGTTATTGTTTTCTTCTCAAAGCAGATGTAAAACATGTGCTTGGGGCAGAAATAGGGCCCATGCTTTGAGTTTTTGCCCAATCATTTTGAGCTGGGTAAAATGTTAAAGGATAGCTTCCCTGGGATCCCAGGATCAGGGCCCACAGATGATATAAGATAAAAATTACTTTCATCATTATAATTACTCCTAAATGGAGGAATTTGAGACAAAAGCACCTTTCACAAGAGTACCAAGAATTCAAAATGATGCCCACAGAAGGCTACCTGCTCCATGGTCAGCACAGGTAACAGAAGTGTTCACAGTCTCTGGACTCCTGCCCTTCTCCTGACCAAATCTCTGAAGCACACAGACCACTTAAAATCAGAATTGTAGAACTGCTAGACACCTTAGAGATGTCTGGCACCATTCCCTTGGACTGCAGAATAAAACACAGTAGCTCATTGTCACAAACTAATTTCAACATGAAGTGCCCCCTGGATGCACTAAGTTCTTTCTCTGCAAATGTTGACTAATGTAAGTCACAGTCATACCATATAAACACTACGATGGCTGGGAAGTCATCGTAGGTAAGGGAATATTTTAGCCATGTTTATAAGCATTGGCTCACGTTGTAGAAGAGGCTGAGCTGAGTGTTTTTAAATACTATTTCAGACCTGTTTTACAGCACCCTCTGAACATACCAGAGCCTGAATGGACTAAAAAAGATAGTTGGTTTCAGTGACTTCAATACCAGAAAAATATTATACTGTCTCTATTCCTAAGGATCTTTGAGTATCTTACCCAGAGTCCTCCACTTAGATAATGATCTTAATGATCACCATGGGCAGAGGTGAAAAGGCCCGCTGAATTCGTTCCAGTTGTCCACATGACAAGAAAATCCTGATACTTGATAGGTTTCCAGATCGAGAAGACCAGAGATAAGAGGGAAATAGTACCCTGTATGGAACAACAAGGGATTTGGAGTCAATTTGGGGATCCCACTTAGGTTTCTGACACTAAAATCCTCTGTGACTCATATCATCCGAGTCCCTGTCTAACCACCTGAAAATGTGCCTAAAAATATCTACACCCTAGTTGAGAAGTTTAAGAGGCAGAATGCTACAAAGAGCCAGTATGATGTCTCTCAAGAACAGGTGCTCAGGAAGCCATAATTGCTATTGGGTCTATTTCTTTTCCAGAAGAAAGAACACATGTTGAATCCATATTCCTAATAGATGACTCACCAGATGATTTTCAAACCTGAAGGAAGGCCAAGAAGTTGCTCTTGTGTCATATTTCACTCAGAAATCATGTTGTTGGACTGGTGAGGACGATACCATAGCAACGTCATCACTAAGAGTGGGGAGCTTCTAATTTCCATACGGCCATGTTGACCCCCTTAGCTCAGAGCAACCAGAAAGGGCAGCTGGGGAGGGGGCACCGTCATCACTATGAGAGGGGAGCTTCCCATTTCCATATGGCCATGTTGACCCCCTTAGCTCAGGGCCACCAGAAAGGACAGCTGAGGGGGACCACAGGCCAAGGCTGCCAGGTGTGGCTGGGTCAGGCAGAACTCTGACTTAAGGCTCAACTCCTGTCTAGGTTATTATAATGCTCTTCACAAAGAAAGTGCCATTGTGTGTGAGCCCTCATGTAGAAAAGGTTCAGAATTTCCATTGAGATTCCTTCTCTGACCTTTAGGATATGTAGCAAAGTTCCATTTAAGTTTTAAACATTGAAGGACTTCCTAGTTTTATTTTCGCTATGACTGTGGCTCAATTCCCCTGTGGTCTAAGAATAGAATCTAGTTAATTTCAGGGTTTAACATTTGTAGCCTTGATTCGTGGCCCCACCTATCATCTATTTGGGTAAAGAGTCTATGACCACTTGAAATAATGTATTCTGCACTTATTATGGAATGTTCCCTATATGTCAATTAGGTCACATTTTTACCAATGTTTTGTCTGCTTTTTCTGTCAGATATTGAGAAAGGTATATTAAAATCTTCAAACAACGCTGCTCTATTCAATGTTGCATCAGAGAATCTACCAGTGTTAGAAGGCAAGAGAAACAAAAAGTATAACGAATTGAGGGGATAATTGTGACTATTCACAGATAATACGATTGTGTACATAGAAAATCCAAAACAGTCTATAAATACCCTATTAGAATTAAAAATGCAATTTATAAATTTGAGATGGATTGTAGCTTCCCATTGGACAGTTTCTGAAAGAAAACGTAGAACCTGTCAATCTTGGGGTAGGACCTAGGGTGCACTAACCATTTAAAAGAATTCAGTGGGACTTCATAAAAATGTGACATTTCTCCTTATCTTATGACCATAAGAAAATGAAAAAGTGAACCGCAGGCTGGGAAGTAAAGATTTGCAATACACACACTGACAAGACTTGTCAATAAAGAATTCCTGCTCATCAACCATAAAAAGTCTATTTATAAACGAATAATTCACAAAAGATTGACTGATGGCCAATAAGAACAGGAAAGGGTGCTCTACAGTATTATTTTCAGGAACAGCAAGGCCTTTCCTAAAATGAAAACATACACACAAACCATTATTCCCTAGATGGTTGACGTCCTTATTTCTGAGGACAGCTTGAAGAACAGACTAGCATCAAAGTAAAGTGATGGAATTCCTGACACTCAGAGGATGGACAATTGACCTCAAACTACAGTACAATTTCTAGGCATCATTCGGTCCTCTGAAGGCAGACAACTACCACACCCCTTCCTCCACCACACAGGTTGCTTCCCAACCCCTACCATAAAAGAAGAAGAAGAGAAACAGATAGGACTAGTAGGAAATAGCAAAAATCACATGTGGGGATTATCCTGAAACACACTGATCACATAACTAGTGTAAGGAAGTGTAGGGAACTGACAAGGACAGAGACTCAAGAGGTACTTCTTTGGGAAATGCTGTCTGAAATCTTCACACTTTGGTACCTGCTAATGAGGGCTCTGAGCATACCCTAAGGTTTGCTCACAAGGGTCTGCAACACCATCGCTGAGGACTGAAACTCTTTAAGACCCCAAAGCTTGCCTGATTGACTATTGGACTAAGAGATTCCCATGTTCTGAAAACAGATACCAACTCATTGAAAGGTTCACCTGGGCTCTCTCGGAGGCCCTACAAGAAGCTGAACCATTCACTGAAAATCAATTACACACACACACACACACACACACACACACACACACACACACACAGACACCTGTCATTTCACCAATTACTTAAACATTCAAGGTTCTTCCTACCATTTCTTTTTCACATTGATATTTATACTCATATGAAATGTCATCATTTCTAATGAACACTGATGGCAAAATAGAGATCCATTGACACAATATTCACAAAATGGAACTTCTCTGCTGTCATTTTCAATACAGCGTTTTTTAAAGTTCATACATATTTTAGGTTTTTGGTAACTTATACAGGAGAAGATCAGCATTGAAAAACTCTAAATACTGACAATGAATTTGAAGCCTAGAGAACAAAAATTGTCCAATTTTATAGATAATAAGGAACCAAAGGGAAAGCATGGAAGCTGTAGTCGAATAAATTTACACATATGCATCCTCTATTATTCTACTACTGAGGGGCGTATTTTATTACCACTATGAATGCATCAATTGTTTTCCACGTGCACCTGCACAGGTGTAATGAATTACTGCAGTAGAATGAAATGTCTGGGAACTACTTGGCGGCATCTATCATGAACAATGAAATTTCGATCTT
Source organism: Ursus americanus (assembly GCF_024610735.1). NCBI lineage: Eukaryota > Metazoa > Chordata > Mammalia > Carnivora > Ursidae > Ursus > Ursus americanus. Next base: position 263,529 of record NW_028273682.1, read on the forward strand.
ATATTTGGTGAACTTCCACTGTCTGTCCCTTTAGACAATGGACCCTAAACAGAAGGGGGAATGAACCAAGAGAGACTATGGACTCTGGGAAACAAACTGAGGGCTTCAGAGGGGAGAGGGGTGGGGGATTGGGATGGGCCAGTGATGGGTATTAAGGAAGGTACATATTGCGTGGAGCACTGGGTGTTGTATGCAAATAATGAATCACAGAACACTACATCAAAAACTAAGGAAATACTGTATAGTGACTAACATATCATAATAAAAAATTATTATTAGAAAAAAATTAAAGGTAAAAAAAAACAATATACCTTTTTTGTTTCAAGAACAATCACAATTGAGAAAAAACGAACTTCCAATCCCTAAAGCAAAACACAGACCAAGTTCCATTTCACTCCCCTTTATTCACATTCTCTGTGGGTTCTATTTCCCTACCTCCTTTCCTGTTGAGCAGGGATCCTCGGCTCGATCCCAGAACCCTGGGATCATAACCTAAGCCAAAGGCACATGCTTAACTGGCTGAGCCAGCCAGGAGCCCCAGCCATGTTTTTCTTAAGCAAAAGGACACTTTCTCATGATGCCTTCACATGACTTCACGTGGTACCAGAGACCTGCATTTGCTTCTTGGAGGTTGCAGATGAAGGCAATTGCAAACTCTCACAGTGGTTTATCAAATACAATGACCTGCCTGGTGACAGTGAAACTCTTATGAGCCCATGAGAGGGTGCTGTGACACTCAGCTGTGGCTGGGCTGGCACAGAGAACAAAATCCTTTTCCCTGCCTGATATCTGTGAGGAACAGATGCCCCCACTGTGAATGAGACCCTGCCACTGAGCTGTCCAAAGATGGCCATCCTCACGGAGGATGAGGATAAAGGACAATGCCTGAGGAGACCTCATCTGTCTCTTTTATCTTTTCATATTTTTGACAGTGGACAAATCACTGCCTAGTGGTCCCCAACTACCTTAGTCTCATCTATGAATGGCCAAGAGGTTTTACAAATCACTTCAGATTTTGACCTCACAAATGCCCACAACCATTTACCATAGGGATTCAACATTAAGCAAAGATACTGTTCGTTGGAAGAGAGGTCCTGCCCACTGTTGTTTCTCACTTATATGCTCATCTTCCTTACCTCATGGTAACATAACCACCTTGATTCTTGATTCCATCTTCAGGAAGGCTGAGGTGACTTGAAGGGCATTACCCTGACATCGTTTTTCTTAGCAATAAGATGTGGACATTTCCCTAGTCCTACACACCCAAAGTTGAATTGGAATCAGGATTGAGGAGGCTGATGAGAGTTGAAGGTGTTTTCCTGTACACGGTGGTTTATTACCAATAAGGATGGGTCAGAGTCCTCGAAATTCCAGAACCTTTTCATTAATGCTTCCTACTCGTGAAAGATAATGTACATTGGTCTTTCCCTGTATATTGTGGTGACTCAGAGAAAAGTGCTTAGCGCGTTCGTCAGACTTCCACGACCACTTTGGGGCTGGCTTCCATATTCACAAAGGATGATGTTAGGGCTAAGAGGGTTCCTGTACACTGTTATTTCTTACAGATAAGTGTATGGCATTTTTGTTATATTACCAGAGCCACTTAGCGCCGGGTTTGCCGGCCTCCTGAGGGGCCCCCCCAAGGGGCCTGGTGCCACAACGCCGGGGATTGGGGACCCCTGAGCCCAGTGCCGGAGTCACCCTGCTGCTCCGCAACAACGCGGGCGGCTAGGGGCGCCGCCAGTCTTTCAGGGCGAGAGAACAGGCAGGGTCCTCCAAGTCCCCAGTGACCTTCGAAGGCCCCCCGTGCCAAAACGCTTGGGCCCACACTCCCTCTTGCCAGCGCCCTCACCTCGGCCTGCCCTTCCACCTGCCTCAGAGCTGGCGGAACGGGCCTGCTGGACTCCTGGGGGCTAACACTTACCCTAGGTCGGCCCCCGAGGGCCCCCTCCCAAGGAGCCTGGCACCACAATGCCGGGGATTTGGGAACCCGAGCCCCAGTGCTGGACTCATTCTGCCACCCCGCAAGCACCCATGGCGCTAGGGGCGTTGCCCTTCATTCAGGAAGGGAGAACGGGCAGGGCACTCCGATCCCCCCGTGACCTTCGAAGGCCCCCTGCGCAAAAACTCTGGCTCCCTCGCTTCTGCTAGCCAGCGCCCTAACCTCGGCCCACCCCTACGCTCGCTGCAGAGCTGGCGGATCGGGCCTGCTGGCTTCCTGGGGTCTAACCCTAACCCTAGGTCACCACCGAGGGGCCCCTCCCACGTGGCCTGGTGCCGCATTCCATTGATTGGGGACCCCCAAGTCCCAGCGCCGGATGCACCCTGCCGCCCCACCGCCACATGGGGAGCTAGGGGCGTTGCCAGTCCTTCAGGGCGACAGAACCGGCAGGACCCTCCGAGCCACCTGTGACTTTCGAAGGCACCCCAAGGCAAAGCCAAAATGCTCTGGCCCACGCTCCCGCTCGCCAGCTATCTCACCTCGACCCACACCTCCATTCACTGCACATGGGCTGATCGAGCCTGCCAGCCTCCTGGGGGCTAACCCTAACCCTAGGTTGGCCACCGAGGGGCCCGTCCCAAAGGGCCTGGCGGGGCAACGCCGGGTATTAGGGACCCCCGAGCCCCAGTGCCAGACTCACCCTGCAGCCCCGCCACCACCCGGGCCGCTACAGGTGCCGCCGGTCATTCAGGGAGGGAGAACAGGCAGGGACCTCCGAGGCCCCTGGGGCCTTCGTAGGCCCCCCGCGCCAAAACGCTTGGGCCCACGCTCCCGTTCGCCAGCGCCCTCACCTCGGCTCGCCCATCTGCTCGCCACACAGCTGGCGTTTTGGGCCTGCCGGCCTCCTGAGGTCTAACTCTAACCCTAGGTCAGCCCCCGAGGCGTACCTCCCAAGGCGCTTGGTGCCACAATGCCGGAGATTGGTGACCCCCGAGCTGCAGCGCCGGACTCACATTGCCACCCCCACCGCCACCCCGGGCTTCTAGGGCCGCTGCCAGTCAGTCAGGACGGGAGAACGGGCAGGGCCCTCCGAGCCCACAGCGACCATCGAAGGCCCCCTGCGCCAAACGCCTGGGCCCATGTTCCTGCTCGCCAGCACCCTTGCCTCGGCCCACCCCTCCGCTCGCTGCACAGCCGGCATACGGGCCTGCCGACTCCTGGGAGCTAACCCTAACGCTAGGTCGGCGCCCGAGGGGCCCCTCCCAAGGGGCCTGGTGCCGCAAGCCAGGGATTCAGGACGCCCAAGCCTCAGCACTGGACTCACCCTGCTGACCCACCGCCACCCTGGCCGCTAGGAGCGCTGTCAGTCATTCAGGGCGGGAGAATGGGCAGGGCCCTCTGAGCCCCCTGCGACTTTCGAAGGCCCCCCTCGCCAAAACGCTTGGGCCCATGCTCCCGCTCGCCAGCACCCTCACCTCGGCCCCCCCCCCTCCGCTAGTCGCATAGCCAGCGGATTGGGCCTGCTGGCCTCCTGGGGACTATTGGTATCCCTAGTTCAGCCCACTAGGGGCCCTTCCCAAGGGGCCTGGCGCCGCAACGCTGGGGATTGGGAATCCACGATCCCCAGCGCTGGACTCACCCTACTGCCCCGCTGCCACCCGGGCTGGTAGGGGCGCCGCCGATCATTCAGGGCGGGAAAACGGGCAGGGCCCTCCGAGCCCCTGCCGACCATCGAAGTCCCCCCACGCCAAAACGCTTGGGCCCTCACTCCCGCTTGCCAGCTCCTTCACCTCGGCCCGCCACTCCACTCGACGCACACCTGGCAGATAGGGTCTGCCGGCCCCCCGGGGGCTAACCCTAACACTAGTTCGGTCCCCAAAGGGCCCCTCCAAAGGGGCCTGGCACCACAACGCCGGGGATTGGGGACCCCCATGCCCCAGCGCCGGACTCACCCTGCCGTCCTGCCGCCACCTGGGCCGCTAGGGGTGCGGCCGGATATTCAAGGCTGGAAAACGGGCAGGGCCCTTGGAGCCCCCGGCGACCTTCAAAGGGCCCCTGCGCCAAAACGCTTGAGCCCAGGCTCCCGCTCGCCAGCGCCCTCACCTTGGCCTGCCCCTCCGCTCACCGGATAGCTGGCGGATCGGGCCAGCCTGCCTTCTGGTGGCTAAACCTAACCGTAGGTCGGCCACCGAGGGGCCCCTCCGATGGATGGGGCCTGGCGCCACATCGCCTGGGATTGCTGACCCCGAGCCCCAGCGCGGGATTCACCTTGCCGCCCCACCGCCAACTGGGCTGCTAGGAGTGCCGTCAGTCATTCAGGGCGGGAAAATGGGCAGGGCCCTCCGAGCCCCTGGCGACCTTCGAAGACCCCCCGCGCCAAAACGATTGGGCCCAAGCTCCTGCTCACCTGCGCCCTCACCTCGGACCACCCCTCTGCTCACTGCACAGCCGGTGGATCGGGCCTGTGGGCCTCCTGGGGGCTAACCCTAACCCTAGGTCTGCCCCCAAATGGCCCTTCCCAAGGGGCCTGGCGCCGCAAAGCCGGGCATTGGGGACCCCCGAGACCCAGCACCGGACTCAACCTGCCGCCCCGCTGCCACCAGTGCCGTGAGGAGCGCCATCGGTCATTCAGGACGGAAGAACGGGCAGGACCCTCTGAGTCCCTGGCAAAATTCGAAGGCCCCTCACGCCGAAACTTTGGGCCCATGTTCCCACTCGACAAATCGCTCATCTCAACCTGCCCCTCTGCTCGCCGCACAGCTGGAGGATCGGGCCTGCCGGCCTCCTTTGGGCTAACCCTACCCTAGGTCGGCCCCCGAGGGACCACTTCCAAGTGTCCGGTGCAGCCACGCCGGGGATTGGGGACCCCCCCCAGTGCTGGACTCACCTTGCCGTCCCGTCGCCAACCGGGCCGCTACGGGCACCGCCGGTCATTCAGGGCGGGAGAACGGGCAGCGCCCTCCGAGCCTCTGGCGACTACGAAGGCCATCCGCGCCAAAACGCTTGGGCCGACGCTCCTGGTCGCCAGCGACCTCACCTCAGCACACCACTCCAATAGCCGCAGAGCTGGCGGATCGCGCCTGCCACCCTCCTGGGGGCTAACCTTAACCCAAGCTGGGCCCCAGAGGGGCCCCTCCCAAGGGGACTGGCGCCGCAACGCCAGGGATCGGGGAACCCGAGCCCCGGCTGCGAACTCACCCTGCCCCCGCGCCATCACCCGGGCTGCTAGGGGCACCCTCGGTCATTCAGGGCGGCAGAACTGGCAGGCCCCTCCGAGCCCCCAGCGACCTTTGAAGGCCCCCCGCGCCAAAACGCTTGGGCTCATGCTCCTGTTTGTCAGCGCACTCACTTCGACCCACCCCTCCTCTCGCCACACAGCTGGCAGATCCCGCCTGCCGGGCTTCTGGGTGTAACCCTAACCCTAGGTCTGTCCCCATGGGGCCCCTCCTAATGGGACTGGCATCGCAATGCCGGGGATTGGGGAACCCCAGGCCCAGCGCCGGACTCACCCTGCCGCCCCACCACCACCCAGGCCGCTAGGGGCGTTGCCGGAATTTCAGGGTGGAAGAAAGGGCAGGGCCCTCTGAGCCCCCGCTGACCTTAGAAGGCCTCCCGCACCAAAACATTTGGGCCCACGCTCCCGTTCGCCAGCGCCCTCTTCTCAGGTCGCCCTTCCGCTCACCGAACATCTAGCGGATCGGGCCAGCCTGCTTCCTGGGGGCTAACCCTAACCCTAGGTCGGACCCCGAGGGGCCCCTTCCAAAGGCCTGGTGCCACAACGTCGGGGATTGGGGACCCCTGAGCCACAGTGCCAGACTCACTCTACCGCCCCTCCCCTACTGGCCCCTAGGGGCGCCGCCGGTCATTCAGGGCGGGAGAACGGGCAGGGCCCTCCGAGCCATGGCAACATTCGAAGGCTCAGGGCACCAAAACACTGGGGCCCACGCTCCCGCTCGCCATCGCCCTCAACTCGACCCGCACCTCCGCCCATCGCACAGTGGGCAGATCGGGCCTGCCGGACTCCTGGGAGATAACCCCAAACCCTACTTCGGCCCCCGAGGGGCCCCACCAAGGGGCCTGGCACCGCCACACCGGGGCTTGGGGAATCCTGAGCCCCAGCTCCAGACTCACACTGCCTCCCCACCGCCACCCTGGCCGCTAGGGTGCCGCCGGTCATTAAGGGCGGGGGAACGGGCAGGGCCATCAGAGCTCATGGCGACCATCGAAGGCCCCCTGCGCCAAAACGCTTGGGCCCATGCTCCCGCTCCCCAGCGCCCTCACCTCAGCTTGCCCCTCCGCTTGCCGCAGAGCTGGCGGATCGGGCCTGCCGTCCTCCTGGGGAATCTCCCTAAGCCTAGGTCGGCCATCGACGGACCCCTCCCAAGGGCCCTGGCGCCGCAACGCCGGGGATGGGGGACCCCCGATCCCCAGCGCTGGACTTAACCTGCCCCCCTGCCACCACCCTGGCGACTAGGGGCGCCGTCGTTCATTAAGGGCAGGAAAACGGGCAGCGCCTTCCAAGGCCCCAGCGACTTTCGAACCCCTCCGCGAAAAAACACTTGGGCCCAAGCTCTTGCTCGCCAGCGCCCTCACCTCAGCCCTCCCCTCGCTCACCACACAGCGGGTGGATCGGGCCTGCTGGCCTACTGGGGGCTAACCCTATCCCTAGGTCTGTCCCCGAGGGCCCCCACCCAAGGGGCCTGGTGCCGCAAGCTGGGGATGGGGGACCCCCAAGCCCCAGCGCTGGACTCACCCTGCCACCCTTCCGACATCCGGGCAGCTAGGGGCGCCGCAGGTCATTGAGGGCGGGAGAATGGGCAGGGCCCTCAAGCCCCCGGCGAACTTCAAAGACCCCCTCGCCAAAACGCTTGGGCTCACGCACCCGCTCGCCAGAGCCCTCACCTCGGTTCGCCCCTCCGCTCTGCACAGCCAGCAGATCGGCCTGCCGGCCTCCTTGGGGCTAACCGTAACCCTAGGTCGGCCCCTTAGGGGCCCCTCCCCAGGGGCCTAGCACCACAACGCTGGGGGTTGGGGATCCCTGAGCCCCAGCGCCGGATTCACCCTGCTGCCCCACCGCCAACCGGGCCGGTAGGGGCGCCGCTGGTCATTCAGTGCGGGAGGACATGTAGGGCCCTCCGAGCTATCGGTGACTTTTGAAGGCCCCCAGAGCCAAAACGCTTGGGCCCATGCTCCCGTTCGCCAGCACCCTCACTTCGGCCAGGCCCTCTGCTTGCCGCACAGGAGGCAGATAGTGCCTGTCAGCCACCTGGGGGATAACCCTAAACATAGGTCGGCCCCCTAAGGTCCCCTCCTAAGTGGCCTGGACCCACAACGCCGGGGATAGGGTACCTCCCAGCCCCAGCGCCGGATTCACCCTGCCGCCCTTCTGCCAACTGGGTCGGTAGGGGCAACACCGGACATTAAGGGCGGGAGAACGGGCAGGGCCCTCCGAGCCCCCGGCGACCTTCGAAGGCCCCCCGCACCAAGGAACTTGGGTCCACGCTTCCGCTCGCAGCGCCCGTACCTCGACCCCCCGTCCGCTCACCACAAGCTGGCGGATCGGGTCGGCTGGCCTCCTGGGGGCTAACGCTAACCCTGGGTCGGCCCCCGAGGGGCCCCTCCCAAGGGACCTGGCACCGCAACACCAGGGATTGGGCCCCCACAGCCCCAACTCCGGACTCACCCTGCTGCCCCGCCACCACCTGGGCCACTAGGGGCGTCGCCCATCATTCAGGGCTGGAGAACGGGCAGGGTCCTCCGAGGCCCCTGCGACCTTAGTAGGCCCCCCGTGCCAAAAAGCTTGGGCCCATGCTCCTGCTCGCTAGCGCCTTACCTCAGCCGCCCCTCCGCTCGCCGCAAGCTGGCGGATCGGGCCTGCCGGCCTTCTGGGGGCTAACCCAAACACCAGGTCGGCCCCCAAGGGGCCCCTCCCAAGGGGCCTATCGCTGCAATGCCTGGGATTGGTGACCCCCGAGTCCCAGCGCCGGACTCACCGTGCCGCCCCGCCGCCACCCGGGCCGGTAGGAGAGCCGTCGGTCATTCAGGGCAGAACAATGGACAGGGCCCTCCGAGCCCCCGGCGCCATTTGAAGGCCCTCTGCACCAAAACCCTTGGGCCCACGCTCCTGCTCGCCAGCACCATCACTTCGGCCCACCCTCCGCTCGCTGCACAGCTGGCGGATTGGGCCTGACGGTCTCCTGGGGGCTAACCCTAACCCTAGGTCGGCCCTTGAGGGGCCCCTCCCAAGGGGCCTGGTGCCGCAACGCCAGGGATTTGGGACCCACAAGCCCCAGTGCCGGACTCACCCTCCCGCCCCGCTGCCACCTGGGCCTCTAGGGGCACCGCCGGTCATCCAGGGCGGGAGAACGGGCAGGGTCCTCCGAGCCCCTGGTGACCTTTGAAGGCCCCCACACCAAAACGCTTGGGCCCACGCTTCTTGCTAGTAAGTGCCCTCACCTCGGTCCGCCCCCCCTCTCGCCGCACAGACAGCGGATTGTGCCTGCCAGCCTCCTGGGAACTAACCCTAACTCTAGGTCTGCTCACGAGGGGTCCCTCCCAAGGGGCCTGGCAATGTCACGCCGGGGATTGGGGACCCTCGAGCCCAGTGCATTACTTACCCTGCTGCACTGCCACCACCCAGGCTGCTAGGGGCGCCGCCAGTTATTTAGGGTGGGAGAACGCGCAGGGCTCTCCGAGCCCCGGCGACCTTCGAAGACCCCCGCGCCAAAACGCTTGGGCCTATGCTCCTGCTCGACAGCACCCTCTCCTCAGCCCGCCCCTCCGCTCGCTGCACAGCCGGCAGATCGGGACTGCCGGCCTCCTGGGGCTAACCCTAACCCTAGGTCGGCTCCCGAGGGGCCCATCCCAAGGGGCCTGGTGCCACCACGCGGGTGATTGGGGACCCCCGAGCACCAGGGCCGAAGTCACCCTGCCGCCCTGCTGCGACCCGGCTCACTAGGGGCACCGTCCTCATTCGGGGCTGGGGAACGTGTAGGGCCCTCCGAGGCCCCGGCGACTTTTGAAGGCCCACCGCGCCAAAACGCTTGGGCCCAAGCTCCCGTTCGCAAGCGCCCTCACCTCGGCCCATCCCTCCACTTGCCACACAGCTGGCGGATCGGGCCTGCAGGCCTCCTGGGGGCTAACCCTAAACCTAGGTTGGCCCCCAAGGGGCCCCTCCCAAGGTGCCTGGCGCCACCACACCTGGGATTGGGGTCCCCTGAGCCCCATCGACTGACTCACCCTGCCGCCCCGCCACCACCCGGGCTGCTAGGGGTGCCGCCGGTCATTCAGGGCGTTAGAACGGGCAGGGCTCTCCGAGCCCCCGGCAAGCTTCGAATGCCCGCTCGCCAAAATGCTTGGGCCCATGCTCCCATTCGCCAGTGCATTCACATCGACCCACCCTCCGCTCACAGTACAGCCGACGGATAGGTCCTGCCGGCCTCCTGGAGCTAACACAAACCCTACGTCGGCGCCCGAGGGGCCCCTCCCAAGGGGCCTGGCTCCGCCACGCCGGGGCTTGGGGACCCCCGAGCACCAGCGGCAGTCTCACCCTGCCTCCGCGCTGTGACCCGGCCCGCTAGGGGCGCTGTCCTCATTCAGGGCGGGAGAACGGGCAGGGCCCTCAGAGCCCCGGGCGACATTTGAAGACCCCCGCGCCAAAACGCTTGGACCCACAGAACCGCTCGCCAGCGCCCTCACCTAGACTAGCCCCTCCACATGCCACACAGCCAGCGGATCAGGCCTGCCAGCCTCCTGGGGGCTAAACCAAACCCTACGTCAGCCCCCGAGGGGCCCCTCCCAAGGGGCCTGGCTCCGCCACGCTGGGGCATGGGGACCCTCGAGCACCAGTGCCGGACTCACCCTGCCGCCCCACCACGACCCGGGGCGCTAGGGGCGCTGCCGGTCATTCAGGGCGGGAAAGCGGCCAGGGCCCTGTGAGCCCCCGGCGACCTGCGAAGGCCCCCTGCGCCAAAACGCTTGGGCCCACGGTCCCGCATGCCAGCGTGCTCACCTCAGCCCACCCCCCCTCTTGCCGCACAGACAGCGGATCGGGCCTGCCAGCCTCCTGGGAACTGACCCTAACTCTAGGTCTGCTCACGAGGGGCCCCTCCCAAGGGGCCTGGCGATGCCACGCCGGGGATTGGGGACCCTCGAGCCCCAGCGCATTACTTACCCTGCCGCCCTGCCGCCACGCGGGCTGCTAGGGATGCCACCAGTTATTTAGGGCGGGAGAACGGGCAGGGCCCTCCAAGCCCCCAGTGACCTTCAGAGGCCCCCCGCGCCAAAACACTTGGGCCTACGCTCCTGCTCGCCAGCACCCTCTCCTCAGCCCGCCCCTCCGCTCACTGCACAGCTGGCAGATCGGGACTGCCGGCCTCCTGGGGCTAACCCTAACCCGAGGTCGGATCCCGAGGGGCCCATCCCAAGGGGCCTGGTGCCGCCACGCGGGTGATTGGGGACCCCCGAGCACCAGGGCCGAAGTCACCCTGCCGCGCTGCTGCGACCCGGCTCACTAGGGGCACCGTCCTCATTCGGGGCTGGGGAACGTGTAGGGCCCTCCGAGCCCCCGGCGACTTTTGAAGGCCCACCGCGCCAAAACGCTTGGGCCCAAGCTCCCGTTCGCAAGCGCCCTCACCTCGGCCCGTCCCTCCACTTGCCACACAGCTGGCGGATCGGGCCTGCAGGCCTCCTGGGGGCTAACCCTAAACCTAGGTTGGCCCCCAAGGGGCCCCTCCCAAGGTGCCTGGCGCCACCACACCTGGGATTGGGGTCCCCTGAGCCCCATCGACTGACTCACCCTGCCGCCCCACCACCACCCGGGCTGCTAGGGGCGCCGCCAGTCATTCAGGGCGTTAGAACGGGCAGGGCTCTCCGAGCCCCCGGCAAGCTTCGAATGCCCGCTCGCCAAAACGCTTGGGCCCATGCTCCCACTCGCCAGTGCATTCACATCGACCCACCCTCCACTCACAGTACAGCCGACGGATAGGTCCTGCCGGCCTCCTGGAGCTAACACAAACCCTACGTCGGCGCCCGAGGGGCCCCTCCCAAGGGGCCTGGCTCCGCCACGCCGGGGCTTGGGGACCCCCGAGCACCAGCGGCAGTCTCACCCTGCCTCCGCGCTGTGACCCGGCCCGCTAGGGGCGCTGTCCTCATTCAGGGCGGGAGAACGGGCAGGGCCCTCAGAGCCCCGGGCGACATTTGAAGACCCCCGCGCCAAAACGCTTGGACCCACAGAACCGCTCGCCAGCGCCCTCACCTAGACTAGCCCCTCCGCATGCCACACAGCCAGCGGATCAGGCCTGCCAGCCTCCTCCGGGGCTAAACCAAACCCTACGTCAGCCCCCGAGGGGCCCCTCCCAAGGGGCCTGGCTCCGCCACGCTGGGGCATGGGGACCCTCGAGCACCAGTGCCGGACTCACCCTGCCGCCCCACCACGACCCGGGGCGCTAGGGGCGCTGCCGGTCATTCAGGGCGGGAAAGCGGCCAGGGCCCTGTGAGCCCCCGGCGACCTGCGAAGGCCCCCTGCGCCAAAACGCTTGGGCCCACGGTCCCGCATGCCAGCGTGCTCACCTCAGCCCACCCCCCCTCTTGCCGCACAGACAGCGGATCGGGCCTGCCAGCCTCCTGGGAACTGACCCTAACTCTAGGTCTGCTCACGAGGGGCCCCTCCCAAGGGGCCTGGCGATGCCACGCCGGGGATTGGGGACCCTCGAGCCCCAGCGCATTACTTACCCTGCCGCCCTGCCGCCACGCGGGCTGCTAGGGATGCCACCAGTTATTTAGGGCGGGAGAACGGGCAGGGCCCTCCAAGCCCCCAGTGACCTTCAAAGGCCCCCCGCACCAAAACACTTGGGCCTACGCTCCTGCTCGCCAGCACCCTCTCCTCAGCCCGCCCCTCCGCTCACTGCACAGCTGGCAGATCGGGACTGCCGGCCTCCTGGGGCTAACCCTAACCCGAGGTCGGATCCTGAGGGGCCCATCCCAAGGGGCCTGGCACCACCACGTGGGTGATTGGGGACCCCCAAGCACCAGGGCTGAACTCACCCTGCTGCCCCACTGCGACCCGGCTCGCTAGGGGCACCGTCCTCATTCGGGGCTGGGGAACGGGCAGGGCCCTCTGAGCCCCCGGTGACATTCGAAGGCCTGACACGCCAAAACGCTTGGGCTCATGCTCCCCCTCGCCAGCGCCCTCACCTCGACCCACCCGTCCGTTCTCTGCACAGCCGGCGGATCGGGCCCCAGCCTCCTTTGGGCTAACCCTAACCCTAGGTCGGCCCCCGAGGGACCCCTCCCAAGGGGCCAGGCGCCACCACGCCGGGGCATTTGGATCCCTGAGCCCTACTCCAGACTCACCCTGCCGCCCCGCCGCCACCCGGGATGCTAGGGGCGCCACCGGTCATTCAGGGAGGGAGTACCGGCAGGGACCTCTGAGCCCCTGATGACCTTCGAAGGCCCCCCGCACCAAAACGCTTGGGCCTAACCTCCTGCTCACCAGCGCCCTCACCTCGGCTCACCCCTCCCCTCGCCACACAGCGGGCGGATCGGGCCCCGGCCTCCTTTGGGCTAACCCTAACCCTAGGTCAGCCCCCGAGGGACCCCTCCCAAGTGCCTGGAGCCACCACGCCGGGGATCGGGGACCACTGAGCCCCAGCTCCAGACTCATCCTGCTGACACGCCGCCACTCTGGCCGCTAGGGGCGCCACCGGTCATTTAGGGTGTGAGAATGGGCAGGGCCCTCCAAGCCCCCAGCAAAAAAGGAAGGCCCTCCATGCCAAAACGCCTGGGCCCACGCTCCCGCTTGCCAGCGCCCTCACCTTGGCCCGCCCCTCTGCTCACCGCACAGCCGGCGGTTCGGGCCTGCTGGCCTCCTTTGGGCTAACCCTAAACCTAGGTCGGCCCCAGAGGAGCCCCTCCCAAGGGGCCTGGCGCCGCCATGCTGGGGATTGGGGACACCTGAACCCCACCGCCGGACGCACGCTGCCGCTCCTCACCACCCGGCCCGCTAGGGGCGCCGTCCTCATTCAGGGCGTTAGAACGGGCAGGGCCTGCGGAGCCCCCGGCAACCTTCGAAGGTCCCCCGCGACAAAACGCTTGGGCCCATGCTCCCGCTCGCCAGCGCCCTCACCTCGGCTAGCCCCTCCGCATGCGGCAGAGCTGGCGGATCGGGTCTGCCAGCCTCCTGGGGGCTAACCCTAACGCTAGGTCGGCCCCAGAGGGGCCCCTCCCAAGGGGCCTGGCGCCACCACGCCAGGGATTTGGGATCCCCAAGCCCCACCGCCGGACACACCCTGCCACCCCGGCGCCACCCAGGCTGCTAGGAGCGCCGCCGTTCATTCAGGGAGGGAGAACGGGCAAGGCCTTCTGAGCCCCCGCCGATATTCGAAGTCTCCTGGCGCCAAAACCCTAGGGTCCACGGTCCCGCTCGCCAGTGCCCTCACCTCGGCCAGCCCCTCTGCACGCCGTAGAGGCGGCGGATCGGGCCTGCCGGCCTCCTTGGGGCTAACGAAAACCCTAGCTCGGCCCCTGAGGGACCCCTCCCAAGGGGCCAGGCAATGCCACGCCGGGTATTGGGGACCCCCGAGCCCGAGCTCTGGACTCACCCTGCCTCCCCGCCACCACCCTGGCCGCTAGTGCGCCGCCGGGCATTCAGGGCCGGAGAACTTGCTGGGCTCTCCGAGCCCCCAGTGAGCTTCGAAGGCCCCCCATGCCAAAACGCTTGGGCCCACGCTCCCGCTTGCCAGCGCATTAACGTCAGCCCACCCCTCTGCTCTCTGCACAGCCGGCGGATCAGGCCGGCCGGCCTCCTTTGGGCTAACACTAACCATATGTCGGCCCCCGAGGAACCACTCCCAAGTGCCTGGCGCTGCTACGCCGGGGATTGGGGACCCCCGAGCCCCAGCTCCAGACTCACCCTCCCAGCCTGCCATCACACCGGCCACTAGGGGTGCCACCGGTCATTCAGGGTGGGAGAACGGGCAGGGCCTTCTGAGCCCCCGGTGACATTCGAAGACCCCCTGCGCCAAAATGCTTGCGCCCACACTCCCGCTTGCCAGCGTGCTCACCTCAGCCCGCCCCTTGATCGCTGCACAGCCGGCAGATAGGGCCTGCCAGCCAACTGGGGGCTAACCCTATCCAAAGGTCAGCCCCCGAGGGGCCCATCCCAAGGGTCCTATCGCCGCAACGCTGGGGATTGGGGAACCCCGAGCCCCAGTGCCAGGCTCACCCTTCCACCCCACCCCCACCGGGCTGCTAGTGGTGCCGCCGATCATTCAGGGCGGGAGAATGGGCAGGGCCCTCTGAGCCCCCGACGACTTTCGAAGGCCCCCCGTGCCAAAACGCTTGGGCCCACGCTCCCACTCTCCAGCACCCTCACCTTGGCCCGCCCCACCGCTCACCGCACAGCCGACGAATCGGGCCTGCCGGCCTCCTAGGGTCTAAACCTAACCCTAGGTCGGCCCAAGAGGGGCTCCACCCAAGGTGCCTGGCGCAGCTACGCCGGGGATTGGGGTCCCCCCGAGCACCATTGCCGGACTCACCCTGCCGCCCCTCCGTGACCCGGCCCACTAGGGGCGCCGTCCTCATTCAGAGCGGAAGAACGGGAAGGGCCATCCAAGGCCCGGTGACCTTCGAAGGACCCCCGGTCCAAAACGCTTGGGCCTACGCTCCCGCTCGCCAGCGCATTCACGTCGGCACGCCCCTACGCTTACTGCACAGCCAGCAGATCGGGCCTGCCAGCATCCTTTGGGTTAACCCTAAACCTAGGTCGGCCCCAGACGAGTCCCTCCCAAGGGGCCTGGCGTCGCCACGCCAGGGATTGGGGATGCCCGAGCCCCAGTGCCGGACTCACTCTGCCGCCACGCCACCACCCAGGCCGCTAGGGGCGCCTCAGGTCATTCAGGATTGGAGAACGGGAAGGGCCCTCCGAGCCCCTGGCGACCTTTGAAGGCCCCCTGTGCCAAAATGCTAGGGCCCACGCTCCCGCTTGCCATTACCCTCACCTTGGCCCTCCCCTCCGCTTGCCACTCAGCTGGCAGATCGGTCCTGCCGGCCTCCTGGGGGCTAACCCTAACCCTACATCGGGCCCGAGGGGCCCCTACGAAGGGGACTGGCGCCGCCACGCCGGCGATTGGAAACCCTGGAGCCCCAGCGCAGGACTTACCCTGCCGCCCCGCCGCCACCCAGGCCTCTAGGGGCGCCACCAGTCATTCAGGATGGGAGAACGGGCAGGGCCCTCCGAGCTCCTGGCGACATTTGAAATCCCCCTGCGCCAAAACGCTTGGGCCCACACTCCTGCTGCCCAGCGCCCTCACCTCGGCCCGCCCTTCTGCTCACTGCACAGCCGGCGGATTGGGCCTGCAGGCCTCCTGGGGGCTAACCCTAACCCTAGGTCAGCCCCCGAGGGGCCCCTCCATAGCGGCCTGGCGCCGCAACACCGGGGATTGAGGACCCCTGAGCCCCAGCGCCAGACTCACCCAGCTGCCCCGCCGCCTTGCGGGCCGCCTGGGGCGCCGCAGATCATTCAGGGCGGGAGAAAGGGCAGGGCTCTATGAGCTCCTGGCGATCTTTAAAGGCCCCCCGTGCCAAACGCTTGGGCCCACGCTCCCGCTCGCCAGCGCCTTCACTTCGGCCCACCCCTCCGCTCGCCGCACCACTGGCGGATCGGGCCTGTCGGCCTCCTAGGAGCTAACACTAACCCTAGGTCGGCCCCAGAGGGGCCCGTCCGAGGGGCCTGGCGCTGCCACACCAAGGATTGGGGACTCCTGAGCCACAACGCCAGATGCAGCCTGCTGCCCTGCCACCACCCGGGCCACTAGGGGCGCTGCTGGTCATTCTGGGCTGGAGAACGTACAGGGCCTTCTGAGCCACCCTCGATCTTTGAAGGCCCCCACGCCAAAACGCCTGGGCCCACGCTCCCGCTTGCCAGCACTCTCACCTCGGCCTGCCCCTCTGCACGCCACAAAGCTGGCAGATCAGGCCTGCCGAAATCCTGGGGGCTAACACAAACCCTGTGTCAGCCCCCGAGGGGCCCCTCACAAGGGTCCTGGAGCCGCCACTCCTGTGCTTGGGCACGCTCAGCAGCAGCGCCAGACTCACCCTGCCACCATGCCACCACCCGGGCTGCTAGGGGCGGCGCCGGTCATTCAGGGCGGGAGAACGGGCTGGGATCTCCGAGCCCCTGATGACATTGGAAGGCCCCCGTGCAAAAACGCTTCAGCCAACGATCCCGCTCCCCAGAGCCCTCACCTTGGCCCGCCACTCTGCTCTCCACACAGCCGGTGTATCGGGCCTGCTGGCCTCCTTTGAGCTAACACTAACCCTAGGTCAGCCCCCGAGGGACCCCTCCCAAGTGCCTGGCGCCATCACGCCAGTGATTGAGACCCCCAAGCCCCAGCTGTGGACTCACCCTGCCGCTGCCTCTCACCTTGGCCCGCCACTCCGCTCTCCACACAGCTGGTGGATCGGGCCTGTCGGCCTCCTGGGAACTAACTCCAAACCCTACGTCGGCCCCCAAGGGGCCCCTCCCAAGGGGCCTGATGTCGCCACGCCAGGGATTGGGGATGCCCTAGCCCTAGCGCCAGACTCACCCTGCAGCCCCGCCTCCACCCTGGCCTCTAGGGGTGCTGCCGGTCATTCAGTGCGGGAGAACGTGCAGTGCCCTCCGAGCCCCCAGCAAACTTCGAAAGCCCTCTTGCCAAAACTCTTGGGCCCACGCTCCCACTCGCCAGTGCCCTCACCTCGGCCCACCCCTCCGCTCACCGCACAGCTGGCAGATCTGGCCTGCCGGCCCCCTTGGGGCTAACTCTACACCTAGGTCAGCCCCGGTGGGCCCCCTCCCAAGGTGCCTGGTGCCGCCTCGCTGGGGACTGGGGTCCCCGGAGCCCCTTCGCCACACTCACACTGCCGCCCCACCGCCAACCGGGACACTAGGGGTGCCGCCGGTTATTCAGGTTGGGAGAACGGGTAGGGCCCTCCGAAACATCGGCGACATTCGAAGGCCCCCCGCACCAAAAGGCTTAGGCCCATGCTCTTGCTCCCCAGTGCCCTCACCTCGGCCCACCCCACTGCTCGCTGCACAGCTGGCGGATTGGGCCTGCCGGCCTCCTGAGGGCTAACCCTAACCCTAGGTCAACCCCTGAGGGGCCCCTCCCAAGGGGCCTGGCGTCACCACGCCACGGATTGGGGACCCCCGAGCCCCAGGTCTGGACTAACCCTGCCACCCTGCGTCCATCTGGGCTGCTATCGGCACCACCGGTCATTCAGCGCCGGAGAATGAGCAGGGCCCTCAGAGACCCCGGCAACATTCGAAGTTACCCTGCGCCAAAACGCTTGGGTGCACGCACCCGCTCCCCAGCA
This sequence comes from Ursus americanus, assembly GCF_024610735.1. NCBI lineage: Eukaryota > Metazoa > Chordata > Mammalia > Carnivora > Ursidae > Ursus > Ursus americanus. The sequence continues at coordinate 280,825 of NW_028273682.1, forward strand.
CCCTCACCTTGGCCCACCGCTCCACACCCCGCTCAGCCGGGGGATCAGGCCTGCCTGCCTCCTGGGGGCTAAACCTATTCCAGGTCGGCCCCCGAGGGGCCCCTCCCAAGGGGCCTGGCGTCGCCTCGCCAGGGATTGGGGACACCCGAGCCCCAGCGCCGGACTCACCCTGCCGCCCCGGCACCACCCGGGCCGCTAGGGGCGCCGCCGGTCATTCACGGAGGGAGAACATGCAGGGCCTTCCAAGCCTCCGTCGACCTTTGAAGGACCCCGCGCCAAAACTCCTGGGCCGACGCTCCCGCTCGCCAGCGCCATCACCTCGGCCTGCACCTCTGCAAACTGCACAGCCGGCGGATTGCGCATGTCGGCCTCCTGGGGGCTCCTCCCAAGGGACCTGGCACCGCCACACCGGTGCTTGGGGACCCCCAGCACCAGCGCCAGACAAACCCTGCCGCCTTGCTGCCAACCCGGCCGCTAGGGACGCCGCCACTCATTCAGGTCGGTAGAATGAGCAGGGCCCTCTGAGCCCCCGGCGACCTTCGAAGGCCCCCCGTACCAAATCGCTTGGGCCCATGTTCCTGCTCGCCAGCTTGCTCACCTTGGCCCGCCCTCTGCTCAACACAGAGCTGTCGGATCAGGCCTACCGGCCTCCTGGGGGCTAACCCTAACCCTAGGTTGGCCCCCAAAGGGCCCCTCCCAAGGGGCCTGTCGCCACAACACCGGGGATTGATGACCCCCAGCCCCAGCGCCGGACTCACCCTGCATCCCCGCCGGCACCCAGGCCGCTAGGGCACCACCGGTCATTCAGGGCGGGAGAATGGACAGGGCCCTCCCAGTCCCAGTGAACTTCTAAGGCCCCAGGAGCCAGAATGCTTGGGCCCATGCTCCCGCTGACCAGCGCCCTCACCTCAGCCAGCCCCTCTGCTGGCTGCACAGCCAGCGGATTGGGCCTGCCAGCCTCCTGGGGGCTAACCCTAACTCTAGGTTGGCCCCCGAGGGGAACCTCCCAAGGGGCCTGGCGCAGCAATGCCAGGGACTGGGGACCCCTGAGCTCCAGCGCCGGACTCACCCTGCTGCCCCGACACCACCCGAGCTGCTAGGGGTGCTGCCGGTCATTCAGTGAGGGAGAACAGGCAGGGCCCTTCGAGCCCCTGGCGACCTTCGAAGGCCAACTTGCAAATACGCTTGGGCCCACACTCCTGCTCACTAGCACCCACATCTCAGCCCGCCCCTCCGCTTGCCACACACCTGGCAGATCAGGCCTGCTGGCATCCTGGGGGCTAACTCTAACACTTGGTCGGCCCACGAGGGGCCCCTCCCAAGGGGCCTTGCACCGCAACACCGGGGATTGGGGACACCCGAGCCCCAGCGCCAGACTCTCCCTGCCGCCCTGCCACCAACTGGGCCAGTAGGGGCGCCGCCGATCATTCAAGGAGGGAGAAGGGGCAGGGCCCTCTGAGCCCCCGGCGACCTTCGAAGAACTCCTGCGCTAAAATGCTTGGGCCCACTTTTCCTCTCCCCAGCGCCCTCACCTCGGCCCGCACCTCCACTCACCGCACAGTGTGCGGATTGGGCCTGACGGTCTTTCTGGGGCTAACCTTAACCCTAGGTCGTCGCCCCAGGGGCCCCTCCCAAGGGTCCTGGTGCCACTACGCCGGGGATGTGGTACCCCAAGCCCCAGAGCTGGACTCACCCTCCACAGCGCAGCCACCCGGGCCGCTAGGGGCACCACCGGTCATTCAGGGTGGGAGAACGGACAGGGCCGTGGAGAAACCGGCGACATTTGAAGCCTCCCACCCCAAAATGCTGGGGCCCACCATCACGCTCCCCAGCACCTCCACCTTGGCCCGCCCACCTCTAGCCGCCTAGCCAGAGGATCACACCTGCCGGCCTCATGGGGGCTAAATCTAACCCTAGGTCGGCCCACAAGGAGCCCTTCCCAAGGGGCCTGGCACTGCAACGCCGGGGATTGGAGATCACCGAGCCGCAGCGTGGGACTCACCCTGCTGCCCAACCGTGAATGGAGCCGCTAGGGGCATCGCCGGTAATTCAGGGCGGGAGAACGGGCAGGGCCCTCCGAGCCTCTAGCAACGTTCAAAGGCCCCTACTCCAAAACGCTGGATACCATACTCCCGCTCGCCGGGACCCTCACCTAGGCCCACTCCTCTGCTTGCCGCACAGACGGTGCATCGGGCCTGCTGGCCTACTGAGGTCTAACCCTAACCCCTAACCTTAAACCCTAAACCTTAAACCCTAACCCTAACCCTAACCATAACCCCTAACCCTTGCCCTAACCCTAACCCTACCCTAAATCTAACCCTAAACCCTAATCCTTAAACCCTAAACCCTAACATTAACACTAAACCATAAACCTTAACCCTAATCCCGAAGCCCTAAACAATAAACCCTAACCTTAACCACTAACCCCAAACCCCAAACCCTAACCCTCCCCTTAACGCTACCCCTTCAGCTAACCCTACCCCTAACCCGTAAACTAACCCTAAACCTAAACCTAACCCGTACCCTAACCTGAACCCTAACCTTAACCCTAAACCCTAAACCCTGACCCTAACCCATACCCTAATTCATACCATAACCCGTACCCTAACCCAACCCGTAACCTAACCCTAACCCGTACCCTAAATGTAACCCTAAACCCTAAACCGTAACCCGTACCCTAACCCTAACCAGTATCCTTCCCTTAACGTTAACCCATACCCTAACCCGAACACTAACCCATACCATAACCCGTACACTATCCCAAACCCGGACCCTAACCCATACCCTAACCCATACCTAACCCTAACCTGTACCCTAACCCGTACCCTAACCCATACCCTAACCCCTAACCATACCCTATACCTATCCCTAACCCGTTCCCTAACCCGTACCCTAACCCCAACCCTAAACCGTAACCCAACCTGTACCATAACCCTAAACTGTACCCTAACCCTAACCCATACCCTAACCCTAACCCATACCCTAAACCATACCCAAATCCGTACGCCAACACTTACCCTAAGCCGTACCCTAACACGTACCCTAAACCGTACCCTAATGCGTACCCTAACCCGTACCCTAACCCTAACCCATACCCTAAACGTAACCCATACTCCAACCCTAACCCCACCCTAACCCCAAACCCTAAACCCTAACCCGTACCCTAAACCCTTATCTGTACCCTAACGCATAACCTCTAACCTGTAACCCCTAAACCCAACCCTAACCCGTACCCTCTCCTTCCCCTAACTCTAACCCCTACCCTCACCCATACCCTAACCGTAACCCATACCCTAACCTTAACCCATACCCTAATCTGTACCCTAACCCCCGGGGTTGGGTACACCTGAGCCCCACCACGGGACTCAGCCTGCCACCCCTCAGGAAACCATGCCCCTTGCGGCGCCACAGAGCATCCCATGAAGGAGAATTGGTAGGGCCCCCTGAGCCCCCAGCGATCCTCGGCGGCCCCCTACAACCCAACCCTGAGGCCCACGCTCATCCTGCCCCACGCCTTCCCTTCAGCTTGCCACCGAGCTCATCGCAGAGCCGGCAGATCAGGCCTGCCGGGTTCCTGGGGCCTAGACCTGACCCTAGGTCGGCTGGGTACGGCCCCTCCCCTGGGGCCCGGTGCCGCAGCCCCAGGGACTGGGGACACCTGAGCCCCACTGCAGGACAAAGCCTGCCAGCCCGCAGGAAACCGTGCCCCTTGGGAGGCTGTAGAGCATTCAGGGCGGGAGAACCAGGAGGGCCCCCAGAGCCCCCAGCGAACTTCAGTGATCCCTAAACCCAACCTTGAAGCCCATGCTCACCCCACCCTGCACCCTCACCTCAGCCCGCGGCGGAGCTTGCCACATAGTGGGCAGATCTGGCCTGCGAGGTTCCTGGGCCCCAACCCTAACCCTAGTTCATCTGTGGAGGGGCCCCTCCCCAGGAGTCTGGAGCCACAGCCACGGGGATTCAGGACACCTGAGCCCCACCGCAGGACTCAGTCTGCCACCCCACAGGAAACCGTGTGCCTTGGGAGGCCATAGAGCATTCAGGGCGGGAGAACCAGGAGGGCACTCCTGAGCCACCAGCGACCTTCGGCGGCCTCCCACACCCCAACCCTGAGGTCCATGCTCACCCTCCCCACACCGTCACCTCAGCCCGTGTAGCTCGACATACAGCCAGCAGATCGGGCCTGCGGGGCTCCTGGGGCCTAAACCTAGCCCTAGGTCGGCCGCGGGTGTGGGGGTCTCTCCAGGAGCCTTACACCGCAGCCCCAGGGAATTGGGATACCTATACCCCACCGGGGGCTCAGCTTGCCACCCGACAGGAAACATTGCCCCTTGGGGCTCTATGGAGCCTACAGGGCACAAGAACTTGGGGAGGCCCTCGGAGCCCGTCCCCACCTTTGGCAGCCCCCCGTGCCCCAACCCTGAGGCCCATGCTCACCCACCCCCATGGCCTCCTCTCAGCCCTCCACAAAGCTCACCGCACAGCCTGCAGATTGTCCCTGCCGGGCTCCTGGACCCTGACCCTTACCCTAGGTTGGGCAGAGAGGGGCCCCTCCCCAGGGTCCTGGCACCACACTCCGGGGGATTGGGGACACCCAAGCCCCACCGTAGGACTCAGCCTGCAGCCCACAGTAAACTGTACCATTTTGGTGCACAAAGAGCAGTCAGGGCAAGAGAATTGGGGCACACCCTGAGAGCCCTTTCTGGTGAACCCCGACCTTTGTGGGCCCTTCCGGATGAAACCCAAGGCTCACACTCACCCGCCCTTGTGCCCTCATCTCACTCGGCATGAGAGTTCTCTGAGCACTGGGCAGTTCAGACCTGCTGTCCTTGAGGCCTAACCTAACCCTGGGTCTTCTGCTGAGGGTCCCTCCCCGTTTGCCTGCCTCCAAGGCACCAGGCATTGGGCTCACCTCTGCAGGACTAGAGGACTCAGCCTGCCCCACAGCAGGAAACTGTCATTTGGGGCTGCAGCAAGGATTCATAGTAAAATCAGAGGGTCCCCCTTCAGCCCATCCCAGGCAACCCCCACTTTCAGAGATGTCCCTGGATCCAATTAGTAGCTTCACACTGAACTTGGAACTTGCTCTCCACGGAGATCTTTTGAAATTCTCCACACTTCCAACTGATGGCATTATCCAGGTTCAGTGCCTTACCCAGCTTTAGGTCTTGAGATGGATTAAAATGTGAAGTCACTTCACTGATGACGAAGTACTGGTGACCAAAAGATACATGCATAAATGCTTCATATCACTTCGCTTAAGGGAAATGCAAATCTAAACCCCTATACATGCCATATCACACGAGGCCGAATATCTAAAAAAAAGAAGACATGAAACTATACATGTTGGAGAGGATGTGGAGAAACGGGAACCCTCTTACACCCCTGTACGAATGCAGTCCAGTGAAGCCACTCTTGAAAATGGTACGGAGTTTCCTCAAGAAGTTATAAATAAAGCTACCCTATATCCCAGCAATTGCACTAGTGGGTATTTACCCCAAAGAGACAGGTAGTGAAGACGGGACACATGCACCACAGGGTTCATAGCAGCAATATCCATAATAGACAAGCTGTGGAAGGAGTGCAGATGACCATGGATAGATGAATGGATAAAGAAGATGTGGATCATATATATAATAGAATATTACTCAGCCATCAGAAAGGATGAATACTTACCATCACACCGACCTGGGTGGAGCTGGAGGGTATTATGCTGAGTGGAATAAGCCAATGAAAGAAAGACAATGATCATATGCTTTCACTCCTATGTGGAATATCAGAAACAAGGAAGAAGACCATAGGGGAAGGAAGGGAAAATAGAATGGGAAGTCATCAGAGAGGGAGAAAACCCATGATGGACTCTTTACTATCATAAGAAACTGATGATTGTTGGAGGAGAAGTTGGGGGGGGTAACTGGGTGAGTAGCATTAAGGAGGTCACACGATACAATGAGCACTGGGTGTTACACACGACTGAAAATTTATTGAAGACTACTCTGAAACTAATGGTGTACTGTAAGTTGGCTAATTGAATTTAAATTAAAGAACAAAAGACCTCGAATAAACAATCCTAAACATTTATATGGAACCACTAAAGATTCCAAACAGCCAGTGCAATGTGGAAAAGAAAAACAAAGCTGGAGGACTCACAATTTCAGATTTCAGGTTATACTACAAAGCTGCAGTCATCCTAACAAGAGAGTACAGCACAAAAATAGACACAGCGACCAAAGGAACAGGATACAAGTTCAGACAGAAACCCACAATTATATGGTCCATGAATCTTCCACAAAGCAAGCAACGATATCAAAAGGGAAAAGAACGGTCTCTACAACAAATGGTGTTGGGAAAACTACACAGCTACGCACAAAAGAATGAAATTAGACTGCTTTCTTACACAATAAAGACAAACACAAAACAGTTTCAAGACCTCAATATGAGACCTGAATCCATAAAAATCCTACAGGAGGGAAGACAGTAACTTCTTGACATGGACCATACCAACGTTTTTCTAGACTGTGTCCTGAGGCAAAGGAAATGAAAGCAAAAATAAACTATTGGGAATACAGCAAAATAAAAAGTTTCCACATGGCAGAAGAACAATGAAAATGTAAAAATAATAAGACAACCTACTCAAAGGGAGAAGATATTTGCAAAGATCATATGCAATGAAGGGATAGTGTCCAAAACATATACAACTGATACTACTCGACCCCCCAAAAAACAAATACTCCAGTTAAAAAATAGGCAGAAGACATGGACAGACATTTCTCCAAAGAAGAAATACAAATGGCCAACAGTCCCGTGAAAAGATGTTCACCATCACCCATCATCAGGAAAATGTAAATCCAAAGGAAAATGAGGTAATACCTCAAACCTGTCAGAATGGCTAACATCAAAAGCACAACAAAGAGCAGGTGTTGGGAGGATGTGGATAAAGGGGAATCCTCGCGAACTGTGGGTGGGAATGCAAACTGTGGTGGCCACCGTGGAAAACAGTATGAAGTTTCCTCAAAAAATTAAATATAGAACTACCCTACGATCCAACAATCACACTACTCGTATTTACCCAAAGAATAGGAAAACAGTATCTTAAAAGGATACGTGCACCCCTATGTTTCTTGCACCATTATTTACAATATCACAATATGGAAGCAACCCAAGTGTCTGTAGAAAAATAGACAAATGAGATGATAGATGTGTGTACTCACACACACACACACACACACACACACACACACACACACATACACATACACACATACAATGGAGTATTACTCGGCTTGAAAAAGAATGAAACCTTGCCATTTGCAGACACATGGATGGAGCTAGAGAGTATTATCCTAACAAAAGTCAGTCAGTCAGAGAAAGACAAATCCCATACGATGTCACTCTTATGGGGAATTGAAGAAACAAACAAAAATGAATAACTAAAAGAGAAAAAGGAGACGCACCAAAATACAAACTCTTAACAATAGAGAACAAACGGATGGTTACCAGAGAGGAGGTGGATAGAGGGATGAGTGAAATAGATGAAGGGGATTAAGAGGACACTTTTCTTGATGACCACTGAGTAATATATAGAATTACTGAATCACTCTATTGTACACCTGAAGCGAATGTAACCCTGTATGTTAGCTCTACTGGAATTAAAATAAATTTTTTAAAAATATTTCTCTTTCAGGAACCTCTTTGAAAAAACTTTTCCTGTGCACTGTGCATAAGCCCTACTTGGGAGGATTCACTCTACAATAATTATTCACTCCATGCCTCAATTTCATATTTCACTGAGCTCTTACCGTGGATCCCAGCCCACGGGAGCCATGGTCCTTTTCTGTCCAGGCTCACCACCTATGCATTCAAGATTGGAAGTAGAGACACATGTCACTTCACAGTCCAGAAAGCTATTATTGTTTCTGTTTCAGTGTGAGAGAGTCACAGACTTTGGGACAGGTTTCAGAGCAGGTTTATTATGGATCCTGGATCTCTACTTCAATGTTCATTGCCTGGATCCCTTTGGCTAATAGGTTCCCTGTGGATGGGCGTGCTTCCAAGCACATACATGGAAGATGCAAAGGTGGGTGGGCTTGGTGCGGGACAGGAAGAAGATCAAAAACAGACAAGGGTCGGAACCTTCCCCTGATCCAGGAACTGCTACAGGAGAGGGTACGGGAGGTAGAATCCATGCGAAACTCCAAGGTCACCAGCTGAACACAGGAGGCACAGGTCAAAGGATCTGGAGATGCAGGGGTTGAAGGCTGCTCTGAGCTACCTCTGGGAGGAAGGGAGAGAAGGAATGAGAAGGAGACACTGCCTGCCCCTGGCCCATGCCATCTGCCCACCGCTCCGACGCGCATCAGTCTATGAGCTGACACAGCCTGGGCTCAGGATGGGCTGTCTCGGGTCCCTCAATCCTCAGTGGGACAGCTGTCCCCAGGGCTCAGAGACATGCTGAGGGAGATGAGAAGGAAAGCTGCCCCACCCAGGTTATCCCCTCCTTGAGCAGACAGCCCTTCAGAACTGCTAAAAAAAAAACCACTAACGGGGTTGAAAGACATGCCATAGATGAACTAAGCCATAGAGATATGTAAAATAACATTCATTTTTAAGTTCAGAGCTGTTGTCTCAGGAATTGGGAGAGTTTCCCTGAAGAAGACTGAGGGGAGGGGAGGCCATGCTGAAAAGGGAGACATGGCTCTCCTGATTGGGAAACTGCAGCCCTCTTCCAGGGCAGGGCATCAACCTCGCATCACACGAGATCCATGGAAGTATTCCATCAGGGCCAGATGTTTGTCTCGAGAAGGCTACCCTGGCATCGGACTGCACAGGGCACCAGGGACGAGGGCCAGATGGAGGACGGACAATACCCCGGAGGCCATGGGGCAAGAGCAGAGGCACATGACCTTGAAGATGATGATGAAAAGCAGGAGGTGGCAGCATTGAGCCAGCCTGAAGTACCATCGGAGCAGTGCCCACAGCTACACTGACTGGGTGCCTTCTGTGCCAGGTGTGGCTGACTTCAGTCGGTTCCAGACTAGTCCTGACCACAACTCTAGGAAGTGTGCACCACCTCCGGCCTCCTCTCCCCTTGCAGCTGCTAGGAATCACGGTCACAGACCCTGGTCAGCTTTCGTGGAAACCAAGCAGTGGCTCCACCGCACACTGCACCTCTGGTGGTGGTCCAGTGCGACCCTCGTGCCTGGCCAGACACTGATGCCTACCTGTCTCCATACAAATCCACAGACAGGAGGGTGTCCCTGAATTCCACAGCACCTGATGAGACAGATCCACAGAACCCAACACCCAGTGGGTCACTAGGGACCTCACCTATGGTCATGGAGCTCACCATACCCCATTTCTGTCACTTCCCACAGAAAGCCTGTTTCTGATCCCCCACAATACCATACATCCTGGTTGCTGACCTGGGGTCATTCCATAAACCCACATGGCACCTTTCTTTTAGAGAAGGCTATGCCTACACCTCCTAGAAAATATTTCTAATGAAGTACAAGTCCATCAGGACTATGGTGTGAACAGTAGCACACAGCCTGCATGGTAGTAGTCAGTAATTCTAACAAGGGTTAAGCCCAACCCCCATCTCACAAAACCATCCTCCATCCCCAGTGAACTCATCGTCTGCCCTCAGAAAACCCTCCAGGAAACAAACCTTTCATCTGAATGCTCTCTTCACCTTCTGCTTCAAATCTTGTCCAACCACAATGATATGAAACTAGACATCAGTCTCAAGAAAAAAATGGGACAGTCAAAAATAGGTGGAGATTGGGGGGCCTGGGTGGCTCGGTCCTTAAGGATCTGCTTTCAGCTCAGGTCGTGATTCCAGGATCCTGAGATCTAGCCCCGAAGCAGGCTCCTTGCTCAGTGGGAAGCCCGCTTCTCCCTCTCCCTACCCCCTGCTTGCGTTCCCTCTCACTGTCTCACTCTCTGTCAGATACTCAAATAATCTTAAAAAAATATGTGGAGACTTAACAACATGCTACTGAACAACCAACAGTCAAAGAAGAAATCAAAAAAATTTTTAGAAGTACCTTGACACTGATGCAAAAGACAAACTACAAAAACTTATGGGATGCAGCAAAAGTAGCTTTATGGGGGACATTCATAGAAATTCAAGTCTTCATCAATCCATGAGAATGCTCTCCAATAAACAACCTGATTTATATGGTAAAGAAGTAGAAAAAAAAACAACAAACAAAGCCCCAAATTAGTAGAAATACGGAAATAAGAAAAAGGAATGCATAAAGAAATCCAATGGAGACTAAAAAGACAAAAAAATAAACAATGAAAATGAAACCTGCCTTTTTGGAAAGATAAACAAAACTGACAAACTTAGCTAGACTCACCAACAAAGACAGAGGACTCGAATACAATCAGGAAAATAAGATACTGGATTCCTGTCTCATATCAAAATCAAAAGAACTCTTCAACCTTGGACACAACAACTTCTTGCAAGCCACGTCTCTATAGGAAAAGGAAATAAAAGCAAAAATGAACTATTGGCACTTCATCAGGATAAAAACTTCTGCTCGGCAAAGCAAACGATCAACGAAAGAAAAAGGCAACCTATGGAATCGAAGAAGATATCTGCAAATGATATTACAGAGAAAGGGCTGGTATCCAAGATCTATAAAGAACTTCTCTAACTCAACGCCCAAAAAATGGGCAGAAGACACAAAGAGATACTTCTCCAGAGAAGACATACAAATGGCCAACAGACACATGAAAAAATGCATCACATCACTTGCCATCAGGCAAATACAAATAAAACGACAATGAGATACCACCTTACACCAGTTAGAATGGTAAAATTAACAGGGCAGGGGGCACCTGGGTGGCACAGAGGTTAAGTGTCTGCCTTCGGCTAAGGGCGTGATCCTGGCATTATGCGATCGAGCCCCACATCAGGCTCCTCTGTTATGAGCCTGCTTCTTCCTCTCCCACTCCCCATGCTTGTGTTCCCTCTCTCACTGGCTTTCTCTATCTCTGTGGAATAAATAAATAAAATCTTGAAAAAAATTAACAAGACAGGAAATAAAAGAAAGTCAGAGGTGATGTGGAGAAAGGGGAACCCTCTTACACTACTCATGAGAATTCAAGCTAGTACAGCCACTTTTGAAAACAATATGGAGGATCCTCAAGACGTTAAACACAGAGCTATCCTACGACCCACAAATTGCACTACTGGGTATTTACCCCATAGACACACAGTAATGAAAAGAAGGGGCACCTGTATCCCAATGTTCATAGCAGCAATGTCCATAATATCCAAACTGTGGAAGGAGCCAAGATGTCCTTCAGCAGATGAATGGACAAAGATGATGTGGTTCATCTGTCCAATGGAATATTACCCAGTCATCAGAAAGGATGAATACCCACCATTTGCACCAACGTGGATGGATCAGGAGGGGATTATGCTAAGTGAAATTAAGTCAAGCAGAGAAAGACAATTATCATATGGTTTCACTCCTATGTGGAATGGAAGGAATAGCATGGAGGACATTAGGAGAAGGAGAGGAAAAGTGAAGAGGGGGAATGAGAGGGGGACATGAACTATGAGAGACTACTGACACTGGGAAACAAACTGAAGGTTGCAGAAAGGGAGTGTAGGGGAATGGGTTATCCTGGTGATGGGTATTAAGGAGGGCACGTGTCATAATGAGCACTAGGTGTTATATGCAAACAATGAATCATGGAACACTACATCAAAAACAAATGAAGTACTGTAGGGTGACTAACATCATTTTAAAGAAAGAGAAAGATATGAAATCCATACAGGAAAACTGTCACTATTTGCAAATGACATGAAATCCCGAAAGATTCCACACACACACACACACACACACACACACACACACACACACACAAACTGTTAGAATAAACAAATTCAAGAAAGCTGCAGGATATAATGTCAATATACAGAGACCTATTGTCTTTATTTCTTTTCAGATTTTATTTATTTATTTGACAGGAAGAGAAAAAGCACGAGCAGGGAGAGTGTCAGAAAGAGGGAGAAGCAGACCCTTGCTAAGCGGGGGCCCAACACGGGGCTCAATCCCATAACTCTGAGATCATGACCTGACCTGAAGGCAGACGCTTCACCTATGGGGCCACCGAGATGACCCAACTTCTTGCATTTCTGTATACTGATGACACACTATCGCAAAGAGAAATTTAAAAAGCAATGCCATTTACAATTGCATCAAAAATAATCTAGGAATAAAAGTAACCAGAAATGAGAAAGACATAGTACACTCAACACATGGCAGAAAAGAAACGAAAAACATGTGTGTCGAGGGGGGCGGAATGTATGGGTCAAAGATTTGGAAGGCAACACAAACAAATGGAAGCATACACCATGTTCCTTAACTGGAAGAGTTAATTATGTGAACATGTCCATTGTACCCAAAGCAATCGACAGATGTGATGAAATCCCTATCTGAATTCCAGTGGCATTATTCGAGGAAATAGAAAATAGTCCTTAAAATTGTATGGAGTCACTAAAGACCCCAAATACCCAATGCAACCTGGAGAAAGAAAGGTGCAGTCAACACACTCCTGGATTTCAAGCTAGATTACAAAGCTGTTGTCGTCAAAACAGGATGGTACTGGCATAAACACAGACACCAGGTCAGTGGAACAGAACAGAAAGCTCACAAACTTACCCACACGTAGATGATCCTAACTTACGACACAGCAGCAGAAGATATGCCATGAGGGAAGGACTGTCCCTTCAGTGAGCGGTAACAGACAAACTGGACACTAAATGCAGAAGAATATAACTGGGTCACTTTCTTACACCACACACAAAATTTTTAATGGATGAATGATTTGAACATAAGACCTGAATCCATAAACCTCCAAGAAGACACAGGTACTAAGTCTCTCGACATTAGTTTTGGCAAAGAGTCTTCAGATCAGACACCAAATGCAAAGGCAACAAAAGCAAAAATAAACAAGTGGAACAACATCAAACTGAAATCTTCCACATGGCAAAAGAAACCAGCAAAAACTTAAAAGGCCACTGACCCAATAAGAAAAAAATATCTGTGAATCATGTGTGAGAAGACGCTAATATCCAAAATACACACAACACTCATACAAATCAAAACAATAAAAAAAAATGGTATAAGAAATGGGGGGAATATGTGAATAGATACTTTCCAAAGATGGCACACAGGTGCCAACAGACAGAAAAAGTTGTTCGACATCACTAATCAACGTCAGGGAAACATCAGTCAAACCCAAAATAAGCTATCCCCTCACAACTGCTGGAACACCAATTGTCCCAGAGACAGACAAAAAGTGGGGTCATGGGTGTGCAGACGAAGAGACACTGTGCACTGTTGGTGGGAATAGAAATTGGTGCAGGCATTGTGACAAACGGTATGGAGGTTCCTGAAAAAATAAATACAACTTCCCCATGACCCAGTAATGGCTCTACTGAGTATTGATTCAGAGAACACAAAAATACTGCCTCAAAAAGACAGATGCACTCCCACGTTCACTGCAGCATTATTCACAAGAACCAGACATGGAAACACAGACCTTGGGGGCCTTATTCCAAGTAACTCAGACACAGAAAGACCAATACCGGATGCTCTCATGTACATTCCACATGGAATAAACAAATACTGAACACATGGATACTGAGAGCAGATTTGTAGGTGCCAGATTCGGGGATGGGGTGGTAGAAACGGGTGAAGGCGGTCAAAGTCTCAATGTTTGAGTGAGAAAACCCGACAGTCATGAAATGTTCTGTCCAGCATGGAGACTAAAACTAACCCCGAGGCATGGGGTATAGGTTTCCCTGCTCTTTGAAAGTACAGGGCTTCTGAGAAACCTTGCACAGCAGAAATGGTGTCAAGAAGGAATGGCCATTAATTTACACGGAACAATTAGACAGTGTCCTCAGACTCCAAAATTCCTTCTCTTTGGCTTTTCTTAGGCCTCACGACACAAGTTTCTAACGGAGGACCAGCATAAATGAAGATAAAGCACAGCAGAGGCTCACAGACACAATTCAAAGTGCTGGTGGCTGGATGCGGAGTGCGGTTCCAAGCGGAAGGAGCTGGTTAGGGTGCAAGCCTCCTCTGTCCTGCTTCTCCCCCAAACAGATGCTGAACGCGATTCTCACTGTTCACCTTTTTTCATAAGAGGGAAATCCTCTTCAGGTATCTTCCTCTTACTGACGCTGGGTAATAAATATAGTTCTTTCAAGAATGCCCAGTGTCTTACTGTAAACGTTTAAAAAGTGGGGGATACTTGTACTTAAGCATTGCTGAGGGAGGATATGTGAAAGGTTCTCCCAGACAAAAACCTCAGCAGATCCACCGGGAAAGGCACCTTCCTCAGCATGCGGAACACGGACTACCTCCTACCCCCAGAAACCCTCTCCTTCCCCTAGATCAGGACAACCCACAACAGCTGGGAGTTACCCCAATTCCTCCATTCTCCTGCTCCTAATAGCTAACCCATCAGCAAATCCTGTGAGCTGTATCTTCAAAATGGACCCAGAATAGGTCTAACCACTCCATCCAAGGCCACCTGTCTGGTCCACAGTGCCTGAGAACCTGGAAAAGCTTCGTCATTGACCTGCCTTGCCATCTTCAACCCTCTGTCATCTGTTCTCAACACTGTCGCCAGGATGGCCCAGTGAAACAGGGTCTTATGGGGTTATAGCCCTGGAATGGCTTTCTGTCACCCTCTGTCACCTTTCTGAGCTCATGTCCTAAGCTGTCTCCTGTGGCCACAGGGCCTTCTTGCTGCTCCTGGACATACCTGGAATTCTCCTGCCCCAGAGCCTTTGCACATGCTTTCCCTTCTGTTCAGAATGCTCTTGATGTGTTCTCACTCACCTTCGGAGAAGTCTGAATTGGAGTGACAGAGACAGAAGTTGAGGCTGTGTGTGTTGGGTGAGGCTGGTGGCCCAGAAGAGGGTTCTCTGCCAGCTCTCCGCCTGTGCCTCACTTGTCCTCAGCCAGGAACTTGCACACAGCCCTCACCTGTCACAACTCTCACCCAGGAGACCCACAGCCACCCCTGGAGCCCACCCTGCCCACACCCTACTGTAGAATGCTTTCATCTCTCCTCTGGGACCCCTGTCAGCTTTACCCAGACCTGGAACTCCCCCGTCTCCTGCAAAGCTCCCGGATTACCTCTCTGCTTCGAAAATCACACTGGCGCAAGGCTTTCATGAGAAAGCTATAACACTAACTAATGAAAGGTTCACACCTCCTTTCCCCTTCTGTTGCCTTTCTCTCCACCTTCTTTCCTACCTGTGCAAACTGTAACATATCAGTGGAACATGAACATGCTCTGAGACCTGAATCTTTCATTGCAGCTTTCTGAGGACTCCTTAAGTGATAAGAAACTAGTGTATCCTACAACAGGGTGTTTTACAACTATCATCTAGAGAAGACTACAGCCCAAATCACTACAATTTTACCTCACTCTTCATGAAGCAGAACACTTTTTCCATTCTTCTTTTATTAAATTCCAGTTAGTTCACATGCGATGGAATATTCGCTTCAGGGGTAGGATTTAGTGATTCCTCATCTGCATACAGTACCCGGTGCTCATCACAAGTGCCCTCCTTAATACCCCTCACCCATTTAACTCTTACCCTATGCCCCTGTCCTGCAGCAACACTCAGTTTGTTCTCCAAGGTTGAGTCTATTGCCTTGTTTGCCTCTCTCATCACGCTTCAACTCTGTTCCTCTGTTTTCTTTCTGAAATTCCACAAGCGTGAGAGCATAGGATATTTGTCTTTCCTCAGTGATTTTGCTTAGCTTAATACACTCTAGATCCATCCACATCCTTGCAAATGGTAAGATTTCATTCTTTTTGAAGCTGGGTCATATTCCATTATATATATATATATATATATATATATATATATATATATATATATATATATATATATATATATATATATATATATATATATGTATCCCACATTTGCTTTATCCATTCATCAGTGCATGGACTTTGGGATTCTCTCCATAGTTTGGCTACTGTGGACATTGCTGCTATAAACATCATGGTGCATGTTCCCCCTTTGAATCTGCAATTTAGTATCCTTTGGGTAAATACCTAGGAGAGCAATTGCTGGATCATGGGGTTGTTCAATGTTTAACTTTTTGAGGAACCCCCAACTGGTTCCCAGACTGGCTGCACCACTTTGCATTCCCACCAACAGGATGGGAGGGTTCCCCTTCAAGCAGAACATTATCTGCCGGCAATTTCATAAGAGGAAACAAAACCTCTGGGAGATGCACCCAGGGTCAGGCAAGCAGTTGCAGACTTCACCCCAAGGCTCCTGACGCCAAGCCCCTTGAAGCCACCAGCATTTAACTATCCCAAAGAATTCCCAGACTCTTCTTCTTACTCCACCACCAAAGAAACTACAGAGAGAATATGGCACCTCAAAATATCGAGATAATACATTTAGTAAAACTAGAAAGACAAGCTCAACTTTTAAACAGGAACAGGCCGCTTTGCATAATTTTTAATTTTCCCTCCACCCTAATTTTAACTCTTCTGATGGATAAACTAATCAATGATGAAACATCACCATTGTCAAATTACATCACCCAAGTCTGTATCAGATGAATAAAGCCACCTAACTCTAGATGCTGGCCACTCAACCATATCGTAGGCCCAATTGAATAAACACTGTTAGATGAAGGAACAAATTAGATGTTACAAACAGGCACAGAGTGAATCTCACCTTCCCTTTCTAATAAAAGAGGGTTCCTAGGAAACAGATGGTCAAAATACATTTGTAAGCAATAAATGGACAGAGAAATTGTGATCCCCTGCAAAGTTCTACCTGCAGGGAAACTAAGTAATTCTTGCACCAAACCCAGAATGCTGACAGCTACTTCAATTTTACTTTGTGGCTCAACTAGAGAAAAGAGAAAAGCCCAGGAGGTTTTGGGATAATGAGAGGTTTTACCTCCAGCCCTGACATAGTTAGGACATTTTGCCAAACATACCTGCGCTTTCTCTGAACACTGGCGTCCTGTGACAAGCTGCCTCACTGACTCAGATGGTGATGTTCAAAACCTCGGGTTTCTTGGAGCCAGAGCAGAGAATTGCTGTCAGGTGGGGAGAAGAAGGCACCTCTGACCTAAAGCCTGCACATCTGCTTCGGTTTCTGGGCGAAGGGGTAACACATATATGTTGTTTAGCAGTAATTATCTTCATTCTCAATAGACCAATGACCTTGCCTTTTCTGGAAAGCAGACTTACTCTTCTAAGGAAACCCTCAATTCATCTATTCCCAATGCAACTAGAGTGGAACATTTATTTCTCACTTAAATAGAAAACACTGTTATTGTCGACATTGCGTGAATGAACTTTTAAAAACATTTTAGAGAGAAAGGAAGAGACTTTTATTCAAACCCAAGTCAGGACAGCTGCCTGGCAGACACAATCTTCACCAAGAAGGGAGTGCTCCGGGGAAGGAACTTTTGGGGCAGGCTTATATATTTTTTTCTGTTTTGTTTTACATACAGAGTTACACACCACAATGAGGATCTTCTTAGATTCCAGAAAGTGACAGACTCTTTCTTATGTTTTCACTATGTACATGTCAGTATGACTTTAATCTTATGGGAGCCAGAGAGGTTCTTTATTTTTTCTTATCTTTATGTTGGCATTTTTGGTTATTGTTTTCTTCTCAAAGCAGATGTACAACGTGCTTGGGGCAGAAACAAGGCCCATGCTTTGAGGTGTTGCCTAGTCATTTTGAGCCAGGTAAAATGTTAAAGGATAGCTTCCCTGGAAGCCCAGGATCAGGGCCCACAGATGATATAAGATAAAAATTACTTTCATCATTATAATTACTCCTAAAAAGGAGGAATTTGAGACAAAACACCTTTCACAAGAGTACCAAGAAATAAAAATGATGCCCACAGATGGCTACCTGCTCCATGGTCAGCACAGGTAACAGAAGTGTTCACAGTCTCTGGACTCCTGCCCTTTTCCTGCCCAAATCTCTGAAGCACATAGAACACTTAAAATCGGAATTGTAGAACTGCTAGACACCTTAGAGATGTCTGGCACCATTCCCTTGGACTGCAGAAGAAAACACAGTAGCTCGTTGTCACAAACTAATTTCAACATGAAGTGCCCCCTGGATGCACTAAGTTCTTTCTCTGCAAATGTTGACTAATGTAAGTCACAGTCATACCATATAAACACTAGGATGGCTGGGAAGTCATCGTAGGTAAGGGAATATTTTAGCCATGTTTATAAGCATTGGCTCACTTTGTAGAAGAGGCTGAGCTGAGTGTTTTTAAATACTATTTCAGACCTGTTTTACAGCACCCTCTGAACATACCAGAGCCTGAATGGACTAAGAAAGATAGTTGGTTTCAGTAACTTTAATACCAGAAAAATATTATACTGTCTCTATTCCTAAGGATCTTTGAGTATCTTACCCAGAGGTCCTCCACTGAGATAATGATCTTAATGATCACCATGGGCAGAGGTGAAAAGGCCCGCTGAATTCGCTCCAGTTGTCCACATGACAAGAAAATCCTGATACTTGATAGGTTTCCAGATCGAGAAGACCAGAGATAAGAGGGAAATAGTACCCTGTATGGAACAACAAGGGATTTGGAGTCAATTTGGGGATCCCACTTAGGTTTCTGACACTAAAATCCTCTGTGACTCATATCATCCGAGTCCCTGTCTAACCACCTGAAAATGTGCCTACAAATATCTACACCCTAGTTGAGAAGTTTAAGAGGCAGAATGCTACAAAGAGCCAGTATGATGTCTCTCAAGAACAGGTGCTCAGGAAGCCATAATTGCTATTGGGTCTATTTCTTTTCCAGAAGAAAGAACACATGTTGAATCCATATTTCTAATAGATGACTCACCAGATGATTTTCAAACCTGAAGGAAGGCCAAGAAGTCGCTCTTGTGTCATAGTTCACTCAGAAATCATGTTGTTGGACTGGTGAGGACGATACAATAGCAACGTCATCACTAAGAGTGGGGAGCTTCTAATTTCCATACGGCCATGTTGACCCCATTAGCTCAGAGCCACCAGAAAGGGCAGCAGGGGAGGGGGCACTGCCATCACTATGAGTGGGGAGCTTCCCATTTCCATATGGCCATGTTGACCCCCTTAGCTCAGGGCCACCAGAAAGGACAGCTGAGATGGACCACAGGCCAAGGCTGCCAGGTGTGGCTGGGGCAGGCAGAACTCTGACTTAAGGCTCAACTCCTGTCTAGGTTATTATTATGCTCTTCACAAAGAAAGTGCCATTGTGTGTGAGCCCTCATGTAGAAAAGGTTCAGAATTTCCATTGAGATTCCCTCTCTGACCTTTAGGATATGTAGCAAAGTTCCATTTAATTTTTAAACATTGAAAGACTTCCTGGTTTTCTTTTCGCTAAGACTGTGGCTCAATTCCCCTGTGGTCTAGGAATAGAACCTAGTTAATTTCAGGGTTTAACATTTGTAGACTTGATTCATGGCCCCACCTATTTGGGTAAAGAGTCTATGACCACTTGAAAATAATATATTCTGCACTTATTATGGAATGTTCCCTATATGTCAATTAGGTCACATTTGTTACCAATGTTTTGTCTGCTTTTTCTGTCAGATATTGAGAAAGGTATATTAAAATCTTCAAACAATGCTGCTCTATTCATCGTGGCATCGGAGAGTCTACCAGTGTTAGAAGGCAAGAGAAACAAAAAGTATAAGAATTGAGGGGATAATTGTGACTATTCACAGATAATACGATTGTATACATAGAAAATCCAAAACAGTCTATATACCCTATTAGAATTAAAAATGCAATTTATAAATTTGAGATGGATTGTGCTTCCCATTGGACAGTTTCTGAAAGAAAATGTAGAACCTGTCAATCTTGGGGTAGGACATAGGGTGCACTAACCATTTAAAAGAATTCAGTGGTACTTCATAAAAATGTGACATTTCTCCTTATCTTATGACCACAAGAAAATGAAAAGGTGAACCGCAGGCTGGGAAGTACAGATTTGCAATACACACACTCACAAAGACTTGTCAATAAAGAATTCCTGCTCATCAACCATAAAAAGTCTATTTATAAACAAATACTTCACAAAAGATCGACTGATGGCCAATATGAACAGGAAAGGGTGCTCTACAGTATTATTTTCAGGAACAGCAAGGCCTTTCCTAAAATGAAAACATACACAGAAACCAGTATTCCCTAGATGGATGACGTCCTTATTTCTGAGGACAGCTTGAAGAACAGACTAGCATCAAAGTAAAGTGATGGAATTCCTGACACTCAGAGGATGGATGGACAATTGACCTCAACCTACAGTACAATTTCTAGGCATCATTCGGTCCTCTGAAGGCAGACAACTACCACACCCCTTCCTCCACCACACAGGTTGCTTCCCAACCCCTATCATAAAAGAAGAAGATGAGAAACAGATAGGACTAGTAGGAAATAGCAAAAATCACATGTGGGGATTATCCTGAAACACACTGATCACATAACTAGTGTAAGGAAGTGTAAGGAACTGAGAAGGACAGAGACTCAAGAGGTACTTCTTTGGGAAATGTTGTCTGAAATCGTCCCACGTTGGTACCAGCTAATGAGGGCTCTGAGCATATCCTAGGGTTTGCTCACAAGGGTCTGCAACACCATCGCTGAGGACTGAAACTCTTCAAGACCTCAAAGCTTGCCTGATTGACTATTGGACTAAGAGATTCCCATGTTCTGAAAACAGATACCAACTCATTGAAAGGTTCACCTGGGCTCTCTCGGAGGCCCTACAAGTAGCTGAACCATTCACTGAAAATCAATTACACACACACACACACACACACACACACACACACACACACACACACACCTGTCATTTCACCAATTACTTAAACATTCAAGGTTCTTCCTACCTTTTCTTTTTCACATTGATATTTATACTCACATGAAATGTCATCATTTCTAATGAACACTGATGGCAAAATAGAGATCCATTGACACAATATTCACAAAATGGAACTTCCCTGCTGTCATTTTCAATATAGCGTTTTTTAAAGTTCATACATATTTTAGGTTTTTGGTAACTTATACAGGAGAAGATCAGCATTGAAAAACTCTAAATACTGACAATGAGGTTTAAGCCTAGAGAACAAGAATTGTCCAATTTCATAGATAATAAGGAACCAAAGGGAAAGCATGGAAGCTGTAGTCGAATAATTTTACACATATGCATCCCCTATTATTCTACTACTGAGGGCGTGTTTTATTACCACTCTGAATGCATCAATTGTCTTCCACGTGCACCTGCACAGGTATAATGAATTACTACAGTAGAATGAAATGTCTGGGAACTACGTGGTGGCATCTATAATGAACAATTCAATTTCGATCTTATATTTGGTGAACTTCCACTGTTTGTCCCTTTAGACAATGGACCCTAAACAGAAGGGGGAATGAACCACGAGAGACTATGGACTCTGGGAAACAAACTGAGGGCTTCAGAGGGGAGAGGGGTGGGGGCTTGGGATGGGCCAGTGATGGGTATTAAGGAAGGTACATATTGCATGGAGAACTGGGTATTATATGCAAATAATGAATCACGGAACACTACATCAAAAACTAAGGAAATACTGTATAGTGACTAACATATCATAATAAAAAATTATTAGAAAAAAATTAAAGGTAAAAAAAATACAGCTGTTCTGTTTCAAGAACAATCACAATTGAGAAAAACCTAACTTCCAATCCCTAAAGCCAAACACACACCAAGTTCCATTTCACTCCCCTTTATTCACATTCTCTGTGGGTTCTAAGCTATTTCCCAACCTCCTTTCCTGCTGAGCAGGGAGCCCGGGCTCGATCCCAGAACCCTGGGATCATAACCTGAGCCAAAGGCACATGTTTAACTGGTGAGACAGCCAGGAGCCCCAGCCATGTTTTTCTTAAGCAAAAGGACACTTTCTCACAATGCCTTCACATGACTTCACATGGTACCAGAGATCTGAATTTGCCTCTAGGAGGTTGCAGATGAAGGCAATTGCAAACTCTCACAGTGGTTTATCAAATACAATGACCTGCCTGGTGACAGTGAAACTCTTATGAGCCCACGAGAGGGTGCTGTGACACTCAGCTGTGGCTGGGCTGGCACAGAGAACCAAATCCATTTCCCTGCCTGATGTCTGTGAGGAACAGATGCCCCCACTGTGAATGAGACCCTGCCACTGAGCTGTCCAGAGATGGCCATCCTCACGGAGGATGAGGATAAAGGACAATGCCTGAGGAGACCTCATCTGTCTCTTTTATCTTTTCATATTTTTGACAGTGGACAAATCACTGCCTAGGAGTCCCCAACTACCTTAGTCTTATCTGTGAATGGCCAAGAAGTTTTACAAAACACTTAAGATTTTGACCTCACAAATGCCCACTACCACTTACCATAGGGATTCAACATTAAGCAAAGATAATATTCCTTGGAAGAGAGGTCCTGCCCACTGTTGTTTCTCACTTATATGCTCATCTTCCTTACCTCATGGTAACATAACCACCTTGATTCCTGCTTCCGTCTTCAGGAAGGCTGAGGTGACTTGAAGGGCATTACCCTGGCATCGTTCTTTCTTAGCAATAAGATGTGGACATTTCCCTAGTCCTACACACCCAAAGTTGAATCGCAATCAGGATTGAGGAGGTGATGAGAGTTGAAGGTGTTTTCCTGTACACGGTGGTTTATTACCAATAAGGATGGGTCAGAGTCCTCGAAATTCCAGAACCTTTTCATTAATGCTTCCTACTCGTGAAAGATGATGTACATTGGTCTTTCCCTGTATAGTGTGGTGACTCAGAGAAAAGTGCTTAACCCTTTCGTCAGACTTCCACGACCACTTTGGGGCTGGCTTCCATATTCACAAAGGATGATGTTAGGGCTATGAGGGTTCCTGTACACTGTTATTTCTTACAGATAAGTGTATGGCATTTTTGTTACATTGCCAGAACCACTTAGCGTTGGGCTTGCCGGCCTCCTGGGAACGAACCCTAACCCTAGTCGGCCCCCGAGGGGCCCCTCCAAGGGGCCTGGTGCCACAACGCCGGGGATTGGGGACCCCCGAGCCCAGCGCCGGAGTCACCCTGCCGCCCCGCAGCAACCCAGGCTGCTAGGGGCGCCGCCAGTCTTTCAGGGCGAGAGAATGGGCCGGGCCCTCCAAGCCCCCGGTGACCTTCGAAGGCCCCCCGCGCCAAAATGCTTGGGCCCACACTCCCTCTCGCCAGCGCCCTCACCTCGGCCTGCCCCTCCGCCTGCCGCAGAGCTGGCAGAAGGGGCCTGCTGGACTCCTGGGGCCTAAAACTTAACCTAGGTCGGCCCCCGAGGGGCCCCTCCCAAGGATCCTGGCAGCGCAATGCCGGGGAATTTTGAACCCCCGTGCCCCAGTGCTGGACTCACTCTGCCACCCCACAAGCACCCAGGGTGCTAGGGGTGTTGCCAGTCATTCAAGAAGGGAGAACAGGCAGGGCCCTCTGATTCCCCTGCTACCTTCAAAGGCCCCCCGCGCAAAAACTCTGGCTCCCACGCTCCTGCTCCCCAGCGCCCTAACCTCGGCCCACCCCTCCTCTCGCTGCAGAGCTGGTGGATCGGGCCTGCTGCCTTCCTGGGGGCTAAAACTATCCCTAGGTCGCCCCTAAGGGGACTCTCCCAAGTGGCCTGGCGCCGCATGCCAGGGATTGGGGACCCCCAAGTCCCAGCACTGGAAGCACCCTGCCGCCCGGCCGCCACATGGGGCGCTAGGGGCGTCACCAGTCCTTCAGGGCGACAGAACTGGCAGGACGCTCCAAGCCACCTGCGACCTTCAAATGCACCCCGAGCCAAAGCCAAAATATTCTGGCCCACGCCCCTGCTTGCCAGCTATCTCACCTCGACCCACACCTCCATTCACTGCACATGGGCGGCACGAGCCTGCCAGCCTACTGGGGGCTAACCCTAACCCTAAGTCGGCCCCCAAGGGGCCCGTCCCAACGGGCCTGAGGCCGCAACACCGGGTATTAGGGAGCCCCGATCCCCAGCGCCGTACTCACCCTGCCGCCCCGCCGCCACCCGGGATGCTAGGGGTGCCACTGGTCATTCAGGGCGGGAGAACGGGCAGGGGCCTCCGAGCCCGCGGGACCTTCGAAGGCCCCCCCATCCAAAATGCTTGATCCCATGCTCCCGCTCCTCAGCACCCTCACCTCGGCCCGCCCCTCCACTCGCCGCAGAGCCTGCGGATGAGGCCTGCCCTCCTCCTGGGGGCTACCCAGAACCCTAGGTTGTCCCCTGAGGGGCCCCTCCGAAGGGGCCTGGCACTGCAATGCCTGGGATTGGGGACCCCCGAGCCCCAGCGCCGGACTCACCTTATCGCCCCACCGCCACCCGGGCCGCCAGGAGCACCGTCGGTCATTCAGGGAGGGAGAATGGGCAGATCCCTCCAAGCCCCTGGTGACCATCGAAGGCCCCCCGCGCCAAAACGCTTGGGCCCATGCTCCCGCTCACCTGCGCCCTCATCTCGGTCCGCCCCTCCGCTCACTGTAGAGCCAGTGGATCGGGACTGCAGGCTTCCTGGGTGTTACCCTAACTTTTGGTGGGCCCCCAAGGGGCCCATCCCAGGTTCCTATTGCCGCAACACTGGGGATTGGGGACTCCGGAGCCTCAGCGCCAGACTCATCCTCCCGCCCTACCGCCACCTGGGCCGCTAGGGGCACCGCCGTTCATTCAGGAAGGGAGAACGGGCAGGGCCCTCCCAGCGACCGGCGACTTCGAAGGCCCCCCGCACCAAAATGCTTGGGCCCATGCTCCCGCTGGCCAGCGCCCTTACCTCGGCCCTCCCCTCCGCTCGCCGCACAGCTGACGGATCGGGCCTGGGGGCCTTCTGGGGGCTAACCCTAAAGCTAGGTTGGCCCCCTCGTGGCCCCTCCCAAGGGGCCTGGCGCTGCAACGACGGGGAAAGGGGACTCCTGAGCCCCAGCGCTGGACTCACCATGCCCCCCGCCGCCACCCGGGCCACTAGGGGCACCGCCGGTCATTCAGGGCGGGAGAACGCGC